>NC_143577.1:233904664-234212314 GCF_048544385.1 Mastigoproctus giganteus
TGCAGGATCATCTAGACAAGATCGCAGTTCAGATACAGCATGAGTTTGTTAACGGGAAGTCTTGTCTGACCAATTTGATTGGATACTATGATGTGGTCACAAAGGAACTGGATGCAAAAAATAATTTTGATATCAATATAAAGATTTAACATATCATTATATGATATCAAAATATAATTTTGATATCCAAGTATCTATATCTTATACTTGTATTGGGAAAGCTTTTGATACTGTTGCACATGGAGGACTACTGTACAAATTGGAGCAGTATGGCATTAAGGGCAAGTTGCTGCTGTGGATAAAGGTATGGTTGAATAGGAGAAGACAGTTGTAATCGATGGACACTGCTTTTCGTGGACTAATGTTATTAGTTGAGTCCCCCAGGGTTCTGTGTTGGGAATGTTGTAGTTGTTTTCTGTATTTATCAATGATATTGATGAAGGTATATCAGGCTTAATGTCCAAGTTTGCAGATGATATGAAGGTTGGCAGGGTTTTTAATGACAGTACACTATTGCAACAGGATCTAGAAAAGATGAGCTGAGAGGTGGCAACTGAAGTTTAACATTGACAAGTGGAAAGTACTGCATATGGATAGCAGCAACCCCAGAATAATGTTACCAACTGTGCAGTACTATACTCAGAGAAGTGGAGAATGAAAAAGACCTGGAGATAATTGTACAGTCAAATATGAAGTTTTCTTAGCAGTGCAGACAGGCTACAAGAAGTGCTTAATCTGAGTAAGAGAAAGAATCTCTATCAGCATTGAGCTTGCTCAAACCATTGAGCCTTAAACACCTCAATCAGATCAGTTCACAGGTGCCTAGTCTCCAGATGCGATTTGCAGAACTGAGGCCTTTCTTGGTAAGAGCACTCCATTGTTCCCCCTCACAGGTTTCATTGCCTTTCTCTGTACTTGTTCCAGCAGTTCTACATCCTTCCTAAAATGAGCCCTTCAGACCTAACTAGTCTTCTTGACATGGAGACTATTTAGAAGTGATCTGATTGAGATGTTTAAGGCTTTCAATGCTGATGGTATTCTTCCTCTTGCTCAGATTACGCACTTCTGTGGGCATAAATTCAAATTGAGGAGGAAAGACAGTTGCAGAATAGCTGTGTGGAAATTTTTATACACAGATTCCAATGCTTCTGGTGCTTCTGGAAGCATTCCTGATAAGCTTCTTTTGGAATTACTGTTCCTGTCTTGTTCTGAATAAATTCCTCAGTACTTGAAAATCGGTGACCATTCAAAAGAGCTTTAAGTTTTGGCAACAAAAAAAAAAAAAAAAAAAAAAATCACGGAGCTAAATCCAGTATGGTGGATTACAATGATAGGCGTACTCTGGAAAAAACCCCAAATGAAAATGCTGAATTTGCAGAGGTGAAACTCACTTTCTGGCCATTTTTTCTTAACAGTGCCCTGTAAGTTGAAAAATATAAGCATCTTCACATTGATTGAGATTGTCTTAGTTTTTTGGGGTCTTGAAGTAGACTTGGATCCTCCATTGGGAGGATTGGACATTTGTTTCTGGGTCATAACCATACACCCACAATCTCACCTGTGATGATGAAGAGTGTGAATCAGCAGTAGCACATTGAAGATCCAGTTATGTGAGATCTCTCTCTCTGCTTCTCTGTGAGTATAGTGAAGTTGAGGCACAAGTTTGGGTGAAAGGCATTGCATTGCTGAAGATTGTGTTAAATTGACATGTCCCATATGAAATACCAATTTCACTAACAACCTCACAGATAATTAAACATTGATTACAAGTGATTGAATCATTGGTTTGTGAAATTGAGCAGCCAGAGCAACGATAATCTTTGATGGACAAAGTTGGACCCCCTCTTTAAACTTTGTGAACCACTAAAAGTACAAGTATTGGTATTGGTATGATTATTTCTGGCACAAGGGCTACTTAGGCCATATTGCACGTATAAACAAGATGAGGATTACACGGTGTCTGTAAAAACAGTTAGAACCAATTATACAGATGTATCTGTTTTAAGAAGCAAAAAAATTCCGGGAGATTTGCATCATTACCTATGAGCTGTCGGAGTGTCAAAGGTTCTTGAAGATTTTGGAGGTTACTGAATGAGGCTTTTCAGGCATCAGTGTATAAGGTACATTCAATGAGAATGTGCTTTATTGTGAGAACAGAGTGCAGTGCGTACACTGCGGAGGATCGTTTCCTGTAAGAAGAAAAATATGTGTGAGCTGACTGTGCCCGATTCGTGCTCTAGCCAGGATGACTTCTTCCTTTCTGTTTACACAAAAACTGGAAGCCCATAACTGTGGTTCAGGTTTTATTTCACAGAGCTTGTTATTCGGCTGAGATTGCCACAGAAGTGTCCATTGTTCCTTACATGTATTTCTTATATGGGATCTGTAGTCCATATATGGAACATAGTAATCTGGCGACGCTATGTTGGATGAATGTTTGGCTGCATAGTCTACTTTTTCATTCCCTGATATCCCAGTGTGACCTGGGATCCAGCAAAAGATGACTACTTGCTGGTGATCATGGATATGCATCAGATGAGATTTTATAGCTTTTATTAAGGGATGCATTGCTGAGGAAGAATTTTGCAAGGCTAAGATTGAACTTTGTGAGTCAGTATATATTACACTTTTTTGGATGGACAAGTGAAGAATGTTTTCTAAGGCAAGCTTGATAGCACACAATTCAACTGTATAACTGCTGCATTCGGTGAGAAGTGAAGCAGAGATAGTGTTAAAGGGAAAGACAGCTGCAGCACCGACTCTACTATCAGACTTGGATCCATCAGTGTATATTTGCGTAAAATTTGGGTAATTTTGTGTGAGCAGTATGCGGTTGCTGTATATTGGTATTTGCGAGCGAATGTTTTCCCCAGTTTAGGAAATAGCTGTCACAGGATGGTTTAATAAAAGACCATGGAGGATCTGAACTGTTCATATCATGGAGGATTTTGTCCAGATGTATATTCCAAGTTTGTGATAATTCCTGTAATCTAATGCCAGAATTGCTCTAGGTTTATTTCTGTAGTACATTGTGAACTGTGGATCATTAAGTATTGGCCAATTGGGGTGAGAAGGCATACTTTGAATTTTGGCTGCATAGTTCAGAAGTAACATCTTTCTCCTGAGGCTGAGTGGAGGTTCATGGGCTTCGATATAAAGACTTTGCACTGGCGATGTTCTGTAAGCACCTACGGCAATCCTTAGGGCAGAATGTTGAATAGGGACAAGACGTGCTAGCACGCTTTCCCTAGCGGAATCATATACCGGGGCGCCATAATCGAGGCGAGATCTGATTAGGGCTCTGTACAAGTGGAGTAAGGTGTACCGATCTGCACCCCACGATGTAGAAGAGATAATTCTTAATAAGTTCATTTTTTTCTGGCAAGCAGTCTTTAGATGTGTGATATATTCTGAGAAGTTCAGTTTATTATCAAAAATCAGACCAAGGAGACGAGTACTTGACTTTGACTGTGGGATGGCAGTGGATACAGCTGCTAGAATCTGTTTTGTAATATGATCGGCAACTGTGTCAATCGGATGAGATTTGATGATCTGATTGTCGAAGTATACGTTAGTGGTATACTTTGCCCAGTCTGCCTTGGAAAATTTCCATTTTTGTGAGTTTCTGAAGGTATGCAGTGTGACGTTTCAATTTTACATATTATAGGGTAGTGGTCACTGTTGAGTGGATCATCCAGAGATGTCCACTGGATACTAGGGAAAAGGATTGGAGAGCAGATAGAGAGATCTATTGAAGAGACTGTTCCTATTGGGAGGTGGAGGTAAGTTGGTGAACCAGTATTTAATATGGTTAAATTTCGTCTTTCAATAAGCATTTCAATGATTTTTCCTCGTCCGTCTGTATTGGAAGAACCCCACAATGGATGGTGTCCATTGAAGTCACCCAATAAGCAGAAAGGGGTTGGCAATTGCTGAATGAGATCTTCAAGTTCATGTATGGTACAAGGGCGACTGGGTGGCAGGTAGCTTGAAGCAAGTGTTAGGGTAACGCCAATGGCTATTCGTGTTGCAACAATTTCAACAGTGGTTTGCAATTGAATGCGTTTGCAGGGTACTCTTCCATCTATAAGTATCACTACCCCTCCATGAGCATTATTAGTAGCAGGTCTGTCTTGCCGAAAGAGTGTAATTTTTTATCGAAGTAGACACCTGAGGTGTTAAATATGTCTCTTGTAAACAGATTCCAATTGGTTTATAACGCTTAATTATCTCGTGGATGTCGTCGATATTGCTGCGAAAGCCTCTACAGTTCCATTGGATGATGTTTTTCATTGTTTGGATTTAAATGAAGAAGCTGTGTCTGTCTGCTTTTTGGAAATCTGTTTCTGTCGGTCAATTTTTATTTTGTCTCTCTTTGAAAATATTGGTCTGGCCTCTATTACATCTTCTGGATGAATGTCCAGAATGGTTTCCATTTCTTCATGAGAGCAAGTCTCATTTGTGTCCATGAAAAGAGATTCAGCATGCTGCTTGTTACCGGGATCAGAGTTTTCTGTTTGAGTAGATCTTACAGGAATTGTAAGAGTAACAGGATTTATCGTGACTGGTGTGTTATTAGATCTATTAGAAGTCTGTTGCTTTGAGGACTGAGGTACATTGGAGAGTAAAGTTCGAGCCCATTCAGAAATAGAGATGCTTGGCAGGATATTGATGTATCTGTTTGAACTGATATTGAGTGAAATTTTTGAGCAGCGTTGGCATATGTATGTTTTGGCATCGGTATTAGTTGCTGTAATTGTTTTCTGGCTTCGGAAAATGAGACTTTCTTTTCTATCTTGTATTTTTGGATTTTCTTCTCATATTTCCACTGATCACATGTTTTTGAGAAGGCTGGGTGATTGCCTTTACAATTAGGGCAAAGTGAGGACTGCGATTTACAATCGGCTTGGGCATGTTCCTTCAATCCACAGTTAGGGCATACTGCATCACCTCTACAGACAGTTTGGGAATGTCCAAATTTTTGACATTTATAACACCTTAGCGGGTTTGGGATATACGGGCGAATGCACCCGGCTTTTACTGATGATGGAAGGTTGGGTGAGCTAAATGTCAGTATGATACTGCGAGTTGGAATAAGTTCGCCATCTTTCTTTATCATAATTCTCTTCACTTGTATGACCTTCTGATCCTGCAATTCGTTGACAATTTCCTCTTCTGAGACATTCATTAGGTCCCATTCTGAGATAACACCCTTGGAGGTGTTGCGTGTGGTGACACCTTAACAGGGATTCCATTGAATGTTGTGAGCTTGAAAAGGTACTCTGAATGTTTAGAGCTTGTAGTCTCAACCAACAGATCGCCAGATTTGAGATGGCGCACCATTTTGGGGGAACCTGCTACATTTTCCAGACACTTTTGTATGAGGAATGGCGATAGATTGCCTAGGGCTTGGTTCTTCGTTAAGGAATGCAGGATCAGGAAACTCTGATGTTCTATTAGGGAATCATCCTTCTTCAGTCTCTTTCGGTTGGTTTTGTCATCATTAGGTTGATGCAAATCCTTTGAATTTGGATTTGCTGTCTGAATCGGGGGGAAGTTTTCAAAGTCCATGTTTTGCTCCTTTTGGCCCTGGGGTTTGCTTTACCACCCAGGTTTCCGGCCCCGCCACGGGGAGGCAGGAGCAGTGCCACAAGGTGACCAAGCGGCTGAGTTAGGAAGTTAGTATTAATATAAAAAGAAACAGAAAGGTGGTTTTCCTTCCTGGGCCTTTGCCTACTTCTTGTAGCGCGAAAGAGCTACTTTGATCGAGAAATCAAGAAAAACGGTTGTTGAAACAAAAAATAGAATCTATTCGCTGAAAATCTCTTTAGAAAAAACGCTTTTACAGATGCACTAGAATCGCATGGCCACGGAACGTTGAGCATATATGAATATTACAATTTTCTCTCTTTTTTTTTTTTTTTTTTGTCTTATTACTTCAAATTTAAAGTTGGTATGTGAAAATCAGCCTGTGTAACCATTTAGCCTACAAAGGTAACTCCTTTTTTTAAAGGGATGCATGTATGCCACTTTTTTTTTTTTTATTTTATTTTTTATTTTGGAGTAACTGAAACACCACTAGCAAAATCTAATGTTAGCCTGTTTGGTACAACTCTGTGGTATACTTAGGGTAACAGTACATTTGTTCAGTGTCATGCCTGATTATGCTTGTTTTAATGATAGCTTTTTTGACCAACAGATGGCAATGCCCATTCTAACTTCTGGAACAAACTATACCTTTTTTTTTTTTTTTTTGAGGGGAGGAATTATACTCCCACAAACCTTAGAAAAATTAACTCATTATTTTCTTAAAATTCGTAGGCGCCTCCGTAGCCAGGTGGGAAGGAGCAGCAGTGCGTAGCACACGCTTCTTGATTAGACCGGGGTTCGAACCCGTCACCACCAAATACGGAGGATGCGGAAAGGTCAAGGAATGACCACCGCATATCCCGGAGCAATATGGCCTTAGTTGCTAATGCTCCTAAAAAAAAAAAAAATAATAATAATAATCTTAAAATTCTTGAACAAGTGTGAAGAATTTCAAAATAATGAGTAGGCAGGATGATTAGGTCTGGAAGACAGACGTTACATTATACACCGTGCATCAAAAATCAACACGGAGTGGAGTTTTTTTTTTTTTTTTTGTAAAATGTTTTTGTTTAGAGTCTGACATGACCAAGTCAGATTTTTTTTTTTTTTTTTTTGATTTGGTAGTTGTTGGCGCATCGGCTTCTGTGGCCATATTGCACCTCCCAAGGTTTTTGCAGTACTTTGATCCAAGCCCGAGGCGGGAATCGAACCCGCGACCTTTGGGTTGCCGGGCAGGTACTTTACCCACTCGGCTAGCCCGGTCGGCTGACCAAGTCAGAGAATTTTACAATAAAAATCACAAATAGAAGTCACTGGTTGTATTTAACAGTCATGCAAGTTTGAGCCATTGTCCACTCAAAGAGCATGTGCTGATGTACTTTCACTCCCGACCACTAGGCTACATCAGGCATGTAATATTCTTTGTATATATTTTAAATCATTGATCCCCTGATTACTGCTAGTAAAACAAATATTATTTCATAAAGTTTCAAGTTTTAAAATATAGTATAAAGGATTAGCTTATTGTGAAAACCTTCTACACATCTGCTTTCAAGAGGAAAAATAATTTACATTGAGTGAAAAAAAAAAAGGCCACTATCTGAGAAAAAGGTATTAATGGTATATAATGTCTGAGATAAATAGTTTTGGGCATAAATGAAGGTTCAGTCGGCTTTCTGAACTGTTCAGTCCTGGTTAGCTTGGAGAGCTGATATCTGTTTGTATGGGGGGGACAGATTTGCATAGATATGAAGTCGTGCTGATTTCAATAAGACATGAGTGAATATAGAATACAGTCAGAGTTACCAAACTTTTAGGGATGGTGTGAAAGTCTGGTTGCCGAGTTCATGATTTGGCAGCATGAACTACTTGTAAGTAGGAGAATTTTTGAAATCAGGAAGTCTGAATGGAAGCTACCTCCTGTTAAGTTGCAAAAATTAAAACGTACCGAATGATGGTATTTTTTGAAATTTATTTAGATGGTTTCTCCTAGATGGGAAGGACATCTGTCTGACTTTGTGGAGACTTTTCTGGCTATGTCTCATTGGAATGATTGAATGTAATCATCTTGTACCATTTAAAGTGGTATCTGGTGCCATAGTTTTGCTGATCCCTAGGCTATAGTAACAGCTAATCCAACATGAGATAAGTTGGGCATTGTTCAGTCTCCACTAGCAAAATTAAGTGTTCCTAATGAAAATTTGGATTTTTTGTCGTGTGTGTGTGTGTGTGTGTGTGAGAGAGAGAGAGAGAGAGGATTTAAACCACATCGGTTGCAATGTTCACATCAGAACAAACTTTGCCTTAACCATAAGTTGCATTGGTATCAAATTATTTTGAAACAAATAGTTACTCTAAGAGTTGAGATAATACTAAGGTAGCCTGTTTTGGGACTCATCCCTCCCCCCACCAGATAACAATAAGCCTCAAAACAAGCCATTACAATGTCTCCTTTTAAATAAATGGCATATACTGGTAATGCTCTTTGTTTGACAGTAGTTCAAAACCAAGGCATCTCATGTTTATGATCATTACAGTTTAAATCCTGTCATCTGCAAAACATGAAAGGACAAGAAATTTCTACTTTTCTTTATTTTAAAAAAGGATAAAATATTATTAGCTATTATACAATTTTGTAGGTATTTGTAATTCTGCTATACATAACAAAGGAATGTGCAAGATGTGACAATAAAGTTCCTGGACTGGTGCAATAAAAAGAACACAAAATGAAAAGGCTCAAAATTGGTTTTATTTTTATTCAAAGTAATCACCACCCGATTGAATGCAGTTATTACACCATTCTAAAAATTTCTGAAAAGTGTCAGCAAAGGCTTCCAAAGAGGTGATGTTCAGTTTGGCATTTACTTTTTTCTTATGTCCTCATCCTGAAATTGCTTTCCTTTCAAGGCAGTTTTCACCTTGGGAAAGAGGAAGAGGTCAGCTAGTGCTAGATTGGAAGAACAGAATGAATGGTTGATGTGTGCAATGCCATGTTTCATCAAAAACATCTTCACAACAAGTGCAAAATGGGCAGGGGCCATTTTTGTGCAGCAAGAACTAGCTGCCTTTCAAAATTGTGGCCTCACCCAGGAACTGGGCTTTGATAGTCTTTGAAGAACCTACAGCACTGTCTGTCTCTCTCTCTCTCTCTCCTTCAGATACAAATTCCTTGTGAATCACACTGTTTGTCAAGAAACATGATCTGCATCATGTTGCTGCTGGACTTCTGTAAATAAAACTTTTTGGGTCTTGGTTAGGATTTCAAAGTTCACTGCATGCTCTGCCGCTTCATCTCAGAGTTGCACTTAAACACCCAATGCTCATCTCCAGTGTCAAAAAGGCAAGAAAATTAGGATTATCTTGACAAGTCTGGATAAACTCTTCGAATGACGACGTGCTTTGTTGCTTTTGCTCATCTATGAGGCACAAATTTTGCCAAGACCTTCCTTTTCTCTGTCTTCTTGCTGAATTTGATAAATCATCTCCTTATTCATATCCAAATCCTCAGCCATCATTCTGAGGGTCAAACAAAATTTCTTGCCACAATTTCGCCAACTTTTGCAACTCTGTCCTCGTTTCAAGAGATTGCAGTCTTTGAACTGCTTATACCATTCAAATATGCTGGTATGACTTAAATGTTTCATCACCACCAATGCTTTTTGACGTTTTCTGTTATAGATTTTCCTAGTTTAAAGCAAAATTTGATATTTGTATGTTTCTGTTGTAGATTTTCCTAGTTTAAAGCAAAATTTGATATTCGTCTGTTGCTCCATTGCAAAATTGTGTCATGGAATGTTACCACTACTGACAAAACTGGTTGTTACTTGCAATCTGTCCCACCATTTGTTGGAGGAAGTTTGAACTACAACATACCACTTCCATTTATTTTCAAACTCGTTGAACATGATACCTCAGTTCGGAAACTTTATTTCCACACCTCATATACACTGGACCATGCATCATCAAAGTTGGAGAACTGGAAAACAATTGCCTGGTCCAGTGAGTTAGTTTTAAGTTGCTTCACAAAGTCATGTAGTTTCGATATTTTCAGACCAGTGGGGAGGTTATGACATGCAGTGCAATTTTGTTGATACTTGACATCTGTGGACCAGTGCCTGAAGTGAAGCCCACTTAATCATCACAGGGTGGATTGATGGAGAATAATCCCCCCCCCCAAAAAAGTAATTTTCATCTTTAGTTCATAGATCTAATGTTAAAATGACTGTATTTCTCCTAATATTGAATAATACCATGTTCCTCCACTAAAAAAAAAGTTATCTTCTTAAATGTCTTGAATGAAAAGATATACCATCTCTTGGTATGTGGAGAATGCATTGTTATCCATGTGTCTGGTAGGCCCCTCTCTCCAAACTTCTTCAAGGATAAAGAGCTATGCCAATGGATCTCCATTATAAGTGGTCCCTGTCTTCCTCCTGCATCTAAATCCATTCAAGCTTCCACACCAGAATAAACTTTGCACACTTTTCTTGAAAGGTTGCTGAACTCCTATTAATGGTTTTTTTTTTTGTTTGTTTTTTGTTTTTTTTTTACAATTTTATGTGCCATTTTGATGAAATATTAAAATAATCTTTTGTTTTAAAATTAAAAATATGAAAAACATAAAAAATAAAAATAAAAAACTAATTTGGATCAGTTTTATTTCTCTGAAACTTGTATTATACTAGAATTTTCTGCTTAAAATGCAGTATTCTTGAAACTTGTCACTAGGCAAGAGTTTCAACCAAAACTGTTAACACTGATTCATAGTCTGGGACAACAGGAATTCTGTGTCAGGTTCATCTTTAGAACAAATTGATTGAATCAAAGACAAAAGCCTGAAATGACAAATGTTTCTAAGAAATGTGGATATCTAGTATTTGTACTTTAAGGCAGTGTTCAGCAAGCTATGAAACCATCCCAAGTGAAATCACAGTTTCATGTAATTATTTCAATGAGATATTGCCACAATGACAGACATATGACCACATTCCAATTTAGCCCTCTCTTAATGCATTTCATTCACTCACTCTGTATGTCTCATTTTGCAAATCTGCAAATCAATAACAAGAAGTTGTGTTACATGTAGGTACCCCCATTCCCCACCCAAATGAATTCAACATACTGTACCTTCCAGAAAGGTTGCTGACCAGGCTTGTCAGTAATGAGAAAAAAAGCTTTATATCTGATAATTAAAAATAAAGCAAAATATAAACATCAGCTCTGATATTTTTATTTTCTAGAAAAGTTCTACAGAAAGAGTTGATAAAAATTGAATTGTTTTAAATATATTAGGATATGACTGTTATGAAAGAACTACAAATGCTTTGAGTTACACTTTGTTAGCTATGAGATTGTCTAATAGATCAAAAATCTTTATCATAGATCAAGATTTTTGGTCTGCTATTATAATACATATGCCTTCTGCAATCAATGCAACATTCACCTGCTAAATGAACACAACAGTAGTAATATTATAATGGAACTATAGAATTCATTCAGAAAAATGTATAAAATTACTTTTATAACTATTGTACATGTTGTAAATGCTTAAATAATATAGAAGATTATGTATGAATCTTAAATTTGGCTAGTTAGACAGAATACAAGAAGAGATTAAAGTCTTAAAAACACCATTTTTTTTTTTTTTTTTTTTTTTATGTGAAATTTTTGGGGCATAAGTTATGATCAAAGGCCAACATATGCTCACTACAGGTTCTGATGTGGACGCCTCCGTAACCAGGTGGGAAGGAGCAGCAGTGCATAGCACACGCTTCTTGATTAGACTGGGGTTCGAGCCAGTCACCATCAAATACGGAGGATGCAGAAAGGTCAGGGAATGACCACCGCATATCCCGGAGCAATATGGCCTTAGTTGCTAATGCTCCTAAAAACCAAATAACAAACAGGTTCTGATGTATGTTTTCTCCAATTTCATGGAAGTAATTTTACCTGTATTATTTGATTTTTTCCACAGAACTGGGAAATGTTTCCATTTAATATTGTTGGCAGTTTCACTACACATTTGTTATTGGAATGTTTGATCATTGTTGTACTGTAAAACATCAGCCTGTAGAAAAAAAAAAAAAAAAAAGTACTGTGCATATAGGAAGCTTGTATAGAGAGAAAAATGTATATTGTTTTTGTGAGCTACTTTTCATCTACTTATAATCATCTTATCTATTTAGATATTGCATCTGTATCAGTTTGAAAACAATACTAATCTAGCAAGAATAATGTTACCCCAAAAAACACATTGCTTGAATTTGGCCAGAATGATTTTTAAACTTCCAAAAAAAAGTTTTCCAAAACATAGTAAAACCTGGCACTTTACTACAAAAAAAAAAAAAAAAAAAAAAAAATCAACATTTTACAAGAAATATTAAGCAGTCTAGCACTTAGATCAAGGATCACATTTGCCTCTAAGAATCAATGCAAAGAAGAGTGACATTTCTTTCTTTATAAGATGCTCTTAGGACTGCTGTGTTCTTTAATCTGTATTTTGTAGCCAACAGGATTTAAACTGCATAAATAATACAAAGGCAAGTTTACTAGTTGCAAAGGCAACTAATAAGGTCTCCAAAAAGCGATTTGTTTAAAAGGTGAGACTAATTCGACAGCCTGTTTTGGGACTAACTGGCTCCTGTTCCACAGGAGTTCGTCTGGACATCATTCTTCAATGGAGACTAAGACATTCAATTCTTAATATTATTCAAAATGCAATGTGTACAATAAGGTTTCCGGACAAGTTTATTCATTAATATTGATGTTCCAGAAAACGCCTGTTTTATATGATCAATGACTAGTGGTTTATATATTAGGACAACAATCTTGTGTTCTCAGGATCTATTCTGAAACGTGGAGAAGAGATTCGCAACATCAAAATCGGCGTTGTGTTTATTCACTCTGAAATCCTATAAGTTGGACCTCAGAATGCTGTAGAACTATGGCTCTTTTACTATAAAACTCGTGCTGTGGGTAATGTAGCAAGAGAATGGCTAAGAGGCAAGGATGGTTAAACAAAACATGGTTTATTAACTCTAACATACAAACAGGTGTAAAATGATATATTCTTTTATATGATTATATAAGAGCTCTATCTCTTATCAAAAAGGATAAAAACGATATAAGGCTAATACATGTGTATAAACATGTCTGTGTTTTTCATGTGATCTTCAGTTGGCACTGCTGTACTCTGAAGCCAACAATCATCTGCCAGTTCGAGTATGGGTGTAAGTGTACTATGCAGGTTTAACAGTCATAACTTATGGTATTCAGTTAATACAAATGGATCATACTAATCTTAAACTCTAATTTCTAAGTGTTGTAAGATAGATGCTACCTTAGCGAGTGTTCCTATGAGGAGGGTTGTTTCTCAGTGGACTCTATTAAATAAAGAGTTATGTATTAACATCCGACACTTTCATTCTATTAACTATCGTGTTGTAAATATAGGGTGAAACTTACCAGAATAAACTTGGCAATATTCAGGGATAGACATCTAGGAACAGGAGCCAGCAGCAAAAGGTTCTCAAGACATTTGACAAGATAGCCTCAAGAAAAAGAAGTGCTTCGCTCAGGACAAGACTGTCTTTGTCTCTCTCTGGGTTTCTCCCTTCTCTCTGTCCTCGTGCATGTGTCCGTTCTCTCTTTGTCTCCGGTCTGCATATATATATTTCCCCCCCTTTTAGCATTTCCAATGCTTCTATTAGTCAAAAGGTTAATTTCGTGGGGAAATGAAAATTCCAGGGACTGTTATTTTGGAGACCTGGCACAGTAAAAAAATGGAATTTATGAGGAGAAAGAGGAACTTCACATCTGCATGGGGTGGAATTTCCAGACTGCCCAGCGGTAGTCACTAGATCTAAAGTCCGTTCGTTCCTACACAAAGAAATTCCAGACAACGATCACCACGTAGTTATAAGGTACAGATTTCGCCCTGAAGTATGCTTCTTAATTGTCATTACTCTCTTTTCTCCGACGAAAGTCATACTTTCTCACCGTTTTATATTATATCCACAATGTTCATTCGATCCAATCGAGTAACGATCTCTTGTGAATCAGCTGGATTCATAAAGATGGAATAGTGTTTCAACTGCTGTTTTCCCTAGCGCTGCGCCAACAGGCGTATGTATAAAAAGAAACAGCCTTCTACATGGAGTGAATATCACACTACAAGTATAGTAGTGACAAAAAGTATAAGATGACTTGACGAAGTAACAGCCCTCAAAGGCAAACGAAAAGTAAAAATGACATTTTACCTTTTTCATTAGATAGCAGGTGGTCTCTAGTTACAACATGAGAGAAAAAGAATTGTAAATAAGTTGTTTGATGTGAGCTGCCATACAGTATATGAAATGTACATAGCTAAATCTGTCTGTTCAAAGTAGTGCAATACCAGAACAACTCATTATAAAAGCAAGTTTGTTCTGCAGTGAGAAGATCATTGCATTATCCATGAAGTTTAAATCCTACTACAGTATTTGCAAAAACAGACAAAAGGACAATAGTCATTATAAGTGTTTATATTTACAAATGAGAATAACCACTTATATACTGAAATGTAACTGAAAATATTTTTTGATTTTGCAGTCATTAATTATTATGATACTTTTAAAAATTAATTATATTGTGTGAATAATTACAGTAGTTTATTCAACCATCGAGCAGATGCCTTAGCATACAGCAACTACCAAAAACAAAAATGTATAAATTTTCAAAGAAAGTGCAAATTTTATTATTCCACAAGTGTGTATTTGACTCTGAATTGCATCATTTAATTATTTTTTTATTGAAAAAGTAAACCATAAAAGAGTGTCAACACACTAAGCCAAATCCAGCAACCTTGGTATCTAATCGCTGCCAGATAATCAGTGGTTGATGCCTTGATATTTGCTAAATTTTGAGTGATCATATTAAAAAAACTGCATCTTACATCAAGAAAAAGGGTAGTGTTCCGCAGGCGTTTCTGTTGTAGTGTGTGCTTCCCAGTAAACATTCTCTGTGAATCAATCGGCTTCCGGCAAAACCGCACGCTACCATGTGTATCCAGAAAGCCTGGGTTTCATATGATCATCTGGTGATTTAGTTTAGGACAAATCTTGCGCCCTCAAGTCTCACTCAGATTTTACCTAAGAGCAAGCTCACAGCATCAAAGATTGTGTTGTGATTTTACTCAAAAATCTCTATAATGAGATTCAAGAGTACCGCTTAACAATGGTTCTTTTACAATAACTTATTCAGTGAATTATGTGTAACTAGAAAAGAATGGTCAAGACGCAAAAGGGTAAACAACAAAACAAGGTTTATTAAAATACTCAATCGTACAGAAAATCATTAGAAAAAAAAAGTATCGTGATTCGTGTGACACTTGTATAAGGCAGATTAGATACAGCTAGATAGCAGGTTAAAACATTACTGCTGTTGGTATAACTGGGTAATAGTGTTCTTTATGTAGGCTCTTTGCTTGTCCCTCTCACAAGTATCAGAATGATTGGTGCCTGCCATAACATACTACTATTCTAATGGTAGTATAGCAAAATGTGTCAGTTTAGTAGTTTTAATTAGTGTTTTTGGCAATTGAGTTGATAAGTCACATTAACTGTTACTTGAAATTGATACAACAATTTGGGTATCGACGAGGAGAGGTGTCTTGTAAACATGAATACAATAAGAGTAGGGTAGATTCGACTCTGGGCAATTTAGTACAGTTATCTATTAAGCAACAAGGGGTGACTTACCTGAATAACTGCACCACCTCGGGGGCCATAGTTCTGGACCAGAAGTTCATTTTGGCTCTTTGCTATCTTCTCCCTACTGATTGTTTCCTTTCTTTTCTTCTTAGCTCACAAACCCACAAAAATCTTCCAAATCTCTCACTGACCTCTCCTTACTATCAAGTCTCACCCAAAAGTTCTCTCTTCTTGCTATCCTCTTTTCATATATATACCACTGCACCCCCCCCCTTTCCTGTGTTTCCCATGACCTGTTCTGGTTTCATGGGTTAACCAATTGGGGCAAAGAACAAACCTAGGACCTGTCGCCTATTGCAACTAGACACTACAAAAAAATATGTTATGTGGAGAAAAACGATCCGATATCTGTATAGGGCAGTTTCTGTCATTTTCAGGGGGGTTGTCAGACATACGGAATGTCAACAGGGCAGTTAATGTGTTTATAGGGTTCTGATTACGCAAGAAGTGATGTGTTTTGTTCTGCTAATTCTTCTACTTCTGACAATAGTCACCTTTTTCCCTCACTGTCATTTGAGATATTATGTGTTCAATGCTTGCCTGTTACACGGGAGAACGACCTGACGTCACTGTTCGACTGGACGCTTAACGGTGGTATAATGTTTCAGTGGCCACATCCCCTGGGGCGATGTTGATTGCATGGGCGAAAAACTAAAGCAAAATGCAGCTATCTCCGAGGGAGTGATGAAGTCTTAAATATAAAGGCCGTGGCAAAAGTATAAGGTGCCTAGAAGCATAGAATACTTCTTATGGGCAAGCGAAAGGGCTAGAAATGAAAATATTTTTCATAGTAGTGCACACTGTATGAAAAGTATTATACTGTATAATAGAATAAAAATAAAATTACTGGACCAATGCTGAAAGCTTCATGCAGTTGTATCATTGAAATCCCACTCTTTAAAACTGTAACCTTTTTTCATAATAGATAACGACTTGTCTTGTGCTTGCTCCTGTTTTGAACCCAGAGGCAAACTGGCCATAAGGCTCACTGGGGAAACCCCAGTTGCCGATGTAGGCCAGTGTGATTTTCAGTATTACACTCTGACTTCCGATACATTCTATTCGTTTTCCCAAGTAAGAATTTTTTACCCAGTCCACCTCTGTTTGAACCTCTCTCCCCATGTTACATTTACTGACCGCTTTATATATGAATAACAAAAAGAAAAACTCATGAGTAATCCATTGCTAAGTATCAGTGAGTCACCAATCTTGTTCATGAGCAGCGGTGGAAATTACGTCCATCTAAAAACTGACTCAGGGGTGAAATGACTGCCCTACATATCAACTCTGGCACTCCACTTGAATGAACAACAAGCAGAGAACTGAATCTGACAATTCCTGGGTGATTTTTTTGGAAAATGGGAAAAACCCATATATTGCTGCATTTGGGTAGTTCAGCTGTGTATGCTCTATTAAGTGTGACAAGAACCAGGGGCCACACAAAATCTTAGGCAGGCAGTAACAAAACACCGCTTGAAGTTTTACCTTTAAACAGTGTGTTGTAGATCACTAGATTGTATTACCCCTTAATGTGGCCACAGTAAACAATTTAATAAAATTTAAAGAATTGGTTGTGCACAACAACGGAAATAACGAGTGATTTTTTTATGCAAAATGAGCCTGCTGCCTTTATGCAAGAAGACAGGCTCATCTCGATACTACTGTAACTGAATTTTTATTTATTTGTGAAAATAGGACAGTACTAACAAGATATTGCTTTCATTTTAGAAACAAGGCCTGCTATGTCTTGATTTTCTTGGATTTCTTAATTATTCATACTTGAATTTAATTAACCCATTGTTGGTCCTGTCAAGAATCATTTTAACCCCATCAGGGAAATCTGCTGCTCCCCCACCTCTTCATTGTAGACATTTTCATGGAGGTTTTTGTGAAGGACACTATTATGACTCATTTTTAAACGCCTGTCTAGCTAGATTTTTAACTCTGGCGCTAAAACTAGCCACATTTTTGTTAGATTTTTGAATAGTATTGGCGAATTCGTGTAAACATGTGACTATAGGTTCCGTTTTTTCAAAGTGGGCCACAAAGGCACTTTTGAACAGGCTATAATCTTTTTCCTTGCATAATTCAGTGGATTGGGCCAGAAATTCTGCTGCTGCCAAACGAAATTTTGATTTTGAAACAGCTATCAGTTCGGAATCCCGCCAAGATGCTAGTTCCCCTACGCTTTCTACAGTTTCAAAAAAATATTGGACAGATGGGCCTTCATCTGTACCAAAAAATGTGGGCACAAGGCCAAGATAGCCTGCAATGTTAGCCACATGCGGCTTGCCAGATTCAGGAGGAGATTGTTTGTTGCGTACCAAACAATGCAGCCGAAAGGTCAGTTGATGTTTGTGGGATTTGTTCTTCCATTTTGGATTTATTAGTGTCTAGTTAAATTAGGTGACTATTAATATTTGATTAAAATTGTGGGGTGGGGAAGTGTCTCTCCAAAATAGCATACTTACCTTTACGTAGCTGGAATAGAACTAAACTGTAAGTACTGAACAATTCTAAAAAAACAATGAGTTTCTAACAAATAGCAACTAGAGTTTTTTTTTGAAATTTATTATTTGTTTTCACAAATCGATCAACTACTTCTAAATGCTTCTAGCTGCTAAATGTTACTACCATATATGTACTTGAAGACGCCTGTGTTATTTGTATTGCTGAAAAAGAAAAAGAAAATTAATGAAAATGCCTCTAACCATTCTCTGTATACACACAATCACTAGTGCTGAAGTTTTTCCTTTCTTTCTATTACAGCAGTAATCCCCTTTATTTCATCTTCTATATTCTGTATTCTCCCATTGTCACTATAACTCCCAAGCTTTCACATAACGGTTTTTCATCCCGCAACGACACATATCATCCTGGTCACGATTAGCAACAGTGTTCCACTGGGTTCTTCCGTCTTAATGTGTATGCTTGCCTAAACGTTCTCTATGAATCACTCGGCTTCTGACAAGGCTGCACGCTAATGTGTGTTTCCAGAAGGCCTGGATTTCAAATGAAAGTTAAGTAGTTGGATTAGGACAAAATCTTGCACCATCAAGCCCACTGAGACTTAAATATGAGTAAGCCGGCAGCATCAAGATCGCGTTGTGATTAACTCAAAGGTTCTCCTTAAGGTGAACCTATGGCCCGCAAAACTCCAACTCAAACACTACTCAATAATTATAAATTATGTGTATCAGAGAATTGTTCCACAGAGTTTTCTGGTGTAACGTGCTCTTGCCTAATCAATATACTCGTGGATCACTCAGCCTCCAGCAAGCCAGCACATTATGAGGTCTATCCAGAAAACTCTGGGTTTCAAATGATCTATCTAGCAGTTTATATTAGGACAAAATAATCTAGTGTTCTAAATTTACTCTGAGAAGTAGAGAGCAAATTGCAACATCTAGACGCGCTGTGATTTTCACCCAGAGGTCCCTCTTAGATAAGGGGGCCCCAGAATGACCGCAATTAATGGCTCTTTAAATAGCTCATAAAACTAGTATATAAGTAAGGTGTCTAGAGAATGGCCATCAGACAAGATTAATCCAACAAAACATGATTTAATATACATTACTCAATACAGGGATATTGTCACAACTAAAATGAAACAGTAATTTGTATATATGTATATTGGTTCTAGAGATTACCTCAATACATTCTGTCTGGTTCATCATTTTCATGAACAGGATATGAATAATGTGATAGTAAATCAATCCATAATCTGATGGTGTACATCTTTATCAAGGTGCCACCTTTTGAGGAGTCATGTGGGAAGTAAAAGAAAGACTATTTGATAAAAAGGTGGGTGCTTGTGTTTCGGGGGTTATATTCTGTGTCTAATTTAATTAAATATTGACTTACCCGAAAACAACGGAGTTTCCTCCTGACCTCCCAGCTCTCTGGAACGATTCATGGGAAAATGCTTCATAATTTTCCTTTTCACTCTCGTCAGAGAAAATAGCCTTTTTTCTATATGTCAGCTCCAAAACACCGCTTCGCAACCACTTTCAATTCTTACTCCTCTTTTCTTCTTTTTCCCCCTTCTTATATATATATATATTGTCTTCTTTCCCCTTCTCCTTTGGTATTTCCAAAGGCCTGCCCTGATTCACCGGTTTTTGCCGGGGCGGGAAATGGATTTGTGAAACTAACATGCTTCTGAAACCCAAACTGCTATCAAAACGAATAGACATTTACGAGGGGTCATCAAGAGAATTATATTAGTGTCGCCTTGCATTTCCAGACAATCAGACCTAGACTCATCTTCTCTCACGAGGGGTACTCATAATACAAACACGGGCTAAATATCCGGTTCAAGTTACGATCGGACAATATTCTCTTTTCGAAACTGTTCTTTCTCCACCCGCAATCGTAACTCTTGCTCCCCGTTTTTATATAAACATTGCATAACACACTGGTCCAAGCGCTTGATCTATATATCTCTCATCATCTTCGAGTCGGACATCTGATATCGGTCTAATTGTTACGATCTACGCTCTCACACCTACCTAACAAGCGCACAGCAAGGCAAAAGAAACAAACATTCTGAGAGAGAAAATGTTATTCTATTCCTATATGTAGTGGCAAAAGTATAAGACCACTGCTCTCTCTCTGGGACTGTACCCACCAAGTGAAAATGAAGACAATTTCACACACCTCCATCCTACCAGCAAAAAAAAATTAATTTTTTTTTTGTTTGATGAGGTAAAAGGAAAAGGAGAGGAAAAGAAAAGGGAGAACTGACCCACATGGCATCTCTTACACACTTGTGTTAATATGTAAAAAAAAGCAACTTAAGTAACTCTAAACAAAGAAGTGTATTTCACACCACAAATCTTCAAATATCTCGGGTTGTCTGAGGGTAGGTCACATATATTAAAGTTTGTGAGTTGTTGTAATCAATGACTTTGGTTAGTGCACTTTCGATTACTCCTGATTTGTAGAAGGTTCACCTGGATATAACTAATAACTCAGGAAAGTCATAATTTGACACGACTGCAAGACCGTCCGTCACTGCTCTGTAGGCTCACTGAAGGCTTACTTCTTCCAGAACTTCTTTGCATAAAATCGAAGCAAATGACGCTGGTACAGGGCACTCCTCACTAGTGTCCGCTCGACGTAGTGCATTACATGAAATATCAAAAAAAAACAGTGTCATTATCTGTATCTTTTAAAACTGATATGGCTAACATAGAATGATGCACTCTACGTCCTTTTAAACAATCTATGATTAACAATACACATTGCACTAATATTGGCTTAATACACTACATACAGATTGATTTTTCAGATAACATGGTTCGGTAATACCTTCATTAGTGTGAAAAGAAGTTTGAAGTTAACAACAGACCTTTAAAACAATACCTAATACATATAAGGTTACTCACTAGGTATGAATATATACAAGGATGAATACAAGGCCAGTTAGGTATTCCCTGAAATATATGACCAGGGTTAGCCATACAACAACATATATCAAAATTTGTTAAGCCATGATAAAAGAGTAAGTGATTGACCTGGCTCATGGTTAATTGATAATCGTGTCATTCATATAATTATGATCACCAAGGTTATAATAGTCATTCCTGACAGATGATACATTACTGTCTGAATTAAACATAAGGAATGGAAAACTTTTTTTTTTTTATTATTATTATTTTATTTTTACTGGGTAAAGATATATATATATATATATAGATAATAATATATGGCTACCAGATTATAATATATGCTTGCAATAATATAACATATATGACTATAAGATTATAATATATGGTTACAACAGTATAATATATATGACTATAAGATTATAAGATGTGGTTACAATAGTATAATATATATGACTATAAAATTATAGCTTCTCACTCCCACCATTCAGGTATTAAAATGGGCCTCACCTTTACAATACCTTGAAACTCTGCCCATTGGGCTTGGACCCCCGCTGCATGGACAGCGCAGTAAATGTCCGGGTGGTCCCATGGGCATTTAAATGGGTGATCCCTTAGCGATGGAAGCTTATTAATCGGCGGACGATCAAACTCTTGAATATTTATTATTGTTTTAAACGGAAGGGCCTCCTGTAAACACCTACATTTTACCCTACCATCTGTGATCACAACGTGGTAGGGCTCTAATAGTGGGCTGATCCATAATCCGAAACCTGGGGAGGATAATGTTCCTGGTTGGAGGATGGCGGCCATAGTCTGGCAATCACAGGTGATAATTGCAATTTCTTCGGGCGCCAATGGACCAACCGCACCCCTCAAAAAACGGAACTCCACCAAAACCCAATTGGCAAAAGGGACCGTCAGGGCTCTAATAGGATGTCTGGTGGAAATAAATTTGTGTGAGGAACATCTTATGAGGGTCGGTTGATCACAGGGGAACTGCTCCGATGTCTCATGGGAAAATCGCCTTGCAAGTGGGGAGTCATCTCTCCGTAACCTCTTTGCTGGTTGTGGCCCCTGTGTTGGGCGTCTGCGATGGCTAGCTGTCAGTATTCGGGGGGTCACCAACGAGACAGTCCCATAGCGCTCCTGATATGGGCTTTTTGGAGGGGAAAGGCTAGTTGAGCCCCTCGCCAGTTGTGCTATGTAGCGGAAACATGCCCATATTCGCTTCACTACAAGGATCAACGAAGTAACTGCAGGTGGGAAACAGTAGCAAAAAAAAAAACAATGAGCATAAAGAGATAAAAAATATATATATAATCCATTCACTCACTCCTCTCGAGTCTCAGTTTCAAACGAAAGATTTGCTTCATTTACTCTTTTAAAAAAAAAAAAAACTTCTCTTATGCTACTTGTACTCCTCATCTTCACTTCTCATTTACTCTTCCTTTTTTTCTATCTCTCAACCTCGAAAACACTTTCTTCACCCTTTCGTTCTTTTCCTTATTACTTATTTTTTTCAAAAAACTTTGATTTATTTACGACAGCATGACATGCACGAGGAAACCACAAAAGTTCCCAATAGAGCCATAGATACCAGTATAATAGGTATTTTGATCCATGAAATGAAACTTCCCTCAATTAGTTGATGAAACCAAACTGACCATGGTGATTGACCAAAGGAGTAACTTGACATGTGTGTAACTTGTGAAAAGTTTGGATGGTTTACCTGTAGTGCTGGGTCTTCTAAGCAAAATTCAATGTCTTTACAAGCTGTAATAGTTCTAACAACTAAACACAAGTTCTCATTATGGCATTTAACATCGGTTTTAAATCGAATAGTGTAAGTGGTTGTTCCTTGGGTCAACTTAACTGATCTTGTAGCTATTAATATGCTTTGAAAGCTCACAGTAACTGTTCCTGAAAGGCATGTAGAAAACGCTTGGAATGTGAGAGTAGCCAATGTATCACATGTAAAACACCTAACTGGTTTGGTAATCTCTTCTACAAATTTAGGACACACTGTATGGGTTTCCAAATAAAATTCAAATTTAGAAAATGATAGGTCTAATGTTAATGGGGCTGATTGTATCATCTTTGATGTAAGTCTGCCAGAAGATTCAGTCTCAAACTGGTGTGACATTTGCGTTTTGGGAGTTTATTAATTTTGTTGGCCACCATCTGTTCCAAATAAGACTCAATTTTTTGACAACGAACTTTTTCTTCATAAAATTGACATTGTATCATCCGGTCATCGAAAATAAACTGCTTAGACACACTATGATTAGCTTGGATGTCTCCAATCTCACCAAATTTAGGTCGTGACACCAAAGCTGCCTGATCTAAGTAGGTTTTGCTGTTATCGCCAACTCTCACAATTAGTTCCAAAATGTCAGTGGGCTGATCAAACGCTCCCAGCACTTGAATTTCAATGTCGTCTCGTGTAATAGCAAAGTTATTCAACGTTATGGTTTCTGCAGTTTCATTAGCACGGCTCTACACTTCCACTATGTATCTGCAAGAAACTCCTTCAATTTTTCGTACTTCACATACGCGTGTAAAATCTGGGACCAACCAAACTCGATAATGCAAACAAGGCTGGCTGTCAATGATATGGCAATTCAAACCACTGTCTCCTGCAATGCAATTTGTGATTCCAGGCCAGCTCAATGATTCCTTTGTTATCACTTGAAAGGAGTAGCCTGGAATGCAATGTAGCCCCCATGTGCAATATGCATTTTGAGGGCAAGCTACCTGACTTATAAGATGCAATTCTGTAGGGAAAGTGTAATACATTCGTTTTGTCTGCCAGTGACAATGTACTTGCTTAAAAGTTCACTGTAACTGGAAAAGAGTTTGCTCAGTGTCAGATACGAACCACAGGTACTGTTTGTACTTCAAGTTTAACAAAGTCACACGGGCTCTAGTTGAGACTTTGCATGGTCGAGACAAGTCTGCTTGACATTCCTTCAACGGCGGAATAACAAGTACAGGTCACTGTTGAAAAAAAGCTGTGAATTAGGGTTGAATTTGAAAGTGTCTGCAATTCTGCACAGACACGATAGGAGGGAGTATATGATGAGAGCCCTGTCGATCAATTCCACCCTGGAAGGATTGTGCAAGGCTCAAGGGGTAGAATTTTTTTCAGACTGGTCTGTACTTGTTAATAGGAGACTCTGCTTCTACAGGGATGGGATACACTTAAATAGAAAGGGTGCAAGAATGTTTGCTGATGCTATCGAGGCAGTGTTAGGTGGGTCGGAAAACTGCTAGATTGGGGGGAAACAAGGACTAATAGATTAACAGTAGCCACTGGCTGAGGTGAAAGGGATTCTTGCACTGCTTCTATTGGAATGAGCCGCAACCTGGAAAATAAGATGCAGGATATTTCAGAGACTGCTGGGAATCATTGGGGTACAAGTAAACACATGGGTTGTGTTAGGGTAGCTAAGAAAAAGAACAGGTGCATGTATACTTGCGTGTACACCAATGCTAGGAGTTTAGTAAATAAATTTGATAAATTTGAGGTATTGCTCAAAACATCAAAGGCAGATATTGTGGGGATTTCATAGACGTGGTGTCACACAGATATATAAGGAATGCAGAACTGGAATTTGGGGAGTACAATGTCTGCAGAAAGGATAGACAGGGTAGGAAGGGAGGAGGGGTTATGCTATTAGTTAAGAAATACATAAAATCCAAGGAAGTGAAGCCAGTCGACATTGCTGGACAGTGCAGTGTCCAGTCAGTTTGGTGTGACATAAGCATTGGGAGATCAAAATTGAGAGTAGGAGTGTGCTATAGGCCTAATGACTCTGATAAGTATAATAAAATGTACGGAGAAATAGAGTGGGCCAGTAAATCAGAGAGTCTTATAATGGGGGATTTTAATTTCGCAGATATTGACTGGAATTTGATGGCTGGTCACTCACACACTAGCAAGGCTTTTGTGGATTTATTGGATGATTGTTTTCTAAATCAGCATGTTCGATAGGCAACTAGAGGGAGTAATACTCTTGATTTCATTATCAGTAGTGATTCTTCATGCATTAAGAATCTGCAGGTAAATGAACCACTAGGTGGCAGTGATCACAGTGTGCTGAAGTGGGATTTACTCAAAGAGGTAACTACCATTAGTGGGAAAGGGAAGGGTTATTGCTTCCGTAAAGGCGACTACGATGGACTGAGACAGTATTTAAATTCTATACAGTGGGACCAACTGATGATGTTACCAACAGCAAATTCAAAATGAGGAGCATTCAAAGAACTTAGATGTCAGATGAACTACTGAGACATAAGGCAGAGAAGGAAAATGCATGGGATACATACAAATTAACACGTGACACAGAAGCCTATGATAGATACAAGTTGATCTGTAACCAAGTTACAAAGGAGGTTAGGCAGGCGAAGGCAGATTACAAGAAATCTTTGGCAAGGGATTCAAAGAAAAGCAGCAAAGAGTTCTTTACTTATGTAAACTCTAGAAGGATGGGGATGAATCAGATTGGTCCGCTTGATATCGATCGGTCAACTGTTGATGATCCTGCTCAGGTAGCTAACAAACTGAATGAATATTTTGCATCAACATTCACACATGAGGAGTTATTCGGCTAGGGGAATGCCAGAGGTGTATTCAACTCTGGGAGTAAGCTAGAAAATCTTGTAATAACTGAAAGTAAAGTGGAGGAGAAATTCTTGAAGATAAATACAAGAAAGGCACCTGGGGTGGATGGGATATATCCAGTTATATTAAAGGAGGCAGCAAAGGAAGTAAGCAAACCCTTAGTCATAATTATGCGAGCTTCCTTGGACTCACGGGAAGTACCCATGGACTGGAGTTGTGCAAATGTGACCCCAATTCCCAAAGGAGGATCAAAGGGTGACACAAGTAATTATAGACCTGTTATTTTAACTTCTGTTCCTGGAAAATTAATGGAGGCACTGGTTAAAGCACTGCAGGATCATCTGGACAAGACTTCAGTTATAGCTCAGACACAGCATGGTTTTGTTAAGGGGAAGTCTTGCCTGACCAATTTGATTGGATACTATGATGAAGTTACAAAAGAACTGGATGCAGGGAATAACTTTGATATTATATACTTGGATCTTAGAAAGGCTTTTGATACTGTTGCATATGGAAGACTGCTGCACAAATTGGAGCAGTGTGGCATTGGAGGCAAATTGCTGCTATGGATGAAGGGGTGGTTGAGGGGGAGAAGACAGAGAGTGGTAATCAATGGACACTGCTCTTCGTGGACTAATGTTATTAGTGGAGTCCCTCAAGGTTCAGTATTGGGTCCATTATTGTTTTCTGTATTTATAAATGATATTGATGATTGTATATCAAGCTTAATGTCCAACCTTCGTATCGTTGATGTCCAACCTTCGTACCTGCCAACCTTCGTATACGAAGGTTGGCAGGGTTCTCAAGGACACTACTGACACTATGCTACTGCAACAGGATCTGGAAAGGTTCAGCAGATGGGCTGAGAGGTGGCAAATGAAGTTTAACATTGACAAATGTAAAGTACTACATATGGGAAACAGCAACCCCAGAGCAATGTATCGACTCTGTGGTACTACACTGACAGTGGTAGAGAATTAAAGGGACCTGGGGGTGGTTGTGCAGGCAGATATGAAGTTTTCTGAGCAGTGTAGTCGGACTGCAAGAGTAGCTCATGGTGTATTGTCGATGATATATAGGAATTTTTCTATCAGGGATTAGGAGGTGATTATTCCCTTGTATAAGGCAATGGTCAGACCACACCTAGAGTACTGTATACAGGTCTGGAGGCCTCATTTCAAGAAGGATGTAGAGATGCTGGAACGAGTACAGAGAAGGGCAACAAGATTAGTGAATGGAACAAAGGGGTGCTCTTACGAAGAAAGGCTTAGGTTTTGCAAATTACAGTGTCTGGAGACTAGGCACCGGCGATGTGATCTGATAGAGGTGTATAAAGCCTTGAATGGTTTCAGCATGCTCAATGCTGATGAGATTCTTCCTCTTGCTCAGAATAATCACCTGAGAGGGCATAAATTCAAATTGAGAAAAGACAGATGTAGGATAGACGTGAGGAAATTTGCCTTTAGCCAGCAGGTGGTTGGTTGGTGGAATAGACTTCCATCCCTTGTCGTGGAAGTTGATAGCCTAAATAAGTTTAAGGCTCAGCTGGACAGGTATTTCGAACGAACCGAGGGGTGAAGTGGAAGTGGTTATTTTTTTTTTTTTTATCTATTTGTTTGTTTTTTTTTTTTTTTTTGGCTGATGCTGCATAAGCTTGCTTTCTTGCATCAAATGCCTCTACTAATGCTAATAACGAGTGCCTATTGATAGATAACCAAGGAATCGCCAGCTTCTTCAAAGACAGCGTCTGGCTACATAAAGCATCCTCGTGATTATGACTAGTCTTCTTCCATGCCATGTTTAACGAGCTTCGATTCGAATCTCGTCTATGACGTGAAAAAATTTTATGGTCTTTTTTTTAGAACGTTCCCAAATTGTTTATTCTTAGGTGAGAATTATACGAGTTTATCTCCCAGAAAGTTGGGGTTTTCATACAGCAGAAAGGCAAAGTAAACCGGCCGAAGAATTCACGCTACTTTTAGGAACGCAATATAGTGATGCCTCATAGCCTTAGTTAGCATTAGCAGAGGCATTTGATGCAAGAAAGCAAGCTTATGCAGCATCAGCCAAAAAAAAAAAAAAAACCCCTTCCACTTCACCCCTCTGTTCGTTCAAAATACCTGTCCAGCTGAGCCTTAAACTTATTTAGGCTATCAACCTCCACCACAAGGGATGGCAGTCTGTTCCACCAACCAACCACCCGAGGTTGTTCAACACACGTGCTGAACAACCAACCACCAACCAACCACCCGAGTTGTTCAGCACACGTGCTCAAGTGTGTGCTGAACGCCTAAAGGAGGTAGTCAGATATTGAGGGAAAGTATGTGTGTGTGCACGTGCCATTCAGCGAGAGAATAGACTAATTCTCTCTCTGAATTAGTCTATTAAGGTGCTCATGCATCCTATCTGTAGCATATCAACAATAGTCCAACAACCAGAAAACATTCAGCCAATGGCAGTCCAGTGGCTGCAGGCAACTTATTAATCTAAGAGGACGATGGAAAGATGGAGTATTGCAAAAGACGACCACTGGGTTTCACTCTTATCATCTTAAAAACAAGTAGCTGTTGGTATGATGGACATAGGAACAGTGTCTAAAGTAAACGACACTAGACGTTTAAGAAATGGCAAAAGATTGCCTGGTCCACGGAATACCGTTTTCAATTGTCCCACAATGCAAGCAGCATGAATCAATGACCTATTGCACCAGGTGTGAACAATATAGGCTGGTGTGAGGAGTATTTTCAGAGGAATTATTAAATGATCACCAGAGACTAGAGGAGTTCGCATTTCAATTGACAATTTGGGGCTGTTGATAAATTAAATTATTTTTTTATTTTATTTTAAAACACTCCATATGTATCGTTCTAATGAATGGTCCTAGGCGGCGATTTCCACCAGAAGTAACGCCTAATTTGGGTCATCGACTAACAGCCACAATGTGATAAATGATTCAAATGGAGCCAAAATTATGAGGAGTTACTAGAATCAAAACTCGCCAGTCTGGCCCTGATGACAGCAGACAGTGGATAAACAGAAATGCATCCATCTGTATGCACGCTAACAGTTCGGGCAACAAGTGGATGCACCTAAATGTGGTATATATCCAAAGAATAGTTTCATCCAAGTTGTACTGCATCAGAAATTGGTCCAGAGATGGTATGGGCTTTTTTAACTTGGTTTTGAACTTAATCCCCTGGTTGCAATTGATGAAAGATGAAATTTACCTAATGAAATTGACCTAGATTTCACAAATTTGCAAAAATATAATAAAGAAATAAACCCTCATTATTTTTATCATGGGGTGGGTGCAATAGCCCTTTTCTCTTTCTCTTTGCCTGCTGGGCGTTTTTAGTGGTGAGCATTTTTTTCAGCTACCAGTTCAAGCATAAACCTATCCATGGACTTATAGAAAAAGCAGAACAAAATTATGGTCTCAGCATACTAAAAAACGTTTAGGTCTTCCTATGGAGGGTTAAGCTGTGACTTGAACAAGTGAAAATGAAGTGTATCATCAAACAGCTGACCTTTAAAAATTGCGTGTTGATTACAATTCCGAGAAAAATTTACCGGTCTTGAATGCAACCGTTGCTCGACTAGTGCGCAAATAACAGTCACCTCATGTCTTTTTTTCTTTCTTTCTTTTCCTTTCTTTCTTTTTATTTAATTTACTCATGACACAGGCAGTGTGTCATGAGTATATTCTCACACCTAGTGGTAAGATAAATGGCAATATTACTCAATAAGGAGTTTGTTTGAAGTAATACAGTACTAAGACAACTAGATGAAAAAAAAAAAAAAACTTGTTTTTCCTTTTGTAATGTAAACTTTGATTTTAAGCGAAGAATAGCATAAAGATAACATATGATCAGCTATTATATATTGTCTAGGCAAGAATCTCTTTAAGCTTTTTAAACCTATCATCTTATGGGCTTCCTTGACCCGAAGGTAGTATCCAGATAACCTTTGAATTTCCCCAAACTGTAATTGAACTAAAGAGTGGAGCAACTAACTCGTCGAAATCATATTCAGGTTTTGTTTCGTAGTGCTTTATTTTTGACGATTTTGTGTGTGGAAATTTATTATTTATCATTACACTGCTCTGCTGTTTTGCGTAATTTTTTACATATTCTAATTAGGGCATTGAATGTTATGATTTTACCAGTGTTTTTTACTTACCGAATGAATTTTGGAAATAGCTGTTCATAGCAAAAATATACGCCATATTTATTTACAGGTTGTCACCCGGAATGTTAAACTTGGTAGATTATTAAGAGTTTGTGGCGCCCTCTAGAGGAACATTCCTCATCTAAAACAGAGAATGAAGGCTGTGATTTTAGCTACTGGTAATAAAAAAGTAAAAAAGAATCAAATCGAAAAATGTGGGCTCAAAAGAGTTGTAAAAATTGTTTTACCTGAAGAACTGCTTAGCAAAATAGGTACACAAGAAGCATATAATGAGGAGGTATTGTTCGGCTCTAATTTAGATTTTTAGATATTGCTTTTATATTAAAAACAAAAAATAAATAACTTTTTATATATAATATATATTTTTTAAATCCCTACAAACAAATGAAGGCTAAATCCTATTAATGGGTGCCATAAAAAATAAATGCTTAAAAAAGTTAGAAAAAATTTAATAAATAAAAAATTATGGAAAATCAAAAATTCAATTGAAACTTTCAAAATACAAAAATTATCTTTCTAATTTGTTTATTTCTAAAATAAGGTAATTAAAGAATTTTTCTTTAGAAAATTTTCTTCTAAATAGGAACTCATATAGACAACCGTCTAGTAGACTATCCTGTGTTCCAAATTGGTATTTTAATTTTCTTTTGGCATGTAACCAAGTGTTTTTAAATATTTAGAGTAAGAGCACTTGAATCATCTGGAGAAACAAAATTATAGCAATAAATAACCTCATCATGGGTATAATTTTTGTATGAATGCAGGATAAAAATTAAACAGTGAAATCAAAAATTGACGTATTAAGGTCGATATTTAAATAAAATAAATCGGAAATTAATGGTTCTTTTCGTTATATGTAATCATCGTGCAATATAATTCAATGTAAAAACATACATTAAAAAGATCATGCTTTTGCCTATTACTTCCTTGTTATGAAGCATTCAGTCAGTTAGCATGACTTGCTCTTATACTACATGAACATCGGTGATATTGGTACAATGTTTTTCTTAATTAATCTTACGTTTGAATTTACCAACGATGCGTCCTGTCTCGCACTGTTCTGTGAATAATACAAGTTCAGATCAACAAAATCAAATAGCAATGAAATACGTTTGAAGAAAACTTGAGGTAAAAACACCTACAGATCTCTTGATATCGAACTACAGTCCTACCACCAAGAGTGAACTCAAGGTCATTATCAGACTTAGTCTTTTAAACTAAGCAGGTAAAATACCAAGAATCTCTGTACACTTAAAACAGGCTGTGTCCAGTGGTAACCTTCAGTTTACTCTGGTTGCTGTATGAGAATAGCTCCGCCCTTGGGAGATCAGGACTCCCCCAAATTACGAGTGTGACTGTGTTTTTTTCGCCCGTACATTGTTGCAGTTTTCCTTTCAGCAGGCACATTCCAAGATTGGAGTTAGGTTACCCATGGCCTGAACCCACCCCTCCCCGCATCTGAATTTATATCTTCTCCAAATAGAACAAAAAGTCCACTCGTAATAACTTAACGGAATGAAAGCCGATCTGATTTGTCATTATCGAATGATTTTCAATAGTAGAGCGGATGATTTGCTATAATCGAAATATTATGAACTCGATTATGCCGATCGGTATGTTAAAGATATTTCTTTCTAACGGTCTTTGAACAAAAACAGTTGCACATTGTGGAAAGAAAAAAAACCCCAGAAAATAGTGGTTGCTTGGAGATGAAAATTAAATAATATTCAGAGCATTATTAATTAATTAATTAAAATTAATTTTTGTTATGTTTCCATATTTGTTTTAGAATGTTGATCAAACATCAAATTCCCCCATATTATATCTACACCAAAGTGCTGTAATGTACTGTATATGTTTCTGAAGACCATTAAACTGATTATTATGAATTGCTATATGAATAACAGGATACTGTTAATATATTTCATCAACTAAGTAACAATGTTTGACTAGTAAAAATGGTTGACCCAGTGGACCCATTCAGGTTCTATCCTCTTTAAAAATTTTATGATCTATTACAAGTTATTAAAGATGTTTCTACTAATACAAATGAATCGTCGAATACTAATCGCCGGTCCCTGCTGCATTCCGTTCCACAAACCGGAAAGCTTTCTACCCAAAGGAGGAAGTTTGTATTTGTATGGCAGTTTGGCAATAACTCACGTTCACTGTACTTCTTTTTCCCCGGCTGTCTCCAAAATATATATTGCTTCCAGCTATTACAAGAGGTCAAGGCCCCTAATACTCAACTGGAAAGGCAGGTGGCTCCATCTATCATTCTGCCCCAAAATTTTGCTTATCGAAAGGCCTTGACTTCAGGCTAAGGACCACAACGATTGAATGACAAGTAAACATTGGCGTCAGTGATTGAGATGGATCATAAATTCAGTGTCCATCTGAAGCAAATCCCAAAAATGAGACTGCGTTGTTCTGACCTTTAGTTTTTTAACGTGCTCCCTCTCCCACGAAATAACGCCTTACCAGCGTTGGCCATTCACAAGGTCAGCCCCATACTCTTGTCTAGTTGGACTAGCAATGCAATACTTGCGGAGAAACCCCTTTGTTGCTATTGCAAATAATATGGGAAGGAAACTACAGATTAAACAAAATTTTAATCTATAATTTTCAGAGTAAAGGAGTTATACCAGTTAAATTTTTATTTCATGATCACATCGCTTCGTCTATCTAAAACAGCGATAAAGAATTGATTAATGTGACTGTTATACAGAGTTATTCATTTATTGAACATGTCCATTGGTCAGCGGTGTGGAACTATGACAACAGTACACATGATGCCATCGGACACGGAATGGGATATTTTTAGATAGTGTTGTTGGCAGTCTTATTTGAAGAGCAGAACCGTTAAAATCAAGACATCCAAATCCTTAAAAGTGGGTAGGAGTTAGGACATCTTGCCAGGAAACAAGAGCACTCATGGGATAAGCTCACACTGTTTGGCTACCAAGAGAAGGAAGAATAAATAGAGGAAGACAGAAAACCAGGTGGAGAGATATGTTAACGTCTCTTATGGCCCACATGGACAAAGTAGCATTGAACCGAGAATAATGGAGAAAGTCGGGGGAGGCCTTTGCCAAGCAGCGGGATTCTACAGGCTAACACAACACAACAACCGCTTTATTAGCAGAGTGACTTAAAGGATGAGCCCAATCAAGAAGAACAGTTAAAAAGGGTGAACAGTTTTTTTGTTTTTTTTTAAAGGAATTCTATACAGGAAATTAGTGTCTGAAATTTTTACCTTAAAATAAAACGACCTATTAAAGCAGAATTGTTTGCCGAATTGTTTGGTAAGACATTTTAAGCCAAATAAACATCACAAGAAAAGCCCTCTAAGATGTCAATTTGAATATGTCACAAGTTGTCCTTCACCCTCCCTCCTGCTTTCAGAATCAAACGAATACCCTAAGAATTGTACAACATATGATACATTTAACTTTAGACGATGCATAAAAGTTGGCGATTTTATCAGAATTTCGGTTAACAAGAATCTGCTCAAACAGTTTGACGACATTATTGGAAAATCGTTTAGTGGCTCTGAGAATTCTTGTAAGTCAACCCTGAAGGGAGCTTTTTTGAAGATGAAGAGACATGACAAATCCCCAGGGATAGAAGGGTGGATAGGATGGGTTAAATGCCTCTCACAGTATAATATAAAACTGATCTTCAGTTTTCATTAATTACAGTAAAAATGCTTATTTTGCGTTTTTCTTGGGAATAATTTTCTTTAATATTTAATTAAATATTAAAATCTTGATATTTAATTTTAATATTAATAATAAAAAATTGGGCACCTGTCAGCTAACACACGACCCCCATTTGCAACTTTTTGGGGTGCGACCACTGTTGGATTAATTATTTGAAATTAAGAGGACCTAACTTTTCTTTTAAGTGTTTTGGGACAACCACGATTCCAACCAGCAATGTTAATACAATTGTCTTATTGCTCGGAGAACAAAGTTTGCCTTCACAAAGAGTTACCTTAGTATTGTACTAGCTTCGACCTTATATGGTTGGAAATTCTGAAGAAAATTAGGGATAGAGTTTTAGAACACAAATCGTATTCACCTAATAAAGGATATGTGAACTGTAGGCGACCATAGAAGGAGGCGAACGTAGGAACAACACCACAGAAGGATGGAAAACAGATTCGGTAATTTAGTTGGGCATCACCATCCTAGTATTTGGACAAATAATAGAAAAAATATACAAGGCATTGCAATGGACTCCACAAAAGTCAAACAGCGTGAACATGGTTCACGCTGCTTGACTCAGCAGCTTCCCTCAAGCACTAAGCCCCACAATCAATTCATATACCTATATCAATTCTCTTCACAACAGCAATCCATAAGTCGCTAACTTAATGGTAACAATTCCATGTAATCTCTCTCTCTCTCTCTTCATTTAGCAATACATATCAATTTTCTTTACAACTTCAACCAACTCAATACTAAACATTTCCTTATTTCTCGTGTTTCTTCAACTTCATACGATATCAATTTTTTTTTTTTTCTTTTTTGCATCCAGTTCCTTTGTAACCACATCATAGTATCCAATCAAATTGGTCAGAAAAGACTTCCCCCTTAACAAATCCATGCTGTGCCTGGATTATTACTGCAGTCTTGTTTAGATGATCCTGCAATGCTTCTTTAAAACGACACCAGTCCAGTTTCTCCCTTCTTGATTGTAGATCTTTGCGGTCAGTAACTCCTGAGGTCTCGTCGTACCACTGTGTACAAACATCCTCCCATTAATAAGTTTCCTGATTGCCTTGAAATTCTCTGAAGCCTCCTTTCCGAGTAGCCTATCACAACAATTCTATTGGCACAACACACCTGCTTCACGCTAAACCCACGCATCCTCCCTCTGCAAGTCAAAACGCCCACTGCTGTGGCACTTTGCGATCGCTAGGTGACTCCACGTACGCAGATGCGCAAAGCTGCAAAAACTTTGGACAGTACAATTCGTTTCAAATCTTATTGGTGTGTGTAAGCGCATGCGCGTTAGTTATTGGCAAAACTACTCGGATATATGCACGTAGTTTAGAAGAAAAGCCAACTGAAATGGTTGTTTTTTAATGGTAGAAATTAATTTTGAATATCTTCTTGTTAATCGTAGCAGTTTTAGAGGATTTGTCCTCTTTTTGAAACAGAAGTCTACAAAACAAAGGACAAAAATTTATATTTAAAATAGTTTAACTTTAATTTATTAGTATTGAATTTATTAACTTAATAGATATCAGAGCTGCAATGGCTTAATTCATTCTGCGTTATACACTGAGTGATCACTGAATTATGACCACCCCTATGAAAACTGAATGCGACCCGTTGACCACGAGTGTGCGGAATTAGTCGACCTACGTAGCATAAAGTGTCAGTGGTTCGGTAGGTAGTAAAATTCCGAGCGTGATGGGTAAAAGGAAGGATTTATCGGACTTTGATAAAGGATAGATTGTGGGTGCTCGACGAGCTGGTGCCTCGATTTCCCAAACGGCTGAACTGGTGGGGTGTTCGAGAGCCGCCGTACTTAAGGTGTACCAGGACTGGCGTCAAAATGGTCAAACAATCAAAACTGCAAAGGTCAAGCTAAAGGTTGATGTTAGAGGTGAGCGCCGGGTCCCATAGAGCACTTCTGGGACCGTATTATACACAGCTTGGTTGGCCATACCTCCCGAACGCATCCGACATCTTGTTGAATGAATGCCACGTCAGATAGCTGCTGTACTGAGGACAAAAGGAGGACCTACGAAGTATTAGGTAGGTGGTCATAATTCAGTGATCACCCAGTGTATATCAATTAGTTAAGAAAAGGTGAAATTACCTCTATAATGTCTTGTAGAACACTTCTGTGCTGATACTCTCCGTTGTTGAATCAACTATACAAATAGTTTACACGTATTCCACACCCTCGTAGACAAAATCAGTGATCCAATGCAACACGAAATCGGAGGCCCACGGACCCTAAAATACAACTAATCACCAACCCCAATTTTGAGTAAGAGAATACAAGTCCGTATTTTAAAAACAATTTAAATGCTTTGAAACCAAAAATATAATGAAAGCATTTAAATTGTTTTTAAAATACGGACTTATTGTATTCTCTCACTCAAAGATTAGGGTTGGTCATCGTTGGTGATTCGATTTATTTTGTCGGTGGGCCGGTAGGCCTCCGATACCGTGGTGCATTGGATCATTGATTTTGTCTACGAGAATCAGAGTATCAGCACAGAAATATTCTACAAGACATCATAGAGGTATTTCCTCCTTTTCTTAACTAATTAATTTATTAACTTATATGTAGTTTTCGTGGGTTGCACAGTTGGTAAAATTAAAAGTCTTCCCCGCACCGGATGGAAAAGACCTGAGTTCGAATCTCGTCGATGTTGTGAGGAATTTCTATGATTGCTATTTTTGCTAAATAGTAACTTCCGGAAAGTCTGAAATTACACGAGATGGGTTTTAAATAAGTAAATCCTATGGGCCTTTTTTACAACGTGGCCGAGTTGGTCGGTCTCAGGCGAGGGCATGGTTTTTTAACTCCCAGAATCTCGGGTTTTTCGTCCAGCAAACAGGCAAATCGATAACAGAACACACGCAATAAAAAAAAAAAAAAAAAAACATAACTTATATACACTGGTGTTCAAAGAAAGTGCATCACCTAGGAATTTCAAATTTCTAACCCTTTATCACGATAGTATGTTACATTAATGACTAGCATCACAAATAAAAATATAAACAAAAGATATTTAGTTAAGGCAAAGCTAAGTAATATTTGACAGGTGTTCTCAAAATGAGGAAGAACATCCTTCCTCACGTAAAGCAACAATATAACTCTTTCTTCGTGGTGTCAACTGCACGTAACTCGTCATCCTGACACAAGCAAGGAATGACTGCAACTCTTGCAGATCGTGCTTATATAGCTGAAAGTAACAGCTGATGCAATATTACGTCATCCCCTACGCGTATCAATCTTATCTGATGCAATCTAAGAAATATTGCTATATACATACGTTATTCGGACGACAATTACCGGCGAAGCATGTATAGTTATGGCATGGCAGTCCCTTCCGGTCCATCAGTATGAATCCTTTGCAATAGGGGGCAGGGAATAACCTAATGGAGTTCGAATAGGTAATGATTTGCGGTGCTAGGATGGGGGCCCAGTAACCGCAACTCAGGTCTTTTCCACCCGGTGTGGGGAGGACGGCGATCCTACCAACTGTGCTACACACGAGAGCATGTCTCTTGGGTCATCTATTGTGGAATCCCATACATCTGAGTTTATGGTGTATCATCATTTTGGCTATTGCATGCAATGTCAACTGTCGCACAGTGACCTGCCGTTGAACCTGTACAAAGTGCTGCACCCTTCGCTCACCACGAACATCCTTGTGTAATCTTTTACAGTTCTGTCGGCGGGAGGCAGGCGGTTTGATCCGTTGGACTCCATTCTTTGTACACCTTAACCAGAGTGAGCCATGAGCAATATTTTTATTTCAACTGTAAATTTTTTATTGGTCTATTTTTCTGTTCCATAGAGATTAATTAACACTAACTTCCTAAGAATTTATGGCTTCCGAGTTACTTAATAATAGAATTATTCACAAATGTAGAATCTTACGCAACAATAAATATGGAATAAAAAATTATCATGCTATACACTGAGTGGACAGAAATCATGGGATACCTACCTAGTAACGAGTATGCCTACCTTATGCCTACCGGATAAGGGCAGTCACACGGTGAGGCATTGAGTCCCACTCGTTCACGAAAGCATTCCACAAGTATTTCCATCCGTACTTGCTGCACCGCTGTCCATAATTCCGTGGCATTCCTGGGTGGAGGATCCAACGCTCGAACAGACCTTTCTGTGAACGGGGAGGCCATTCCATGGTGGTAAAGTCTGCGGAATGCTCTTCGAACCATGTTCTAATTACCGATAAAATGGAGTTAAGTGGTGTTAGTTCACCATACGACGCTTCAAATAGAAAAGCAGTTAAATTGATTCCAATAAAAAAAAAAAAGGTAAACTGTAGCCGTTATCAACCCACTGCAGGATGGAAGCCTCCTCAACGATTCATTTTGAGTGATACAGACCATAATCTGCCATACTGGTCCAGTGCGGATTGGCAGGTCGACACAGTATTTAGCAGTCTGGGGATTGAATCATGATCTACTCAAAGAGCTTGTATTACTGCACCCCTTAACTGACCACTCGGCTACGGAGGCCTCATCATTCCGATAATGATTCGTTATTTTCATCCAAGATGGAGTTAATATAAAACTACTAGAGGTTTATTCTGTTCAAGATGCAATGTCAACTATTATTATAAATTCCAATGTAAAATAAATTGAAAATTTTGATATTGTCGATAAAGTTATGTTTTTATGATAACACAAATACAGTACAGATACCGGACCATTTATCCAGCAAGCTTGGGACCGGTGGTGACCCGGATTTCTGGATTTTCCCATAGAATTTTTTCAAAGAAAATTAGATGATAAAGTGGAATAACTGCATTGGATTCTGTACTGAAGAGGAACAAAATATGAGCGAGGAACTTAACATTTTTACAAAAGTTAACGAAAGTTATAAACTACATAAAAAACAGTCCTTTAAAAGTTAGGGTGTTTGCAAAGCTGTGTGAAGATATGGAAGCTAATTATACCTCACTTCTATACTATTGTGAAGTGCGCTGGCTATCTCGTGCAAAAGTGATTCAAAGGGTGTTTGAACTCAAAGAAGAGATTGTAATTTTTCTTGATGAAAATCATAACGAAGAGGTAAATTTATTTAGGAATGATAACTTTATTGTTAAACTTGACTATTTGGTTGAAATTTTTGGTCCATCAGTCCGGTCCATCAGTATGAATCCTTTGCAATAGGGGGCATGAGGGTTAATGAGTGTTTTGTAAATCAACTATGTATTTGAATCTACTATATGCATACTGGATTATCCCCTTTCTTTGGAACAACAATATTTAGACCCATACCCATACATTTCATTATTATAATTCACACTTTAGAATTATTCTTATTTCTTAATCTTCCTTAAGTACAATACTTCCCTAGCAATTATACATATCATCTGATTAATAGTGACTTTAATCAGTTAGGGGACCTTATATATAAATTTGCCTCTAGCCTTTAGTCTCTTTTATTCTTACTACATAACATACCTACATTTCTTATTATCCATTTTTCTGGACTTAACTTCTCTCTTTTATTATCAATATATTGCACTCTTTATTTATATTGCTCAGAGTAGATTTACCTACTTATTCGCCCATTTAACCTATCCCTTTTATAGTATTTACTAAATTTACTTGCACTGCAGTCCTCTCCTTAACCTAATGCACGTTAAGTTAAAGGCGTTACTTACTTCCTCATTAACCTGTTTTGTTTTGTTTTTTATTCTTTTTAATTTGTTAGAATACTAGAGTTTGACATCCTACCTCAATCTTCGTTTTCTCTTTCTCTAACAGTTCTGTGACCGCTCATCTGACTTGACTTGCTAAACACTTTATCACCACTCTTAACGCACTTGTCACTCACATGGAACAGTTTCTCTCCTGGACACCGCCCTCTTCCTTCAGCGCTAGTATGAGTAACACTTTCATTTTCTTGAGGGATTTCCGTAACTAGTTCATCCTTGCAGGGTTCTCCTTCTTACTCCCTTTTCCTTCTGCTTCTTTCACATAGGCTCTCGGCGTCTTTTAGTCACGTCGACAGTCTGGATCCGTCACCCGCGTTCTATAGTCCCTCTATCTTCTGTTATCCTTAGCTGTCTATTATCTTCCTTCCCTTCGCACAATTTCAACAGCTTTGTAAGAGTTCCCAACTTTTATGGTCGCTTTCACAGTTCTCCTTCCTTACTGAGAACAGCTTCACGGCGCAACGTTCAGGGCTTCGCTTTCTCCATTTGAGGGTTCCTCCGCATTTCTAATTTCTTCCTTCCTAGAGGATGGCGCTAATCCCACCCAAGGGAAGGAATCTCTCCCATCTCTTGCAGGATATCTTTCTTCCGCACTTTTATTTCATCTCCTTTCCCTTACTTATTTTTCTCCCACTCTCTCGCTTCCAGGTCTTGTCCTCTCGCTTACCTCATTTTAACTTTTTTCCTTCTCTTCAAAAAAAACGAGAAACTTTTCTCTTCCTAACTCCTATATTCTTACTTTTCGCCAATCGAAACTCCTCTCGGATTCTACCATTCCTTAACCGAAAAGGTATACCCTCCATGTTCCTCCGCTTTCCTCCCCAGAGGGTTTGGATTTCTGTTTTTATATATAAGCCACATGGGGTCTTTCTCGACGGCCCTTGCTTGTTTTCATTCTTCTCCCTTTCCCTTTTTTTTGTTTCTGATTTCGTCTCAGGTTCCCCTAGAATTTTCATATTTAACTTATTGACTTTCTCATATTTCTCTCACAACCCATACCTAAAACCGAAATTTATGTTAACGCTGGTCCTTTACGCCTGTCCCGCGCGTCACCTTCCCCCGTTATTTATTCCCGCTGCGGTGTGCACTCCCTCCAACTCCAGGGTCTCTGTTTTATCAGGTGGCTGTAGCTAAGTTCCTTCCTCATGCCACCCCACCTACGCCTAAACTTACTACATACCCCCTTAACTTAACAAATTTCACTTCACGTTAAAAGAAAATATCTCCCTTTGCTATATTTTAATTCTAAATCGTAATTCTCCTATTTTTGTAAGAATGATTTCTTACGATATGTTCGGCAGATTCTGTTGTTTCATATAATTTGGTTTTTTCTTTAATGAAAACCTCTTGTATTTTATACGTCCATATTATATGCTGCTCACTGATGAAGCTCTTTTGCTCCATTCCCCGAATCATTTCCTCAGTCAGGCTGTTGCACATATCTATAGACACTTTCTCTTCTTCTTTCGGTGCACTGTCATCACCATCGTCATGGTCACTCTCATCTGATTTGTTCTTATCGGCATTCATTACCATATCTACAATTTCACTATTAGTGAGTTGGAGCATCACCATCAATGTTTGTACACACTTGTATAGCCCCTTCATTAAGTGACTTGGTTACTTCACATGACAAACCTTTTGCATGTTCCAATAAACTCTTCACTGTTTCTTCCTCACCAGACATACAAAAACCACAAAAATCAGGTTCATCATCACCGTCAAGAAATAAGTTAAATGGCCATAGTTTATGCCAGCCGTTTATCAAAGTATCCTTGAGTACTTTGCTGCACTCCTAAGTACGTCTTTAACATTAAATGCTTTCTAAAATTCTTTTATCCCTATACCTTTGTTACAAGTGTCTAGCATTTTCCGCAGAGATACATCTATGTACCTGCACTTGAACGCACGAAGAATGTCTTGACCTAAAGACTGAATTAGCAAAGTACAACTGGGATGCAAGTAAACAGCACATACATTGTCCTTGACTATAACTTCAGCAGGAGGGTGTGGAGAACAATTATCAAGCACTAAAATAATTTTGCAGTCATCAGGTAGTCCCACAGATTTACAATGAGCCCTGGCGTCAGGTACAAAGTTCTTTAGAAACCAATCGGTGAAAATCTGTTGTAATCCAAGCTCGCTTATTTGCCTTATAAATCACAGGAAACACCCTGAGTTGGAATCTTGCCCCTCTACACTTTCCTACACTTGCCCCTCTACATAAATATAGAGGGGCAAGTGTAGGGAATCATATTGTTCATCGTCATGTAGAAACAAGTTGTGATACCCTCCCACCCACCTTTAAAAAAATTATAAATTTGATTCGTTACGGATTTTGTTGACGTTTTTAAATGGAATTTGAAATTCAAATTATTTATTAATACACTAAATAAAATATTATTAAAGTACTCAGAAAATAATTTACTTTTCTTACGAAGATACATATAATTAAAAAGACGCGAACACTAACGTTGTCCCGGATTTTCTTTTTTGGAACACGTTTTGTCATGTTTTTGCTCCAAAGGTATCTGGTTACCCTATGCCCTATGGCATAATCCATTACGGATGAGGTTGTCATAATTTAGTGATCACTGAGTATATTAACAGCACTATAATTATTGCAATAAATTCTTTTCCAGGTCAAAATCATTAAAATAAACAAAACAGACTTTGTTCTAACGTTGGAACTTCAGGATCAGATAACACCCAAGGACAATCGGACATTCACTCCTCGATAACGTCTACCCGTTACTCTGTGGTGGCGGGTTTATCACACAGAGATAACGGAAGTTCGCAATGTGCCTCTTTGAAGTAGCAGCAATTATATCCATTTTGATGTGTTTGAAAATGAATCATTTCAGATTAAATTTGGATGTTTATATAAGGGAATCACTTCTCATTGATCTTCATAGCTCATATATTGTGAAGGGCCAATAAAAAGTTGGGCTTTCTTAAAAGAATTAGCAGAGAATTCCATTAATTAGCACTATTTATGTTTCTTTATGAAATTTATGTAAGGCCAGGCGTACATGTTTGGTCTCTCCTTGAAGCCTATCAAAAAGGGTAATACATAACGTTTGCTTTAAAAGTGGATTATAAATGGGAAACCATATCGAAAGTGGTGTTAATTCTTTGTAAAACTGGAGGAAAGAAGAGATAAAGCAGATTTACTATTATTTAATAAGCTTTTAAACAGGACTATTAACAGAGCTAATTTACAGTAGATACAAAAATAAACTTCAATGCACCGATTCGATCATTAAGAAATAATCCATTACAACCAGAATAAAACGAATTTTCGGTTTATACACCGGAGTACAAACTGGTCAGAGGAATACACAAGATAAAGAATAAAAGAACAACGCCGTATTTAGCAGTCATTGGCTTAAACCCGGTCACTCAACTATAATAGAACAGCATGGTCATTCAATAAGATATTTGATTCACATGGACGCGTCAACCATACCACCATTCTTCACACGTAAATTAGACGACTTAATCTCTGAATATATCTTTTATCGGAATTCTGAAAATTTAATATCTCAAATCACATTAATAATGTGTTCTTTTAATGTAAGAGGTTTGTTTGTTTGTTATTTGGAGCATTAGCAACTAAGGCCATATTGCTCTGGGATATGCGGTGGCCATTCCCTGACCTTTCCGCATCCTCCATATTTGGTGGTGACGGGCTCGAACCCGGGACTAATCAAGAAGCATGTGCTATGCACTGCTGCTCCTTCCCACCTGGCTACAGAGGCGCCTAATGTAAGAGAAGAACATCAAATGTGCAAGTATACTCTCTTCTATTTAGGGCCTATAACAGATTGAAGACATGTACCTCAAACAAGCGTACATGTATATGTACGCTTGTTTACTTTCGGCTCTGAAATTAGAGCACAAGGTTAGCCCGTTTTCTTTGTTTACAGGCATATTAGCTGGAACTGAAGAAGTAAGGGTTTCCACCACAAAAGATTGTGGGGAGAAAGGAGGAGGCAAAAAGGAATGAGAGCATTTAGCAGGTCTAAAAAATACAATGTTAAAGAAGCAGATAAATTTGCTGGTGTTTCAGAAAGAGCAGCAATAAGCGTTTTTAAGGAATGGTGTGCTCGAAAGCAGAGGCAGAATTGTGGTCGAAGGTAATCAGAAATCAGAGGCAGAGATGTGGTCGAAAGTCTGTGCTCAGTAAACGAAAAATGATTTCAAACAAGACAAGAACTGCTGCCAAGACTTAACCAAGAATCGCATCAGTCAATTTTGAAAAAACACTGAAAATAATTGCATAACATCGAATTGCACACAAAAAAAGTCCGGCAAATAACAGGCACAAAAATTGGACTGTTGGTGATCGCAAAGCTATAGTCTGACGAATGCAAAATTTGTCTATACTCTAATAAAGCCAGGCACTGGGTTCACAGGAAAAGCAATGAGACATTTTTTTCACACTGTGTGCAAGGGTTAGAAAAAGCTGGAGGCGAGTCAGGGGTGCGTTGGGTTATTACAAAGTAGAGCTACTCCTTGAAATACCAACCAAGATGAAATCAGACTGGCTCAGGTCGGTCTTTTCCCGAACATTAGAGCGAAGCTCATTGTTGTATCCCAGGATAATACGGGCGGAAACACAGTGATAAAGTTCATCTGTCACTTCACGAGACTTCACTCGTATACATATCTAACGTATAATGTGGGGAGGCATTATTTTATTGCTCGGAGACGCAATGTTCTTATTGGCTGTATTCACAAGATAACACGTCGGGCTTCAAGGTCGAATGATACTGTCAGGAGCTCAGTTTTTTTTTGTTCGAACAGAAATTTCGTTAGGCGTGACCGCGTGACAAGAGGAAAATGCAGGAAATGCTAATAGAAAATGAAATTAGAAGTAAATAATCTGTTTTCAGCGCACAAGTAAGAATATCCGAAAACAAATAACATCAAGAACATTGCTCCTGTGCCTATTCCGAATTATCCTCAGCATCATCAGCCATTTTCAATCCACTGCAGAATGAAGGCTTCTCCAGCAACTTTCCAGTTCCTTCTGTTTTGTGCAATGGCCATCCATTTACTACCCACAAACTCACGAATTTCATCTGTCCATCTCCGTTGTTGTCTTCCAGGTTTTCTCTTAGCTCCTCTTAGGTACCATTCTGTTATTTTCTTAGTCCATCTGTCATCATGTCTTCGAGCTATGTGTCCTGCCCAAGACCATTTTAGTTCTTTAGTTTTGATAAGAATGTCCTTTACTTGACTTTGCTGCCTAATCCATGTGTTTCTCTTCTTATCTAACAGTCTGATTCCCAATATAATTTGTTCCATTCTTCGCTGTGTAGTTCTCAGCTTCTCTTCCATTCTTTTGGTGAGTGCCCAAGTTTCACTTCCGTAAGTCATGGTGGGGAGTATACATTGGTTCATTATTTTACATTTCAGGCAAATTGGGATATTGCTCTTCAGTATGTAACTATATTTCCTGAATGCTATCCATCCAAAATTTATTCTTCTCTTGACTTCCATCCATTTATCATTATTACAGGTAATGACTTATCCCAAGATAAGTATATGGCTCCACCTTTTCAATTGCTGCTCCTTCAATCATTATTTCCCTTTGTGTGGCATACTTGTTCATCATTACTTTTGTTTTAGCCATATTCATCTTTAGTCCAAAATCCTTACTAACTCTGCATAACTGGTTAAGATTTTCCTCTAATCCTTTGGGATCGTGGCTTATGACCACAATGTCATCTGCAAATCGTAAATGGTTTAGGTACTCTCCATTCACATTGACTCCTTTCTGCGACCAGTCTAAACTTCTGAAAGCTTCCTCAAGGGCAGCAGTAAACAACTTCGGAGATATTGTGTCTCCTTGTCGAACTCCTTTCTCAATTTTAAATTTATTACTATCTTTGTCTAGTCTAATAAAGGAGGTAGCATTCTCATATATTTTCTTCAAAATCACACTATAAGGGGTATCTATGCGTTGTCTTTCCAGTGCCCGAAACATTGCCTTATGCTGTATGGAGTCAAATGCCTTTTCATAATCCAGGCATAATGGTGTTTTATATTCATTTGCTTTCTCCATTAGCTGTAACATTACGTGAAGGTGATCCATAGTTGAGAATCCTGTCCTAAAGTCAGCTTGCTCTTTCGGTTGATTCTCATCAAGTATTCTTTCTAATCTGTTAGTAATGATCCTTGTAAACAACTTGTAGATGTGGGATAACAAGCTAATTGGTACATAATTTACAATTTCTGATTTATCTCCTTTCTTATGCAGCAAAACAATGTTTGCGTTATTCCACTCCTTAGGCGCCACACCTTTTTTAATGCATTTTGTGAAGAGTCTTGCCAATTTTTGTGTTATGTCTCTTCCTCCCAATTTTAACAACTCTATAATAACTTCATCTTCCCCCTGAGCTTTCTGATTCTTCATTTTCTTCAACGCATGTTCTACCTCATCAGGAAGGATATCAGGTATGTTGTATGTGTTACTAGCCTGACGTAGCCCAGTGGTCAGGAGCGAGGGTGCATAGCACGCGTTCCTTGATTGGACCGGGGTTCAAGCCCGTGACTACTAAATACGATAAATATTTGTATTGACGATTTATTGTAAACTCTACTGACTTGGTTGTCGTGCCGGAGTATAAACAGAAAAAAAAATTTAATTTGCGATCCACCTTCCCCACTGCTGGCATCATTCCCTCACTCCTTGTATAACGCTTTATAGTAGTCTTCTGCTATTTGAATTATGCCTTCTCTGCTATTCGTAAGTACACCATCGCCATTCTTCAGTTTCAGTATCATTTGTCTTTCTGTATTACTGCTCATGTATTATTACTGCTCATCCTTTTTTTTCCCCTTAATGCTTGTTCTACTTTTCTTGTGTTAAATCTTCTTATGTCCTCTCTGAGCCTCTTTCTAATGGCTTTTCATAACTCGGTATACCCAATTTTCTCCCCGTCAGTGTTTTTCTTGCTCTTCATTTGTCGTCTTCGGTTCATCATGACAAGTGTTTCTTGACTGATTTTTTCTTCTTTGGATTTCTTTTTACCTATAGGTTTCTTGGGCTTTATCACTTTCAGAAAGTTGTAATATTCCTCGTCGATATCTTGATCCTGAACAGTCTGCAGAAGCTCAAACTTGTTCTAAGTTCTAGTACATACTGCTTTTTCTCCTCTTCTGTTATCTCAAAGAGCTTTGTATTATTTACTCGAGTCAGTTTTTTTTCTTTCTTTTATCTATATCAAGTGTGCATCTTACCATTCTGTGATCACTTCCAACATTTACCTTGTTCAGGACAGTAACATCATTCATAATATATCTTCTGTTAGTGAGGATGAAGTCGATTTCATTAGTTGTTAATCCATTTGGGCTCTGCCATGTCCACTTTCTGTTGACCCTTTTCTTGAAAAAAGTGTTCATTGCTGACATTCCTCTATATTCTGCAAATTCCACAAGTCTTTCACCTCTTTCATTTCTTTCACCAATTCCAAAATTTCCTATAGTTCCCCTTTCTGCACTGTTTTGTCTCTTACCAACCTTAGCATTGAAGTCCCCCATAATGATAGTGTAGTGAGTTTTCTGTTCATCTAGAAGACTCTCAATTTCGGTGTACATTTCTTCAACCTCTTCATCATCATGGCTCGATGTTGGTGCATAAATCATTAAAACCTTTAGCTTATACCTCTTAGAAATCCTGAGTAGTAGTCTTGACACCAGTGGTGATGGTCTTTTGAATTTCAAAATGTTGTTTTTTATATCTTTATGGACCAGAAAGCCAACTCCACCTTCACTCCTTTCACTGTTTCCATTAGTGTACAGCAGATTTCCACTTCAAAAACTTATAAGTGATTAATTTCTTCTTCTTGTTTCAGCCAAACCGATGATATTCCAATTCACATTTTCTAATTCCTTTTCCAACTCTAATATCCTGTCTTCACCGATGAGTGATCTTACGTTGTAACAGGCCAAGTTCAGTTTCCGTGCATGCAGCCTAATCGTACCCAGAGATTCTTAGCACCCTCTGCTTCCACTCTGATCCGCTCGCTGCCATAAGAGGGGAAGTGAAAGCCGCTGGGGACTGAGGGCCATTTATTTTGTTGTGCTGTCATGTCCTGGAGGGTTTAGTCTTTTCCTCTTCACGCCACTTAAGTGGCGTGAAGAGGAAAAGACTAAACGAACGTTCGTTACCACTTAAGTGACGTAACAGGGCTTACCATCGAGAAGGTGTGCATGAGTGGATTTTAGGGAGGCAGGCCAACCGGACTTCTCCTAAATCTTCTGAAATAGAAAGATATTGTATCCATCAATGTTTTAGACTGTCTGATAACACACAGAATGCCTGTTCCTCTCTAAGCCCTCTCGGCATACTCACCGCAAATGTCCAGTCACAGTGACGCTCAAAAATGGCCAAAGGAGGAAAATAGACCAACAGAATTACAAATTGAGAGGACGAACAAGTCGATCATTTCAATTTGCACAACTCATGACAATTTCTTACAATTTAAATTTTTAGGGTTGAGAAGAAGTTTTTTGTTGTTATTATATTTTATTAAAAAATTTTGTTTCGTATTTTGACAGAATAAGTCCTTATTCAAAATTAAACTTTGCAGTATTTTAACTTTCCTTAAACATATAACTAATTTTTCTTAGCGCTGATTGAATTTCGAAATTGCGTATTTTGCCATTGAATGTCATCCTTAATTAGAATATACAGTATAGGAAATTAAATTCTTCTTTATTCATCCGTAAGTACATCCTAAAACGATTTTCATCTTCTTCAAGTCCTGCAGTAAATGATGGAATTCGCCTTTTTCTGTTCTCTTCCAGTTGATGTCGTGTATCCATTGCGTACTCTTGTTTTCTCGGCTATAAGAGAAGCGCATGCATTTTCTAAATCTTCTTCAAAATCTGAAGAGGAGGATGAACTGTGGCAATTCATTTCGCTTCAGCTTTCCTCAAAGAGAATGACACGTATACAACGTTACAGGTTTCCACACGTACCCCTTTTGGAAGTATAATAAAATTTCCAAGATACCCCTTTTTTAATATTTGAAATGGGGAATTTGAAAAAAGCAGAAATCATAAAACAACCTGTTGAGATGATTATTTAAGAAGAAAGAATTAACTGACGATAAAGTTGTTGAAATGCACCCTTAAGCTGGCACGCTGAACGTGAGGTAGGACGCTGAACGGTAGGACATTTAAATTGCCCAGCCAATCACCAGATTTTAAGTTCTATAGGGAAGGTATCTTTAACGGAATGTGAAAACACAATAACAGCATCCACGAAACCTAAATGAATTACGGGCTCAATTATTTTCATAATAGTCTAATATTTCTATAAACTGTCTAAATGAATGCCTGCCAAAGAGAATTCACGAAGTGATTCCTGCTAAAGAACAGGTTCTCATTATTAATGGAAGAATTACACAAGTGACCCAGTTTTTGTCCAGTGTCTCTATTTTTTTGCCTCTTGCGATTAATATTATTAAGTTGCTTTGAAATTGTCTTATTTTATGTAGCTGCCATTTTATGGCACATACCTTTGCTGGTTTGTACCTGAAATAAATAAGCTAGGGATACCTAATAAATTGGGCACTCTCTATATGTGAAACGAAATTTTAATATGTAATAAAACGTAAATAATCACCAGCTATATTTTTTCAGAAATTAATGTAAGTTGCGAGCGAACATGTATATCATAAATAAAGATTTGAATATCAAAGCTCTTATTATCTCAGATGTCATACTATTTTATTCTACATACTTAATTTGAAGTTTATAAAGTAAGCAGTAATTATTGTGACAGTGAAATTTATATTTACATATTAGTGACTTCGTTAATTGAAATGAATTTTTACCCTTTATATAAAAAAAGTAATTCGTATATTACCATTTTATTTTCTTTAGTTCTGGAAAAGAGCATACTTTTTTTAACTGTAAATTGTAAAGTCAAAAAAAAGGATTTTTTTAACATGGAGTGAGGCCCCAAGCCGTAGCTTGTTTAGTTTAAATGTAAATCCAGCCCTGTCTCTTAGTAACAGTTCTCGCAAGACTTTCGAGTGTATTGAAAGTTAAAAGGTACTGGTCAATCCATTGTTATGTAAAAAATAATTTTATAACCATAGGATTAACCTTAATATTCTGGTTTAAAAAAAATAAACATATAATACTGATACTACCATCACAAACCTCTTCTAAACACCCAACGATAGAAACAACGCATGCGCTGTAAATTAGAATTACGTCACATCCAACAGACGTAACTCTCCATTATGTCAGAGTAAGACGTCACTGTGGTTTATAAGCTCAAAGGAATCCAGAATTTTTTTTTTTTTTTCATATATACGCCAATCTCTGTGTTACTTTATTATTATTATTATTATTTTTTAAGAGTTAATAGAACAATACATTTGTGATGTTACTGGATGATCATAATAGGTAATACATAATACTTGGCTAAACAGCCAACGATAGAAACAACGCATGCGCCATAAACCAGAATTAGAGTAAGACGCCACCATTAGCTGAAAGGAATCTAAGAGTTTTGATTTACAATATTTTTCTTTTTATATAGACGCCAATCTCTGTGCGTTTTTTTTTTTTTTTTTGAAGAGTTAATAGAACAATTACTAGATGATCATAATACATATTAAGTAATTGATGCTGCTAATAACTTTTTTCTTTTTTATTAGTCACAAGTTAGCAGAATTGGAGTGGAATAAATTTGATTTGGGCAATGCGGGTGGTGCAAACCTAGAAGTGTAGTCGTAAGTGGGTCACACAATGCAACATGTGAGTCAGAGGTCTTCAATGGCGACCGGTGTCAGTGCACTTCACTGACGAACTATCAGATTACGCTGTTAAAAAGAAAACCGTTATTCAATATACGTTTGTTCAGGATATTGATCCGAGTATTGTATTTTATTTTCCTAATTATTCTTCCATTCTTTTGACATAATTGAACAAAGTGGTAATAATGAGATATAAAGAAAAAAATCATTTCATCAGGAAGGGAATTTATTGATCAAATAAACCACTGAATTACTGGAAACCCATTTTTGACTTTTATAATCACCCTACACCCTGCAATCCACTGGCATTAAAAATAACACAGGCAAAGGTATAAAAATAATCATAGTACTAACTCTTCATATTCATAAAATGAATTCTTAGATATCATTCAATGCAATAGACTTTTCAAAAACATTTATTGTGAAATGAAATCTTTTTAAATGCTACTTTTGTGAAAAAGGGTCCGACTGCCAGAGCAGAAATATTGGAAAAAGAACAAAGATAGACTAATCCTGATTTGTAAATACTGAGCAACAAATTATGGTTAGTTAGCCATTTATCACATTTATTTGGTGTTCGAACAGGAAGGGGTTCCCCCCCCCTTCAGTCCCGACAGGTTTGTTGTTGTAGGAGTTTGAGCATCAGCGACTAAGGCCATATTTCTCCGTATATACTGTTTGTAAATTGCATGTTCTATGATCGATTTTCTGTTTACTGGAAGAAAAAACCGAGTTTCTGGGACAAAAAAAAAAAAAAAAGCATGCTACCCTTTGCATGCTTTTTTTTCTTTGTGAAAATAGCCCATAAAATTCCTTCCATCAACGCAACTCGAATTCAGGTCTTTTCCACCTAGTGTGGGGAGGACGATTCTACCAGCTGTGCTACCCACGAGGGCTCCCAACAAGGAGAGTATTAGTTTTAGAGCCAGACGTAGCCCAGTGGTCAGGAGCGAGAGGGCATAGCGCGCGTTCCTTGAGTGGACCGGGGTTCAAGCCCGTGACTACTAAATACGATAAATATTTGTATTGATGATTTATTGTAAACTCTACTGACTTGGTTATCGTGCCGGAGTATAAACAGAAATTTATTATATATATAGAGAGAGAGAGATTCGCTACTTATATATATATATTATATATAGAGTATTTGCCACTGTTAGTATTAATAGTGGTAAATGATACATGAAAGCAAGTTTATACAGCATCAGTAAAAAAAATAAAAAACTATCCTAAATATTAGTCTCTGCACGTGGTTCCCTGAACTCTAGGGCCGGTCCTGATTCCAACTAATAGTTTTTCTTAAAGTTAACATATTGGACGACGACCAAACGTCATCCAACGTCATCAAAACGTCAAATGCAACTTTTCAGGGTGTATCGATCCACTTCTACGAACTGCCAAACTCTAAGTGGACCTTATTTGTTACACTCAGTACCAAATGAAAAAAAAAAACAACGCTTTTTTTTTGCATTGTAATTTTTGGTTATTACTGATAGCAAAAACCTCTGCATCTCTGTCATGTGGGTTTCAGTGGCAAAACTAACACATCACCAGTGTGGGGGGTGGAATTTGTAATGATGTTTCTTTATATATATTTTGTTTTTATTTATTTGTTTTGTTCCCTTTTATGTGTATATCCACATTATTCCAATTTTCCCCACTTACGCATCTGACCTTACTTTACAGGAGAATTCCAGTTTCAAGGGAACTTCTCAATTAATTATAATTCCCTTCGGAAAGGCTGAATGTTCAAGAATGACAAACAACACATTTTAATACGTAACAAAGTTTATTTACATATATATATATATATACAACATAATATGCAATTGAATAAAAAAACATGTAATATGCTTACAAAGTTAAATATAGGATACCTTGCATATATTTTTCTTATATTAACAATCAATATGCTATTTTCTTCATTATACTCTGTGTTCTTACCATTCCGTTACAATAACTGAAGACCAATCTTAATTTTCCTAAAGTCTCTATTTGTTATTAGTCTTTCAGTTGGACCAACAATTCTTCATCAATACAAACACTATATATTCAATTATTTATCTTTAAAACAATCAATTATCTAATTGAATTCAATTCAATTATAATTCAATTATCTATCTTTGAACCAACAATTCTTCATTAATACTAACCCTATATTCAATTATCTATCCTTAAAACATTATAAAACCTTCTCATATTAACTTTACTATCCTCCTAACACATTATATAATCATTTGACAACAATCTAATCTCTTACTTATCTTTCGTTTATCTTGCATTCTACAATAGCCTTTTTTTAAATAATTAAACTCTGTTTGTATATCTATAATTTACTTCAGAGATAATTTATCTATCAATTTACTTTTAGTGCTACCACTCTTTTTCATTTTAATTAATCACTATACTGTTTCCTAACAGTCCTTGTTAACTTACATTACTTACTATTATCTTTTTTCTTTCCTTTCCGGGGAGGTTTCAAACTTCCATTTTTGGCTCACTGAGGTTCTCCTTCATCTGCTTTCACCTGGAACTGCTATAGATAATTATCAGGAACTCTTTGCTGCATAGATCTGGCGTCCTTCCTCCACTTTATTCGGCTACCTTCCATTCACTGCTTCCTTCCTTCTCATTGAGCTACTAATTCCGAGTTTTCGCTCCTTCACGAGCTACTGATTCTGCGGATTTCGCTCCTCCATCGAGCTGCTAATTCTGCAGTTTCGCTCCTCCATCGAGCTACTAATTCTGCAGTTTTCGCTCTTTTTTCTCCACCTTATTAAAACCTTTCACAAGGAGAAAGCTCATAGGGCTACCCTCGCTTTTTCCGCTCCACCTATTAAAACTCTTTCCAGAAGAAAACTTCCCAGGGCGCTACCCTTCTCATTTTTCCAACACGACCGAACGCTCAAACGTTAACTGACACATATTTTCTACTACAACAGAACTCTCAACTGTACATGTTACTAACACATTTTTACCTATATCGACGAAAAATCCAACTGTCTGTTCTAACTCATTTTTACAACTTTGACAAGAATCTCGACTTTGTCATTCTTAACTCGTTTCCCCAAACACCCACAAGAATCTCACTTTGTCTTCCCCTAACTCATTTTCGTAAACACCCGCATACAGCTCAACTACGGGATCTGACGCCTAACTCATTTCCATAACCATCCACCTAATGCTCAACTGCGGGGTCTCATACCTCTCCCCCTCTTCACTCACTTTTTGTTCATCTCAATTTCTGTACCGCCTACATATGTCAAATCCGCTCTAATTTTCAGTTAACCAATCTTATTCATTTTATCAACTTTCCCTATTTCCTATTCGTCCTTTAAAATTTCTCAAGCTGTATGTATCTTCAGAGCTAATTTTAATCTTTCTCACGGTGTCCGTTTAGTGCCCTATCCCTTCTTATTTTAAGAACTTTGTAAATTTCTCAGGCTGTCTGTACTTTTGAAGTCAGCCGCTTATAGTCATACTGTGGTAGACTAATTTCCCACGATCTAACAACTTTGCCATCATGACAGCCAGCCGCCAGCCTTAAATCTAATTCCCAGCATTTCGTTCCGTATATACTATCTTCTCTTCTCCAGGTGTCACGATTAAAGAAATGTCCTGACAGTAGCATGTTCCACGGCGCTATTGTTTACCAGATTTGCCACCTTCTGCTAATAGCAGTAGTTACGCGCTTCTATTGTTTTGGTTTGTCTGTGTGAGCTGGGAATCGAGTGTACCCAGGTTGCTAATAGCTTTCCACTTACCGCTCCCCTTGTACAGACGTTGTCTAATTTAATCCCTTGACTTGTAAGGTTCGCTCCCCCATATTGCCATATCCTAATCTTTATTTTACATAAATCTCACTTTTTTTTTTTTTTAAATATTAACCATGTAAGATTTTACATCTTACACCAGGTCTGCCACTGTGTTGATAGGCATGGGCCAATTGTTTGGCATGGCTATTAAAAATTGTTGTTAGGAAAGTTAGATGGACAATCGAAGTTACGTGTACGTTAAATGCCAAAGCAACGAAGACTATGAGACGTAAGTATATTTTGTCTTTGTATCCTTCGGTCGGTTTTTCGTCCAGGAAACTGACCAAAGAACACCCGCAAATACAGACACGATGTACTTAGCCTTATTTGCATTGTCGCTTAGCACAAACCTAACTGGGAGAAAACCATGAAACCTCTCCTAAAGACTGACTAACTCACCAATGTAGTAAAAAAGGCCCATAAAAATTCCTGGCGTCATTGACGGGATTCGAACGCGAGCCTTAATCACCCACCTGGTGTGTGTGTGTGTGTGTGTGTGGATGATGATTATAACGACTGTGCTATCCGCGAAGGCAGGAAAATCGAGTTTTGTAGAAAAATGTGAAAAAGTTCAGTGGTTTGTCGAGTTGACAAAATAGGATAAAGAGACATTAATAAAGAATTGAGCAACAGGAAACCAGCCATCAAGAAGAGGAGATTGCAGATTAGTAAGTTTATAACGAGTAACACCAGAGCAGAAATATACACACTAAAAGTAGAAGGAATCAGTGTTAATCATTGAGATATGAGATGAGTGGTGATTGAAATAGCCGATTATCAGCTGTTCATCCAACCAGTGCACATATGCATCACAGCCTTTATAGTTTATTTATTTTTGCCTTCTGTCATCCAGAATTCAAATTGGTTTTAAAAAAGGGGAGGGGGGATCATGATACGCTTTCAGTAAACTGCCAATAAAGTTTTTATTCCTAAATAGTAGGTTAGATTCTTCTGTGTAGGCAGTTTACATTTCTTGAATAATTTCATCTATTTTAAATTTAAACGTATAATTATTGTTAAGAATTTAAAACTTTTTTAGGAAGCCGTTAAATAATAGTTTTACGTTCGATTGATTTCAGGAGTGCGTCGTGTTGAAATCTTGTGACTGATCATGCAGGTGATTCAGAAAAATATTAAATTCCTTTAAAAAACCAAATTCCTTTAGCATATTAGATTATTGTAACATGGAATGGTGTTTTTTTTGACAACAGTATAGTAATAAACCCAACTTTATTTCATACGGATAAAGTGTCTTCCATGGCGGGTCATAAGGTTTAGAGAAACCAGTTTTAAAAATTTTATTAACGGCACGAAGAAGAAAAATATTAAATTTTTGTTCTTCGTGCCCAATTGATAGAATTATTATTTTTTTAGGGGGTCGGTGACCGGGAGTCCTTTTTAAGCAGTGCCCGGGTGATCAGCACTCACTATACCCCCTTATGGACCAAATAAAGATAAACTGCTTTTGTCCTGAGAATTTAGAAACCTGTGACAGTTTCTTTGTCATACTATTGACTATGAGAATGGCCGTGCCTAATCTTCCCTCCATTAATACAGATTGAGATTGTATGCAATGTCCCTCACACAATTTGTTAATCTTTACTGAGGGCGTAGTTATCCGATCTCAGTTGGAGGAGTCGGTTTTTCCCCTTATTTAGTCTGGTTAATTTAAACCAGTATCCATGCTTGAATATAATTTTGTATTTGTTTGTTTGTTAGGTTATATTTACAAATGAAAATTAGGAAAATCATTTAATGGTTTTTCTCAGAAAAAATAGAGCAACCATTTCACAATATAAAAAAGCCATTGTCATACAGTGGTTAGCGAAGGTTTCTAAATACCAGGATAAAAGCATTATACGTATTTTTATCGTGGCAGAAGTGATGATTTGTATTCCACTACACGAGCTCTCCTCTCAAATAATATTCATATATGTTTTTCTCAGCACGTCGAGAATGACATCGGCAAAATCCGCCAGAACGTAGTTGAAGAGTAACCTATGGAAACAGTGGTTTTCAGGATCGGTCCTGCAATCGGTTTAAGGATTAATGGTATGGGAAAAGGATAGCAAAGGTGAGCTACCCTTGTCTGGATTGAATTCCCGCCCCCTTTGTTGGGATTTGGTACCCTTTTAGTCTTAGGAACAGATGTTTGCTCACTGCACCACAACCCCTAAAAATCAGTCCTAGTAGTTCCAATTATGTCTTTCTACGCCGTGCAGAATACACTAGGTTCAAATATTTTCAAGAAAGGATTTTACTCTCATTTTGCTACGCTCTGATCTAGTAAGTCGACCGAGAGTTGCAGGATATGCCTACGGAAACTGATTTGTCATCCAGCATAATAGGTCGGCCAGACATACACCCACTTCGCAACAATATAACAATGACGTCTCATAGCCTAAATTGCTTTGGCACAAAAACACAGGCGCCAATTCATCGTCTACCCCGAATGGAGTTCAAGAACGACAGTAAAGACAGTACTACTGCACTCCCGCTCCTGCCCACTCGGCTACGGAGGCCAGTAAAGACAGTATGCTACCCCAACTGGATCTAGATATGTTGGGAAAATGGGCAGAGAAGTGGCAACTGAAGTTTAACATTGACAAATGCAAAGTACTGCATATGGGTAGCAATAACCGAAGAGAAACGTACCAACTGTGTGGTACTACACTGAGGGAAGTGGAAAGTGAAAGAGACCTGGGAGTAATTGTTCAGTCAAATATGAAGTTCGCGGAGCAGTGCAGGCGGGCTGCCGGGGCAGGTCATGGAGTCTTGTCAATGATTTATAGGAATTTTCCTAGCAGGGACAGGGAGGTGATTATCCCGTTATACAAGGCAATGGTCAGGCTACACCTAGAGTACTGTGTACAGGTCTGGAGGCCTCATTTTAGGAAGGATGTAGAGTTGCTAGAACAAGTACAAAGAAGGGCAACGAGATTGGTGAGGGGAACAAAGGGGTATTCTTACCAAGAAAGGCTTAAGTTCTGCAAATTGCAGCGCCTGGAGAGTAGGCACCTGCGAGGTGATCTGATTGAGGTGTATAAGGCCTTGAATGGGTTGAGCAAGCTGAATGCTGATGGGATTCATCCTCTTGCTCAGACCGAGGGGGTACAGTTTCAAATTGAGGAAAGGTAGTTGTAGAATAGAGGTGCCGAAATTTGCCTTTAGCCAGCGGGTAGTTGATTGGTGGAACAGGCTTCCATCTGTTGTTGTGGAAGTTAATAGCCTAAATAAATTTAAGGCTGAGCTGGATAGACATTTGGAACGAATGGAGGGGTGAAATGGGAGCGTGTTTTTTTTTTTTTTTTTTTGGCAGATGCTGCATAAGCTTGCTTTCTTGCATCGTATGCCTCTACTAATGCTAATGCTAAGAAAGACTCAGAATTTAATTTATAATTTATTTTAGAAATAAAAAAATATGAATTCTTGTTTGTGTAACATCATCTGTATCCGTTATTAAGAAAAATATACGGTTTGGTTAATAATTCGATGACCATAACTTTATTTTATAATTTAAATTACAATTTAATGATTAAAATGAATAAGAAATATTTAACATAATTTCTACTTCATTAAAATTCCTTAATTATTAAATAAATTACATTTATTTAATTATAATAATTTGACCATCTGCCTTTCACTAATGAAGAACAAATTTCGACTACGGCTCGTATATATCTATTAACAGCCAATTAATCCATCTTGCCGAGTAACCTCTTCATACTCACTCATCAGCCCATGGAGTAGTATGATATCTTGCTACTCTATGGCTATGGCTACTTACAGAATAACAACCTAGTATAAATATTCTCCCACGCAAGTTCAGACCCACACTATGATTAGAAAGAGAAAACAGATAATTGACTTCTTTTATCACAAAGTTTGTACAAAAACGATTTCAGCGCCCTCAAATCAGCAACTGGAACAGCCCAAATGTGCTATTACAGTTAATGGTCTCCCCCTCCAAGTAAACTACTGGCTGTTCCAGAAATGTAAGTTACTCCCTTGTTTCGAAAACAATCGATATATTTTATTTATATTTGCAATTTAATTTTAATACGTATATCTGAAGTAAATAAATATTCTGTTTATATTCTGGGACAGCCACATCGGGTCGGAGGAGTTTACGAGACAGAATACAATTGCATTACTTTTGTAATTGTATTCTTTACATTACATTACTTTACAATTACATTATTTTTGACACATGGATTCATATATGCGCCGTGAACTCTGTACTATTTTGAATAATTTTACTAAAAAATAGTAAAAGATTTTTATATATTTCTCTTCCAACAAATTATTTTTTAAAATATCCCATCTAGATTTGTAAAGAAAACATCTCTCTGTAATAATAAAATTTAATACGATAAATAAAGTTATAAAAACACAATTAAGAAAATTATATACTATAAATTTATTTATAAGGTTTAAGCTTACCCAAATCAAAAAAATATTTACATTTTTGCAAGTCAGAACTAAATTTACTAAAGCTACACATACATTAAATACTAAATACCGTATTTGTCGGCTTATAAGATGCGCCATCATGGAAGAAGCACCCTAATTTTGGAACGGTAAATTTCTGAAAAAAAATTATTGTTAATACAATGGAAATTTAAAATTCAATAAAAATAAAACCCAAAAGCCAATAAAGAAAGGTTGGGATTATTACTCAGACTCTTATTAATAGTTTTTAAGCCTTATTAATAAGCATTATCCAACTACACAAGTTTTCTTCCTAATTTGCAATTTTTCTAATTTTCTTTCATTAACAAATTAACCTTTTCCACTGGCCGCTACAAACATTGTGACAGTCGATAGCTGTTCTTGTCTAAACAGTGAGATGCCCACATCACAACGAACGTTAGCAGAGTCCAAAGTAAAGCCTGTAGACTGGTAAGGGCAATAGATTCTGCAAATATTTTTCTGGTCATATATAAAGCGTATCGTGGACTCCCCCAATCCTTATACTCTTAAGTGGTACTGTTTACCGTGTCATGTAGAACACATAAGTAAAAGCATGTTGATTTGGAGACCGCTAAACGGGGAAAATACGTGCACGACCTACATACCAATTCAACCTTTTCTAGTGTTGTTTCGTAACTGGAAAAGTTAAGATAATCTAGTAATATGGCTGAATCCCCCCCCGAACTGCGCATTTGTGTACTCTATGTCGCAGTACAAACTCTGAAAAGGCCAAAGATAGTGTTTTTTTTTTTTTTTTTTGGTAGTTGTTGGCGCATCGGCTTCTGTGGCCATAATGCACCTCCCAAGGTTTTTGCAGTACTTTGATCCAAGCCCGAGGCGGGATTCGAACCCGCGACCTTTGGATTGCCAGGCAGGCACTTTACCCACCTGGCTAGCCCGGTCGGCCAAAGATAGTGTGAGTTTTAGTGTTGGTCTGCGTAGTGTGATATTGGGTTGTGTTTTGTTGTTCCTCCGGCCATTTAGCTGCAGGCCCCCTATAGTGGGACCCAAGTAGCCTGTCCTCTGCCACGGGAAGGCATGCTGGGTATAATAGAAAAATCTCTAGCGAGGGCGAACCCGGGATGATGCCTGAGCTTGCCAAAGAGGGCCCAGAAAAAAAAAAAAAACCTCTGGAAAGTGAAAAAGGGAGTGAGGAAGACAGATGAGGAGGAGGAGGAACAAATGAAGATGAAGAAGCTGATGATAGGAAGCTGCACGTGGAAAACGTGGTATAACTCGTGTTCTGTTAATTTTATCGCACCGTATATAAGATCATGCGTGTATAAATCAAGTAAAATATTTAGTTGTATTCCAAAAATTTTGTTGAACACTTTTCAGACTGTTAAGACATATTTTGCTATTTTTTACAACAGAAAGAGCAGAATATTTTCAGGGATACAGAATATAGTATGACCATATTTTATTCTGTTCGTGTGTTGCAGTGACATCACGATCATATAATAATTACCAGTCACTAGGAAGAAAAGTAAGACAGAAAAAATCTTGAACATGTAGAAATATAAAATGAGGGCAAATGCGGATATATCTTCCTATAGTGAGCAGAAATAATACCACCGGAAAAAAATACCTGCTTCCAGGAAGAAGTGCCCTCATCCAATTCAAAAACTCACATTTCTATAGAACTCACATTTTCCAATAAATCTTCCTAATTTATTTATTTAGGCATTCTTGGATATCATCATTCCAATCTTTCTTGGTGATTCTCTCTCTCTCAGGGTAACTCGGGAATTTTTTTTTTTTTTTTTTTTTTGGCTGGTGTAGTATAAGCCCTCAGGCTTCCTTGCACCATGTAGCTAATAATAATAATAATAATAATAATAATAATAATATTATACTGTTTTAATTAAACTTAATGGCTAAGTCCTGAGGACGTAAAACTACAGTTTTATTAAGTTTTCTATGAAGTTATAATATTAGTAATTAATTGATAAGAAGATATTTATTAATCACAGAAAACGAAAAAAAATTTCAAATAATTTTAAGAAAAAAAATAACAATGCGCCTGAAATGTAAAGCTTGCATTATCTAATTTATAATAGCAGTATATTATCGGATGTTTATATATTACTTAATAAGAAAAAAGTTTAACCGATATCACCTTTTCAGTGTACGTCTAATCCCTGGAAATCTTTTAAGATCAATCATAGTCCCCCTGTCCCCTACCTCCGACCACAGAAATCTATTCATGAATGAACGAAAATATTTTTGGGGATATTTTTTTCGAGGTTTCCTTCCTACCCGCCCTAAAGTTTCTTCGTAACAGGAAGTCTTTATTTTTTTTCTTAGAATCGACTGGTTATGATAATATTTACACCACAATGTGATTTTTTTTTTTTTTTTTTTTTGGTAGTTGTTGGCGCATCGGCTTCTGTGGCTATAATGCACCTCCCAAGGTTTTTGCAGTACTTTGATCCAAGCCCGAGGCGGGATTCGAACCCGCGACCTTTGGGTTTGCTAGGTAGGCACTTTACCCACCCGGCTAGCCCGGTCGGCTCACAATGTGATAGTTATGTCATCTTATTTTATTTGACCTTATTTTATTTTAATTTCTGTTAGTTCTTTATATTATTATTTTTTTTCATTAATATATATAATAGCAAAGAAATAAAATTGTTATACACTCCTCCCTGGGTTTCGATTTCGCTGAGCTTTGATTTTCAAAGTTGAGGTGCGTGCGTTGACCTTGCATTGAAGCTGAGAAATTTGACCTTTGCGTTTTGGTGCTGTCTAGCTTTCCGGCGAGAAGCTGGCCATGCGTCAGCAAATTCCTTGTGGCCACCCTACGTTTTTTTAAATTTTGCGATGAGTTTTAATATTTAAAAATTTTGATATTTACAATTACGTTTTGGGTATCGAAACTAGGGGTTCTTAATCCTGAATAGAACTGATCGCGATAGAAACAGTAATTAGTTATTTTATGTGATTATTATATCGCATTTAAACCATATTTCTCTCTCTCTCTCTCTCTCTCTCTCTCTCTCTCTCTGTGTGTGCAGTGTTGAATCGAGGGGGGTGACCGGGGGTAAAATTCACTCCCCCGTGGAATAAGATTCCTCCCCCCCGGTGAAAAATAGTAATTTTTATTTTATAAAATACGAATTCAATAAATTTATGGCAAATAAACATAACACGAAAAAGCGCATCAACTAATGTGGTACTTGTTAGGTGGTACAAGGCGAACATAAATCACTAAAATTCAAAAGACAGGAAATTTTCAAAATAATTAAATGGGCAATATTTCTGGCTGCACAAATTATATCTAAAAGCCACTATTTCAAGTGCCCACATTTTCGTTTTATGGTTTTCAGGTTCCCTTTATTTTCACACGAACCATCTCTTGACAGTGTTTCACATAAATGGTCTGTTTGTGACCATTTCTTTGTTCGTATATCACAAACAAGATCGCAGGCTGCGAATCGGTTCGCCTGAATTGGTTTCTGACAGATGCTATTGTAATTGTAATTATAAAGTGTCCCGCGACTTTCAAGGAAATCTGCAGCCACTAATTCAATCGTCAGCAGTTTCGCTTTATTGTTTTCACATTCCCTTTATTTGTTTTTTTGTTCACAGTAAGAGTTTACTTGTGGCTAATTCTTCCTTTGTATACTACAAACAAGACGGCTTGGTCGCAGGCAATACATTTTATATCCTTTTTTATTATATATGCATCTGTACTGTAATATTGAAAGATTGCATGAAGATAAGCTTAGAGGGGCCCGAATGAGTTATCGGAAAAACTAATAAATGAAGTGACTGATACACATGCAAAGAAGAATAAGATTATTACAATACAGTACTTGCATGTTTGATTATAATTTTTTTTATAGGTTAAAATTATATGAACTTCATATGAAAAGCTCCACACTAATCCCCTTTGCCCGAAGACTCCAGATTTACAATTTTTTCTGCAACGGCTTAAGTATATGTGTTAATATTTAGAGAGTAACTTGGGTTTTTGTTACATATGGCCAAAAGAAGGCTACAAAAAATTAAAAAAAATCGTGTGACGTCATTGATGTATGTGTGGTTATTGGATTTCCGAGATAATCATATGCTGCCAAATTATTAGACTTTTACTGTAGTTTAAGGATTATTAAAATTCTAGAACATGAAGTTCATATGATTTTAACCAAAGGAGCCCCACTGATCCCTTTTTCCCGAGGACTCTGGATTCACTTACGCTGCCATTTATTTTGAATTTAACCACTATTAACGGGTACCCTAATTAATTTGTAATGTTATTTGCATTTTATACAATGGCTTGCGTATATGCATTATGGGCCTTTGTTTTCATAAAATATCATTAAATTACAATTATATTATAATATTAATTTATTTAGTTTGAATTAATCATAATATTAATTAAATTTAAAAAATAATAATTATTAAACTATTATCCATGAGATTAATAACTAATAGAGATAACAGAAATTGTCATATTTTAAAAATAAATTATAAATTCATTTATTCTAAGTACTATCCATATCTTAGTTACACTTGAATATTTTTTTATTTTATTAATACTTTTGCATTTCATGCAACTGAAATGTCATTAATTCATTATTATAGTATTATGTTATTATCCTAATAAATAATAATTTTAAAACAAAGAGTGTGCAATGGTTTCATTGCTGCATTTTTACATTATTTTAATGAGTAGTTAATTGTCAATGTCAATTAAGATCAACGAAATGAGCCCTTTGAATAATATGAATATTTTAAATAGTAATAGCGAGCTATTTATTAATTAATAAGCAAATATAAATATCTATTTATATTTGTACAACTCTCAAAGACACAACCTCATTTAATTTTCATAATAATTAGAGAAATAATTCATTAATGCAAATAAAAGCAAAATATAATTTTAATTTGACCGTAATAGGTCACAGTTATGTATTTAACAAAAACCACGCGCAATGGCGAACGAGAAGTTTAAGTCAGCACGAGGAACTTTGCTAAATGCGCATACGGAGAAGCGATTTTTTTTTTTATTTTTAATTTTTTATTGATACAAATCGCTATTAGACATCGCCAATCACTTGAGCAGTTCGCAAAGGAATTTGGTAACTGAGACAAAATATGGAAGAATCAACAACCACTTCAGGTATAGTCTATTTATTAAATTGTATACAAATATATAGCAAATCAAAATTACAGGAAATTTCTGATATTTCTTTTTATATAAATAATTATGAGTTTAATATAAATAATTATGAGGCGTTACTATTTTGCAAATGGCCGTCGTCAATTGGAAGCCATTGAGGATGCAAAAAGTAATGACTAATTTATAAAAACGCGGCTACTTATTATCCTTTAATTGGGGGTGTACAGAAAGTTGTTGCTGTGAGATAATTCAGGAGAGAGATAGATGATATACTCTTCTGAAAATATAAATTATTCAGAAATGTTTATCAAATAATGGCAATTCATCTTTCAAAACTTTCATACCACAAAGCGATAAAGTTTCGTTTTGAACTATGGGCGTATTTTATGATTAAAGTTTGAAAAATTATTTTTACTGACCTTTGGGGCATTTGTTCACAGATTTTATTCCTCCCCCTCCGCATAGAGTTACAATATTTATGGCAGCGTTATGCACTTTAAAGTAGGTAAATACTGGTCTTTCTTGCTAATTCAGCAAGAAAGACCAGTATTTGACAGTGATATTGGATTTTAATTAATAGTCTATTTTTACGCTAAATGAGAGTCAAAATCTATTCTTGTTTTGAGATCCCCTATGGTGATAAATCTGATTTCTCTGTGTTTTGTATTTTAATTACAGTACAGTACTTGGTTGGAAGAAAAACGCCATTTTGAACACGCAAAAATTAAATCACAAGCTGTTGTAGCTTACGGTGTACCGATTAATATTTAAAATATTTATCCAAAATAAATGCTTTGGAAATATATTTTAACATTATTATTATTAGTGTCTATAATGAATAATTATGAAACATTGAAACAGCAATAGCAAAATACTTAAAATTTTCGGTATTATTTCTGTATATATATTTTTTTAAATTTTTTTTTTCTCCATTTGCCCACTACGTATTTTTTTTATTTCCTTTATTTTATCCTACCCTATGAGAATCTATTTCATATAACTTGAGTAAAATTCGTTTTTTTAAATAACTTACAGAAAAACTTTTAATTTGTTAGTTTAAAGTAACTAATAAGTAATTAACCATCTAGGGCTGCATAATATTTATTTGTACAAAAGTCAGGAACCCATCCTGATGTTGGCTTTCAGACAGTGACTATGATTATTGTTCTTCGACACCGTTGAAGACACTTGGATTCGATTCCCATTGATAGGATAGAAACTAATGGGATTTTATCATGGTGGCTGCATTACAGCACAGACAACAACACAGGTAAACCGACTATTGATTACATCCAATTTACGAACTAATACCTCGTAGCCAGAGTTGTATTTGTAAAAATTTTAAATTTAAACTATCCCGGTTAAGGATTACGTTTTTTTTTTTTTTTTTTCTCATTTGGTAATGGGTTTTTCATCTCGTAAAACAATTGCGTACATTGACCTTTTGTGCTTGGGATAATCACCGAGTGTCAAGCATGCCACATGTGGCATGAGCAGCTCTTGTTAGTGGCGCTCAAATTATACAACCGATTTGAAAAATTATAAATGAAGCTAAACAAGTATAAATTCCACTTTCGTTTTTAAGAATTAACCTGGATTTGTACTTGAGAGGAACCTATGTTCTTATTTATCACCTTTTAGTACAGGTAAGTTGGGACTTTATTGGGATCCTTATGAAATCGATTCTGTTAGGACGAACGGTTTATTTGTTAACCTATATAATATTAAATTTATTTTATTTTATTTTTTTTATTTTTAAGGAGTCCTTATGTGCTGTAATGTAATAACTAGATCGTATGTATAGCTTAGCTTAATTTTCAGCACTCACCTCATAGTAATCCGCTTAGCTGGTGGAGAGTTTTACCACATACATAGTGGTTATAGGATTCTAATAACTTACAGGGATTATGGGTATATGACTTTCGAAATCGTCCTCAGTTAATCACCCACTATAGCAAACTGAGGACGATTTCGAAAGTCGCTCGTGCGCGGCTATTAGCTTCTATTTTTCTTCAATTTAATTAGGCAACCATAGAATGGAAGGTGCACTTTCCTTTCTTAGAAAATTTTTGATAGCCCATAACTTAGTTTTTAAACCCATAATCCCTGTAAGGTATTAGAATCCTATAACCACTATGTATGTGGTAACACTCTCCACCAGCTGAGCGGATTACTATGGAGTGAGTGCTGAAAATTAAGCTAAGCTATACATACGATCTAAATTTATTTTATAAACGTGCTTTTTATCACAAGCTCTTAGCATAAAATTCCTTTACGTAGTTAGCTCACTAATTTTACAGATAGTACAGTATATACAGAGCAGTATGGCCTATGCTCCTAAAACCCCACAACAACGTAGTTACAATTTGGTGGCGCCCTAGCTTCTATATGCCTTTAGGTGGCATGCAACGCATTTCCAATATATAGGGCACGCTTCGGGAAAGGTTGGTAGCCCCTGTTTTATGCAGTAAAACCCGGCACCTTTGATCCTCTGTTGCAACCCAATGGGTATACTGCCTCCCTATATATATATATATATATATATATATATATATAGTTTTCCTTCCCATATGTAAGTATACATAATTTAAAGATAAAATCAACGCAACAAAGCCATCATCTTCGTTTCAGCACTCTGCAAATTCTGTTGCTCCAAAGGTTTAAGTTCATATGCATCTCAGAAGGTTTTTGTTATTATAAATTACGATATAAACATCATTTTCTCAGACTTTGAAAATCAAAGCTTTAAAAACATTTTGGTTCCTTAAAAAAAACCTAATTCTTCTGACCAAAGAATTAACGGTAAGTACAGTATGTTAATTTATTATCTATAATGTTATATGGGTCTATTATGTGGTCAACTACTATGTATGTTAACTTAAAATGTCATTGTATAAAATTCAAAGATTTTAAATAGACTGACGTCAAAATATAGTCTGAGTTCCCCTTATCTTGTCTTGTCTTTATATGCCTTGTACAAATTAATATTTGTTGATACCGTAAAAATGTTTGTTAAAATGTACAACTTGCTACCACTAAGAAAAGTTGCTACAATGGATAAAGGGATGGTTGAGTGGGAGACAACAGAGAGTGGTAATCAATGGACACTGCTCTTCTCGGACAAATGTTATTAGTGGAGTTCCCAATGGTTCGGTGCTGGGCCCATTGTTGTTTTGTATACAGTATTTATCAATGATATTGATGAAGGTATATCAGGTTGAATGTCCAACTTTGCAGATGATACAAAGGTTGGCAGGGTTGTTAACGACATTAAAGACAGTATGCCAATCCAACTAGATCTAGATAAGTTGGGAAAATAGGCTGAGAAGTGGCAAAGTACTGCATATGGGTAGCAATAACCGAAGAGAAACGTACCAACTGTGTGGTACTACACTCAGGGCAGTGGAAAGTGAAAAAGACCTGGGGGTAATTGTGCAGTCGAATATGAAGTTCGCTGATCAGTGCGGGCGGGCTGACAGGGAGGTGATTATCCCGTTGTACAAGGCAATGGTCAGGCCACACCTAGAGTACTGTGTATAGGTCTGGAGGCCTCATTTTAGGAATGATGTAGAGTTGTTAGAAATTACAAAGAAAGGTAACAAGATTGGTGAGGGGAACAATGGGGTGCTCTTACCAAGAAAGGCTTAAGTTCTGCAAATTGCACGCCTGGAGAGTAGGCACCTGCGAGGTGATCTGATTGAGGTGTATAAGTCCTTGAATGCCTTGAGCAAGTTGAATGCTGATGGGATTCTTCCTCTTGCTCAGATTTAGAACCTGAAGGGGCACAGGTTCAGATTGAGGAAAGACAGTTGTGCGGAAATTTGCCTTTAGTCAGCAGGTAGTTGATTGGTGGAACAGACTTCCATCTTTTGTTATGGAAGTTGATAGCCTAAAAAAATTAAGGCTGAGCTGGATAGGCATTTGGAACGAATGGAGGGGTGAAATGAGAGCGTGTTTTTTTTTTTTTTTTTTTTTGGCTGATGCTGCATAAGCTTGCTTTCTTGCATCGTATGCCTCTACTAATGCTAATGCTAAAAAGTGCAGGTCTGCTCACACAACAAATGCCATAATGTATTAATACGCCCTGCTTCCAACCATGGCATATCACCGTGTGTTTTTATTATTTTTTTTTTTTTACAAAATTATAAATTTTAAAATAGGCATCAGTGTATATATATATATATATATATATTTTTTTTAATTGCATATTTTATCTACATCTTGTTCCTCAACGGTTTCCAACGTTTATTTCCGGGAAATAGGCTTTTCAGATTAGGTTTACGTTCAACCTTACACGTCGTCCATGTTTAAAAATTCTGTGTTCTCCTCCAAGGTCAAAGAAAAGTATCAGCCACTGGAGTGACATCACTTTTATATCCATCTGGATATAAATTAAATTAATATAGTAAAAAAAAAACTGTTCAATGCTATAAATACCACTGAATTTTTTTTTTTTTGTATGTCAAAATATTACATAAAATTCTATGATAAAATCGCTTGATAGGTGTCTCCATAACAATGTTTTCTTCTTTTTTCTATTTTTTTTTTTTTAATACGAAACAGGTATCTAAATATATTGCTCGACGAAATGTCAAAGGCTGTTTAAGCATCTCCATCATTTCTACTACGCAGGTAGTATGCGTGCATCGTTTTATTATATCCCATATTGTGAATACCTTCACAACGAGTTGCCTAGGCATTGCACTACTTCGAATAAGTAACGCTTCTCTGTTAGAGAAGACTACTGTTACTTATTCTCAGATGGGCACCACCACCCAGACGGCACCGGTTCGAAGCTGGTTGGCTTGATCATCGGTGGGTGGGCAGGTAGCCTGTTGCAATAGTGACAACCCTGTTATTATTATTATATATTTTTTTGTTAGTTGTTGGCGCATCCGCTTCAGTGGCCATACTGCACCTCCCAAGGTTTTTCCACTACTCTGATCCAAGCCCGAGGCGGGATTCGAACCCGCGACCTTGGGGTTGCCAGGCAGGCCGGCTAGCCCGGTCGGCTACCCAGTTATGATGTATAACCCCACAATATGAGAGATGCTTGATGGTGTGCATGGTTTAATCTAAATATATTTCTTGACTAAATGTCAAAGAGTATGAAAAAGGCTGTTTAAGCATGGGCAATGCATCTCCATTATTTATACTACCTGGGTAGTAGAAATGATGCATTACCCATGCTTAAACAGCCTTTTTCAAGAAACAGGTAGATCCCACTTTGCTTTGGGACCCCAATTTTTTTTAAAGAAATAAATATTTCGATTTTTTGCTGACTGCTAACTTCCTTGATTACACGTCTGTTTGAATAGTCTTAAATTATATTAGTTATTTCTTTGTAGTAGGCTTTAGGAGCATTAGCGACTAAGGCCATATTGCTCCGTATATACTGTCTGTAAATTCCTTGTGCTCTGTGGTCGATTTTCTGTTTGCTCGATGAAAAACCCGAGTTACCGGGATTAAAAGCCACGCTTCTCTCGACTAAAATCAACTAACTCAGCCACGTTGTAAAAAGGCTCATAAAAATTTCACACGTCATCCACGGAAGTCGAACTCAGGTCTTTTCCACCCGAGGACTGCATTGCGCACTAATTTCATTATTTCTGCTTGTTGGCATAATTGCAACCAGTGTTCGAACTGGAAAATTTTAACAATCGAAATGATAACGCAGTTCGAATTGGAAAAATGAAACAACCAGAATGCCGTTCGTGTTCTTTTCAGACCAATTTTACCACTGGTTTTAACTAGTGATAGGCATATTCGAATGATTTCCATAATCAAATGATTATTAGTTACTAATCATTTGATTATTTAGATTATTATCGAATGGTATGAGACAATCGAATGAAATAATTCGTATGACATGAAGACCCTCTGGAATATTGCTGTCTAGGCCGGGTCTATAATTGTGGGGAACATCAAACTTTCGAGCTAAAATAATCTTTTAATACTTTAAAGTGTTCTCTAATCCCATATGTAAATTGAAAAGTGAAAAGCATCCGTCGAACTCAAGTACAATACCAGGAAATGCAACTTGCAGTCAATAGGTCATAGGTGAAATATCTGTGACACGAAATACCGCGAATGTAAAGTTGGTTTTTCACCCTGGTACTTTCACACGTATCAATGCCACAAAGACATTTGAAGCACAATAAGTTTTATTTCAATATATATATTTTTTCACTGATTTAGTTTATATGTAATATTCTTCATTGTCTTGGTTGCTGTGAATTGTGTTCCATTCATGAATTGGCTATTTTTAAAAATATTTTAAAATTTAATTGCTTCATATCTGCAGTATGTAATTTTATAAATATAAATAAGCTCAATTTATCTTTTTATCCATATTTCGGCGCATCGCCATTTGGAATATTGTTCTTGCATTCCCCATATTCTATTGCGATGTGAGCTGTCTCACAGTGACCTGCCATTGAACCATACAACGCGCTGCATCATTTGCTCACCACAAACATCCACCTTGCGTAATTTTTACAATTTTGTCGGCGGATTTACAGCACAGTGGGCCGTGAGCAACCGACAGGACGTGCCGTTTCCGATATAGAAACACCCGACGCACGATCTCCCGCAGTCATGCCCTTTAGAAATTTCCTGATATCTTTCCTACTTCCGCTATTTACACTTTGACTTTCATGACCAGATGCAATTACTACTGCTGTAGCGTACGAAGCTTTTTGGCTTCTATACTGCGAGCTCTACAGCATAGTCCATTACGGTTGGGGTGGTCATAGTTCAGTGAATGCTGAGTATATATGATTGAATATTGAGTTTTGTTTTAAATGATATATATATATATATATATATATATATATATTGCTCTGGGTTAATTTAATTTATTTATTTATACTTATATATTTATTAAATATATCAATGCATTTTGCTTATCATACAGGGAAGGGAAAGTAGAGATAATAAAACAAAAAGGTAGTCGATAATCCCCTGTATATTATATTATTTTGCGTTTCGTTTCGCTCTGTATTTTTGCCGTACTACTGGCTGATGTTTTTTATTTTAAATATCATATTTATTTTAATTATCAGATATAATTAGGCTTCATGTGGAGGATGTGCATTTGCTGCCTCTAATGATAGCTTCATATCCATATTTATTTATTTTTATTACTTTTGCCTAACTTTTACATCACATTATATATATATATATATATATATATATATACAATTACAGTACTATTCGCCACTGCAGTGCGGAGAAGGCTCAGATTTGAGATTTACAATATATAGGTAAAGTTACGATTGCTTGGTTCGCAATTTACAAATAAGATTAAGAACCCCCACCAGCTAGGTTTGCAATTTAGGTTTTCCCGTTCTCTATAACTATCAGTTTCCTTGATCCCTTAAGATATCCCCATTGATACTGAAGAAGAAAAATATCTCTTATGCCATCTTTGTGCAAACGAATCCGTCTCTAAACGCTTCTACCTATAGGTGCGGGAGACACTGATAAAAATTTCATCCCAAAAGTCTTGCAGAGTCCTAATCATAAGTTAAACCCTCAAAGCTTTCAGCATAGAATTTCTGATATAGTGCCCGGGCTGAATTATATACACATTTTAACTCACTGCATTTTTTTTTTTCGGCATTATTATTATTATTATTAGCTATATAGTGCAAGGAAGCCTGAGGCTTATGCTGTACCAGCCAAAAAAAAAAAAAAAAAAATTCCCGAGTTACCCTGAGAGAGAGAGAGAGAGAGAGAGAGAGAGAGAGAGAGAAGAATGATGATATCCAGCTCAGGACCCTGGGTTTGCCAAGCCCATACTCACCAGATGTGAGCCTCCGGAGAGAATGGTCATGTATTTATAATATAGTTGGGAAAGCACGTACCATATGGTCATGTATTTATCCAACAAATCGCCAGTTTTTGTGTGTTAATCGGTTAGAAACTAATATCATTAGTTTCTAACCGATTAATAATGCTTTTCTTATCCTCTAAATCTGACAATCCGTTGGTGACATCATTAACTGCTGCTGCAAGCAGGCAGGCAGGCACGCCCTGGTTCTAGTCTACTCATCCTAATTACAAAAATTATACCCATGATAATGGAGGCTCCTAATAAAACTAAATCCTGTCGAACCACAGCAGTATGAATTTGATTGTTCTATTCTGCTGCCTGAATCGGAGGTACAGCGCCTGGCAGGTTACTAGATACTGAGTCCCTTACGAATTCTCAGGTTAATCTTTTTTTCTAAGGGAAGCACTTGTTTCTTCAGCAATCCAGATTCCTCTCGCAATGGACCGAGTTGAAATTTGAGATCTGTACGCTCCTTACATCGAGAATAAAGAAAAAATCCTCATTTGAACTACGATTACCATCTAGAATAGATCGACCTTGTGATGAACTTCTCACTCATATGAGAATCGCCTACAGCCATTTCTATGTGAATCATGATATCCCAGGAAGGATTATTCAATGTGAATTTTTGATATCTATGGTTTACTCAGAGGCGGATTTAACGGCGGGCGCACCGGGCGCCCGCCCTGGGCCCCGACTTCTGAAGGGCCCACGCAAAACTCCAACTTTATACGCAAAACCCCAACAAATTAGTTGAACTAATATGTTCAACTATTAGTTCAAAACTTTGTGATTAGTATTATGCTATTATTAATTATATTATACATATATTATATTCAAATTTTATTGGAAATAAACCATTAATAGTACATAATATTTTTTATTTATTTAAAAAAATGGTTAACATGTATTTTTATTTTCCCTGTCTCTCTCTTTTTTGAAAGGGGCCCAATATTTTCTTCTGCGCCCGGGGCCTCAACCGACCTTAATCCGCTACTGGGTTTACTGCTATTTTTTTCGATAAAATGATATTGAACTCAGTTGAACTTTAAAGGTAGCACCTTTTATGTACTTTTGAACTTTAAAGGTAGCACCTTTTATCTTGAGGCAAAATGTACTTGTACATAGGCGAATAATGACTTAATAAGAAATGGCTTCAAGTAGTGCTCTAGAAGATGGTTTGTCGCTGGTGAAAATGTATACGTTTTCAGAAAAGTGTAGAATCCAGTTATTGTATAGAATGCCTGGCAAAGTATGAAATAAACTTTTCTTTATCATCTCATGATACCATTATTAAGTGAATTACAGTTCCGACTTTTATACAAAGGCATACTGGAAGGAAACAGTCCCCATATCTCGCTGTTAAAATTAATATATACCTGTCATAAGTACTAAATATAATATAAAAAATGTTTATAACATGTAACTTTGGGGACTTTCCATCCGATTTATGTTTATTAAATGCACTTCTCAACACGTTAGGATTATATGTTAGGATTTGATATAATTTTTTTTAGAATTTTTTGACTTTTTTCTTTGTATATTTATGCTGTTTATTAATTTTGTGCCTTACTCACCGTATTTTGTATAAAATTATTACAATAAATTTTTACATCCACAATATTTCTATTTTATTTCTGAAATTATTTTTACATAAATATGCTTCTATTTTCACAAACAATGTGGTCTGCCTTGAATTTTGTAGACAGAGATCATTTAGTAAAAATTATTTCTTCGGCTTGTTTTTCTGGCCCAACAAAACCTAACGGATTAAACTGCGCTAGCCCAACTCGATCCCGCCTCAGAAATTCGACAGCCAAAAAAAAAAAAAAAAAATAATAATAATAAAATATAATAAATAAATAAATCATTGATTCCCGATTCTTATCCAGGAACTTTTATTTTTTTTTTTTTCACAATTTCGTGTGTGAAGGCAGTCCTCGACTAGACTTTGGCAACACCTGCTGTGTGCATATGAAGGTACTGTAATCAGCAAAACCGATCAATGCAGTTGTAAATATGTTTATATAATGTAATCTTGGGATGTGTTGTCTATGTTGTTGTAGTAGGGTTTTAGGAGCATTAGTGTCCTTGTGGGTAGCACAGTTGGTAGAACAGTTGTCCTCCCCACACCGGGTGGAAAAGACTTGAGTTCGAGTCCAGTCGATGACGCAAGGAATGGGTTTTTTTTTCACAACATGGATGAGTTAGTCAGACGAGGACAGCATGGCTTTTCTCCTGAAAACGTGGGTTTTTCGTCCAGCAAACAGAAAATCGACCACAGAACACACGCAACTTACAAACAGTATATATATGGAGCAATATGGCCTTAGTTCCCAATTCTCCTCCAGCAATATAAGGATCACAACAAGGAGCATTAGCAACTAAGGCCATATTGCTCCGTATATGCACTCTGTAAATTGAGTGTGTTCTGTGGTCGATTTTCTGTTTGCTGGAAGAAAAACGTGAGTTTCCTGGAGATGAAATCATGCTACCCATAGGTCTATAAAAATTCTTCACATCATCGACTGGACTCGAACTCAGCTCTTTTCCACCCTGTTGGTAAGGACAGCGATTCTACTAACTCTGCTGCCCATGATGGCTTTACATTGTGATTGGCCTCTTAGCCTAGTGAGTAGCAGAGAATACCACCTATTGGTTTCCCCTTGGTCTGCGCAGGTATTGTCACCATCCTCCACACACCTGGTAGAAAAGTCCCGGATTCGAATCCGGTCAATGACATGAGGCACTTTTAATGGGCTTTTTTCACTTCATGGCTCAGTTAGTCGGTCTCAGGCGTAGATAGCAAAGTTTTTTTTCCCAAGAAACTGGGGGTTTTTCGTTCAGCAAATCAGGCAAATCGACCAGAGAATACATGCAATTTAATACATATATGGGTATATATTAGAAATAATGGGTGGCCCTAATATAATAATTTGACATTGGTTTCCATCCTTGGCCCGTGGAGGCTGACTGGACAGAGACCATTGGGTGGGGAGAAGTGTTCCCAATGTATTAAGTACTGATAAATCCCACCTTGTTATCCATGGAACAGGATCATAACAGGCAATCATCCGAAAAGGTCGTGAAAGATTGCACAAGATTGGTGTTAACAGTATTCAACTAGGGATTTATTTTATGCTGTACTATTAAATTTCATTTCTTTTTAAATTTTAATTTGATTTTTAAAATTTGATTCCTGGAGTAGGATTCAGTGTCACGAAGTATGTCTAATAAGAATATACATTTTAGAGGATGAGTTTTAGATCATCAATGATATATTTAAAAATTATTTCTTGAATTTTGAAAAGTTCAACTTATTCTTGACAAATCTCAAAGCATATGGGCTCACATCTGGTGAGCATGGGATTGGCACACCCGGGGTCCTGAGGCTGAATATGGATATCATCATTCTTCTCTCTCTCTCTCTCTCTCTCTCTCTCTCTCTCTCTCTCTCTCTCAGGGTAACTCAGATATTTTCTTTTGGCTGGTGCAGCATAAGCTTGTTGGTTGGTTTGTTTGTTATTTAGGAACATTAGCAACTAAGGCCATATTGCTCCGGGATATGCGGTGGTCATTCCCTGACCTTTCCACATCCTCAATGAACTGTTTTGTATACTGTTTGTATACAAATTCTTTTACTACCAGAGAAGACAATGAAGTCACTACTCATAGTACATTCCACACTGTAAACAGAGATAGTAATTTATCTGTATAGCAATTTTAATCCACTGTACCATTGAGTATCAAGAATTTTCTTATTAGAAATTTTAATTTGGAGATGGGATAACTTCTCCTGAGCCTGAAATCAACACTAGCCAGCAAGTTGTTTATTATATTCATTGTGTGCCTATCTCCAAATCTATTTAGTACCCTAGGGTGAGGCAAAGTAATTGCTTTTGGGTTCTTTAAATTATGTGTGCCATTCGATTGCAGATTTGATTCTTCATATATAGTGTTAAGATTTTTCAAGAATAAATTTAGTTTTTGTACTGGATACAGTATTCTGTATTTTACCAAAAATTTCCTTCTCTTATTCAGGTCATTCCAAGAGTTTGCCCCCATTAAAAGTTTCAAAATCCTGTTAATTAAGTTGTTTATTACCCTTATTTGCTCGTGCCCATACATTTACTAAATAATTGAGTTGGGAGTCCACTAATGCATAATATAGGGTAACTTTTGTTCTAGGATTTAACTTATTCTTAATGTAGTAAAAAAAAGTACACATAAAATCTCATTTTTTTGTACAGATTTGTTATATGCATTGCCCAACTTAGACTGTAGTCAATCCATAACCCAAGGTAACAATGATTTGAAACTTCTTCCATAGTTAGACATTTGCAATTCTGGAAATTCTGATCATGTAGGCATTCATGTTTGTGTAATTTAATAGAGGGATGAATGTTCAAGGTTTGATGAGGAGGTCTAATTACCAAAAATTTTGTCTTTTTAAAGCTGAGTGCTAATTTATTATCATGCAACCAAGTTTGTAAACCTATTACATTCTGCTGTAAATCTTTTGCCATTTTTGTCAGGTTCTTTCCAATTGTATATAAGATTATATCATCTGCATAAATTTTTATAAAGGAGTTCTTTATTACTTCGAATATGTCATTTATAAAGATGTTGAACATGATTGGCCCAGCATGAGTGCCCTGCGGTACTCCTCTCTTTACACTGTATGATTTTCCCTTTGTATTTTCTACTTCAACTGTTATTTTTCTATTGGTTAAATAACTTGCTAAGAGTTGATTGATTCTTCCCCTAATACCATATTTCTGTAATTTCTGTTGCAATATTGGGATATCATTAAGTCATATGCTTTGGTCAAACCTATAAATAAAATCATTATGAAGTTATTGTTGTTTAAATGTAAGTTAAAAGAGTCTATTAAGTTCTCTAATAATGTCTGTGTGCTCTTGCCCTTCTGATATGAAAATAGAGAGTTATTTAACAGCCCATATTGATGTAGGTATTTGCTTATATGGGAAAATATATAATTTTATATTATCTTATTAATAACTGACTGTATTGTTATTGGTCTGTAATTGCAAAAGTCATCTGGTGGTCTCTTTTTATATATAGGAATTATCTTAAAAGAAAGTAAATTTGTAGGATAGCTTCCCGACTCTAACATCCGTGCTATAAGCTCCACCAAGAGAACAGAGAACTGCTCTTTGCTTCTCTTTACTTCGGTTACTGTAATGCTGTCCAGTCCATAAGATTTTTTGTTCTTTAACTGTTCTATAATCTTAAGAATCTCAGTATATTGTGGAGTTAAGACTACACAAGAGTTTACTATCTGAGGAAGACTATCTTGTTTAGTAAAGGAAGCTTGGCAATAATGTAAATTATATCTGTTGAGATCTAATACAGCTTTGGCAAACCTATTTGCAGCCTCATATTGTTTGTTTGTACCATCTATCTGTTCTAATAGTGTTTTAATTTGGTTTCCCCTTGTTTTTTTCTTCCTCGTACTCAACAGGTTATTTATAACGTTCCATTTTTCCTTTTGTGTTATCTGCTTATCCATAAAAAGTTGATTGTAATAAGTGTTTTTTTGTTTTCTTATCATATCTGTCAATTTATTTCTGAGTGTTTTATAATTGTGATAGTGTTCTATCTTTGATGGACAATTTCTATACTGCCAGAAATATTTATCCCTTTGTACCATTAATTCTTCTATTTTGTTAGTCATCCAAGGTTTCTTAAGCTTGATCCTGCTACTCCCAGTGTTTATGTTGCAGGCTGAGTGGTTTACTTTTCTCTCGATATTAAACCTCGAATTGTTTATCATTTGTTTTATCTTATTTGAAAATACATTTACATTTGTTACTATTGTATTAACAAGTTTTCTATGTTCTGTTTCAGTTTCCCTGTTGATAAATAATTTTTCTTCATAGCATTTGTTAATTTTTTTTCTTCAAATCGGTGTCGTTTTGAATACATATCTACTATTAGTATACATGTTCTGTGATCTGAAAGTTAATTTAATAGTATGTATGAATTAGCATACTTGATGTTTGTTTTAAAGTGATCTAAACAAGAGCTTACTGTTCTATCTCCCTCCATCCTTTGTTGCCTAGTTATTCCAAATAAGATATGTTCTAATCCATAGTTGTTTAAGATAGCAGAGTATCTGAGAAGCACATTATTTGTTTCATCTGTTAGTAAATTGATATTGATATTGAAATCTCCTACTAGTATGGTCTTTTCAGTCTGTATGTCATCTCATTGTAAAATTATGTTATATAATTCTATTAAGAAGCTGTTTATTGAATCTGATGGTGACCTATAAAATGCACAAATCATTAATGTGTTTTCTGGATTATCTCCCGATAATTTGACACAGCAGTTTTCACAAGAGTGAGTTAAGTGGTTGACCTGTATTGCCTTAAAGCATGTTCTATAGTATATTATTATTCCTCCACCCCTTCTCAAATCTCTCAAAATATAGACCTTGTCATAACCTTGTATGTTATAATTTGAAATTTCATCACTTTTTATGTTAACCTCTGTTAAGACTATACATGAAATATATTCTTTCATTGCATTAATATATTGTAAGAAGTTAAACCAATTTTTTCTTAATGATCTGATATTCAGAGCTACCATAAAAAACTGATTTTTATCAATTATAAGCGCTACAATACTAGGGTTATTTAAAAAATGTAAAGTTGAATTGAAAGTCTGTGATTCTTCAAAAGGCATACCTGATGTCTTAATTTTACCTTAGGTCTAGATTTCAGAAAATTACAATTATTCATAATTAAACAGTCTATTTTATATACTGCAGATCCTTTGAACTCAGAATTCTAATGGCTCTTGAAGATTCATTCTTCTTCACATAGATCTTTCCATGTTTCGACCATTAAAATTTGTAACTGAGTTTTTACTAATTGCTTTATTTCCCAAAACAATTGCTTGAGGTAAGGTGTTAGGTGGTCATTTATGTAGATTGGAATATTGCTATTGTTCTAATATACATCATGCCATTCTCATCCATTTCTCCTTTACCATATGATTTGAAAATTTCACAATTAGTGTAGGCTTGTCGTTTGATTTCTTATTGTTGGGTATGTAATAGTGTTCAGCTTCTTCATTGTGCTGTAGCTTCAATACAAGTCCTAGCTGCTATATAACAAGCTTTAGATCTTGGCCTGCTAATCCGGTTAATCCTACTATTTCTACTTTATTTGATAACATCTGCTGAGTCAATCCTTAAGTTAAATAAGTTGGAATTTTCCTCATTTTGCTTGAATGAATCTTCCAGATCCAATCAATAATAATAATAATAATACAATACAATACAATATAATAATAATAATGATGAATAATTTCAGCCATAATCTAAATACAATACAATACAATTTAATTTTATCAAGAGAATTTGATTACAATAAAAGAAATAATACCATAAAAAATTTACAATAATAAAAATAATGAGGAATAAAATAGGGATACTGTGGATGTAAAAAATTATTGTAAAATTTTATACAAAATATAGTAAGAAGCAAAATTAATATACAGTATAAATATACAAATAGATTAAAAGAAAACGTTAAAAAAATTCTATAAATTAGGAATGTAGTAGTGAGAAATGCATTTAATAAATGTCAAGTGTATGGAAAGTCCCAAAGTTTTCAGGTTATAAACATTTGTTTATATTATATTTAGTATTTATGAGGAGTAGTATTTTTCTCCTTTCATATAAAAGTCAGAACTGTTGACAGGCATTAAGAATGCCTGGCAACACTTTGCCGGTAACATATGCATTTCAAAGGAGATTATTTTGAAAAGGAGAGAGCATCGGTAAACCCCAACAGCTAAGATTTAAAATTGAAATACTGTATTTATATACATATTTATTTTTGTAAGCGAAATAAATCTGATGACAATTGAGATGTACACTGAAAGGATAGAATTCATAGGATACCTGGTTCCTGGGAACGCAACGTTGTCACCCCTCTCGCTAGTGGGCGAACCCACCGCTTGACAGGTATATAGGTACACTGCATCATGGCATTCACGTAGACGGTAATCCGATCTCAGTATGGATAAACATCATGAGTTAACCGACTTTAAAAGAGGGATGATAGTGGGTGCCGGACGCAAGAGTCACACTATCGCAGAGGTGGTACAAAAATTGCGCTATCCCCATCTGACAGTATCAACTTTGTATCAGGAATACACCATTTTCGGAAAAACATCTCATTGTGGACAGTGCTGCGGGCGGAGAAAGGTGTGGAAGAACATGGCCGTCGACATCTGTCTCGCATTGTTATAGCCAACCATAGAGTGACAGTGGCACAAATCACCGCCAACTTCAACGTGGGAGGTACCAGAAATGTCTCCACCAAAACCATCATGCGATCATTAGCCGCAATAGTTTATGGGAGCCACCAACCCACCAGAGTCCAATTGCTAACACCAGGACTCTATGCTTCAAGTGGGCGAAAGAACATCGGCACTGGACCTTGTATGATTGGAGATGGGTCTCCTGGTTCGATGAGTCTCGTTTCCAGCAGATGGGAGGGTGCGGTAGCTGGCGGAAACTGCACAAAGGTCAACAAGGAACTGTTCAGGCAGATGGATAGTTGGTAATGGTCTTGGCGGTGTTCAACTAGCATACGTTGGGACCTCTGGTACGTCTAGATGCATCTCTGAAAGGTCCAGGATGGACATCCCTTCGTGGTCATCGTCCATCCACAGGGCAATGGACTCTTCCAGCAGGACACTGCATCTCCATACAGAGCTGTGCTGGGTAGAACATGTTTCGAAGAGCTTTTCGCAGATTTTACCACCATGGAATGGCCTCTCTGTTCACCAGATGCGAACCATGTGGAACATCTTTGGGATGCTGCAGAAAGGTCCATTCAGGCTTTGGATCCTCCACCCAGGAATGCAACGAAATTATGTTCAGTGGTGAAGCAAGCATGGTTAGATATACCTGTGGAACGCTTTCGTGAACTAGTGGACTCAATGTCTCACTGTGTGACTGCCCTTATCCAGGTGAAAGGTCGGTCTACCTGTTACCAGGTAGGTATATCATGATTACCGTCCACTCAGTGTACTGAAGTAAGAAAATATTTTTCACTTCGTTACTAAAAAGAGATTAAATCAAACTATTATCAGTTGACAGGTAGGCACCACCATAGCCGGGTGGGCAGGAGCAGCAGTGCGTAGCACACGCTTCTTGATTAGACCGGGGTTCGAGCCCGTGACTACCGAACATGGAGGATGCGGAACGGTTGGGGAATGACCACCACATATCCCCGGAGCAATATGGCCTTAGTTGCTAATGCTCCGAATAACAACAATAACAGTTGACAGGTTGAATTGTTGCCAAAAGAAAACACTTGTTTGAAGTGAGTAGAAAAAAGATTTTTTTGTCTGTGACGATGGCGTAGAAAGTGAGATAATTGTAATCATTACGTTATGCTGAGAGCATGCTGTGACACGCGTTACGTTGATATTTGTGGATACAAGGTCAGTAAATTGCACTCGAGAGGCTGAAAGGTTTCAAAAAGTATTTCCCAATGAAAGCACCACTGAAACTAATTGTTAGATTTTCACTTGTACTTCGACCAGCATTTTTGGACTGTATGCTTAAACAGTGCCAAGGTATTTTTGCCCTCAGGGCAGAAAGATTTTCTGCCCACCACCATCACTGGGAGGTGAGTCAGGCTGCCCGTCATACACTGGCCGGCCTCTGCCAGGGTTACCTGAGCTTCCTGAGAAAGACCATTAAAAAAAAAAGTTTTTGTTGAAGAGAGCATATGGGAAGTTAGAAGTGGAAGAGTTCAGAATGTGGGGAACAGTAGCTGAAGTGGACCAATAGGGTGGGCAGGCCACAGATGGCGTATAAACTATTATTTTTAGGCCACCTGAATAATTAAATTCATCTGCCGTGCTGGGCTTATGTCTGTAAATTGCGTGTGTTCATTGGTCGATTTGTCTGTTTTGCTGGACGAAAAACCCCAGTTTCTGGCGGAAAAACCTTGCTATCTACGCCTGAGACCGAATAACAGCCATGGAATGAAAAAAGCCTATTAAAGTTCCTTGCGTCATCGACGGGATTCGAACCCGGGCTTTTTCTAATACTCATATAAATATGGTGGCCTGTTAATATAAGTGTGTGTAGTATGTTATAGTGAACAGGCAGCTCAGCTACCAGGTGATAGCCACAAGATGAGCAAACCAAAACCAAATTGTGAAACTAGGGTCCTCTGTAAATGACTACATCTAGCCATATTTATATTTGTCTGTAAATTGCGTGTGTTCTCCAGTCAATTTGATTTTTTGCTGGACGAAAAACCCCAGCAAAAACGACTGAGACCGACTACCTCAGCCATGGAGTGAAAAAAGTTCACTAAAGTTCTTCACGTCATCGACGGGATTCGAACCCGGGCCTTTTCCACTCGGTGTGGGTAGGACGGTGACAATACCGCTGTGCTACCGGGCAGACTCCACAAGATGAGCAGAAGAGGGTATAGATGCGGATTGAGTAAAGGATTGAGGAGCAATTAACCATTGATGCCACAGTTATAGAGCAAGTCTACAAGAAGCGCCGCAACTTGTACACGGCCTAGATTGACTACCGGAAGGCCCTGCTCCTAGCTGGTTAACAGTGACCCTGAAGATCTACAAAGTGAACTGGATCGTTACAAACTTCTTAGAAACAGCTATGGTAAAATGGAGTACCACTGTTAATGTCAAGGACATCACAACCAGACGAATCATCAACCGGAGAGGAAAATTTCAGGGAGACATCCTAAGTCTACTGTAGTTCTGTCTAGCATTCAAGCAGCTATCCACCATGCTGAACAACAGCAAGTTTCGGTATACCTCGAAGAAGGAAGGAGAAACCCACACACCCTCTCCCATCCGACGTAAATGGATGACAGCAAGCTCTACTACCGAGTAGCAACTACAACAGCTACTCTAAATCATCGAAGAATTCAGCAGTGATATCAGGGAATTGGACTAGACAAATGCAAGACTCGTAGATTGCATCAGGGAAAATTAGTCGACCGAAACCACCAGCTGCGGACAGGTAAAGAGAGATCGAAGCAATGGCAAGGGAAAGACCTTCAAATACCTAGCAATTACACAGGATCAGCAGTTACAGCAAAAGGAGATCAGGTCGTGGCTGACCAAAATATTTTTATGGGTCTTTTTTACAGCTTGGCTCAGTCGGTTTCAGTCAAGGGTAACATGGCTTTTTAACCCGGAAACTCGGGTTTTTCGCCCAGCAAACAGAAAATCGACCACAGAACACATAATTTACAGAGATAGTGTATGCACATCAGTATGGTCTTAGTCGTTAATGCCCCTAAAATCCTATTACAACAACTCGTCCGAGACCGACTAACTTTGTTATGCAAAAAAGCCCATAAAAATTCCTCGCGTCATTGACGGGCTTCGAACTTAGAACATTTTTACCAGGTGTGATCATACCAACTGTCCTGCTCACGAGTGCGTTTGACTATAGCTTTAGAAATATCCCATTATTGCAATGTACGCACCCTTACTGACTGAGGTACCAGCTGATTAAGGCCCTCGTAGTGCCTGAAACTGTCATAGGTTCCTTACTTGAAATTAAAACTCATGCTTTTAAAAACAAACACGCACACTGCCCAGAAAAATAGGAACCTTTGTATTAAGACAGTCACAGACAGAAGAAATGGAAAGATGTGAGAATAAATGCAAATAGATGAAAGTAAACTGTGATGTGGGGTGATGACCTGTAGACTTATTGAGGTATAAAGAATACACAAGCTGTTCGACTGCGGTAATCTTATGTCCGAATGGGAAAAACGCGTGATCTATTTAGACTGAAAATGGTCTTAGCGTCAATGCACGTTTATCAGGAGCCACGATTTAGCAGGAGCCAAGAAACGAAAGACATAACTAGTATCTAAAAAACATCCATATTAAGGGTTTTTAATGACTGGAATGTAGGCGATTCTTTCACATCTCAAATGCGTAAATAACGCAGAAAAACAATACTTCAAGAGCGAAGCCATTGTACTCTAAGGAGGCTGTACGAAAAAAGAAGATATCCAACGTGTAACAAATAATATCCGAATTCAACCAAGAACTGCCCTCTTTCAATCCGTTCCATGCTAAGGGAATTGAAGAAATTGGATATTCGCAGTTGCCTGCCTATTCGGAACCCACCTGTTTCAAAGAAAAAAAAAAAAAAAAAAAAAACAGAAAAATCTACTTTCATTGGTGCCGAAACATCATGATTGAACAGTGGAACAATGAGAGAAAGTCATGTGGTCAGATAAATCATGATATACTTTGTTTTGTATTGATGGTGGACAGAAAGTGGGGAGAGAACCTCAGGAAGCGATGGATTCTGCTTGCCTTGTTAAGACAACCCAAGCATCTGGAAGTGGTGTCATGGTATGGGAATTATTTTGTGGGCAAGGACTGGGTCCCTTGATAGCATTGGAAAGTCGAATGTCATCCATGAAGTCGAAAGAATACTTGAATTTTTTATCAGATCTACTCCACCCTGCAGTGTTGCACTTTTATCCCGAAGGTGATGGCCACTTTATGCACGGCAATACAAGAACACATCGTGCCATAATCTTGCAAGAATGGATAGGAGAGCATGACACGGATTTCCACTATCTTCCCTGCCCGCACATTCATCTGATTTCAATCCTATTGAGAATGTATGGGATATGTTGCAGAGAGCTATTCGACATCGAGCTTCTCTTCCTTCGACTTTATCGCAGTTACCCGATATTTTTTTTGACGAATGATTACAATTAAACCAAAATGCACGATAACACCTTAATATAATCCATTTTACACTGCACACTTGCTGTAGTAGTAGTAGTAGTAGTAGTGGCACTTGATGCAAGAAAGCAAGTGTAGGAGCTTATGCAGCATCAGCCAAAAAAAAAAAAAAAATCACACCATACCCTCCAAATGCCTGTCCAGTTCCTCCTTAAATTTATTTAACCTATCAACTTCCACAACGACAGATGGAAGTTTGTTCCAGCAATTAACCACCCGCTGGCTAAAGGCAAATTTCCGCACATCTATTCTACATCTATCCTTTCTTAATTTGAACTTATGTCCCCGTAGGTTCGTATTCTGAACAAGTGGGAGGATCCCATCAGAATTCAGCGTGCTCAACCCATTCAAGGCCTTATAGACCTCAATCAGATCACCGCGCAGGTGCCTAGTCTCCAGCCACTGCAATTTGCAGAACTTAAGCCTCTCTTGGTAAGAGGATCCCTTCATTCCCCTCACCAATCGTGTTGCTCTTCTCTGTACACGCTCAAGCAAATCTACATCCTTCCTAAAATGAGGCCTCCAGACCTGTACGCAGTACTCAAGGCGTGGCCTGACCATTGCCTTATACAGAGGGACAATCACCTCCTTTTCCCTGCTAGCAAAATTCCTATATATCATTGACAAAACCCCATGACCTGCCCTAGCAGCCTGTCTACATTGCTCAGAAAACTTCATATCTGACTGCACAATTACTCCCAGGTCTTTTTCATTTTCTACCACCTTAAGTGTAGTACCACACAGTTGGTACGTTTCTCTGGGGTTACTTCTACCCATATGCAGTACTTTGCATTTGTCAAGGTTAAACTTCAGTTGCCACTTCTTAGCCCATCTGCCCAAATTATCTAGATCCTGTTGCAGTAGCACACTGCCATTACTGTCATTAACAACCCTGCCAACCTTCGTGTCATCTGCAAACTTCGACATTAAGCCTGATATACCTTCATCAATATCATTGATAAATATACAAAACAACAGTGGACCCAACACCGAACCCTGTGGGACTCCACTAATAACATTAGTCCACGAAGAGCAGCACCCATTGATTACCACCCTCTGTCTTCTCCCACTTAACCATCCTTTTATCCATTGTAGCAACTTACCCTTAATACCATTCTGCTCCAATTTGTACAGTAGTCTTCCATGCGCAACAGTGTCAAAAGCTTTCCTGAAATCCAAGTATATGATATCAAAATTATTTTTTGCATCCAGTTCCTTTGTGACCACATCATAATAACCAATCAAATTTGTCAGACAAGACTTTCCCTTTACAAACCCATGCTGTGTCTGAATTATTATTCAGACACAGCATGTTATTCGAAAGAAATACGGCCAGATTCGAAACTGAATAAAGGTTCTTTTTTTTTTTTTTTTTTCGGCCAGTATGTGTACTTCTCTCTTCATCAACCAGCATAGAAATGTTTGATCGATCATTCCCTTCTGATGATCACTGCACTGTCAACTCTAGGATTTTATCTGGCTTGTGGATGATGATACGGTCTAGAATATTCTTGCCCTAGTATTTTCCCTGAGATGTTGATAAAAAATAATAATAATCTAGTGATTTAAAAAAGTATTTAGCATGGAGAGTATCCTTCAGTTGCTTCAATCAATAAAGACAAATTAAAATCACCCCTATAATAAGACATGCGTCCTTGCTCTGTCATTTCATGTAAAAATATGAAACTCTTTTCATAAACTTCACAATCTTTTTGTCTGTAGATTACTTCTCTTATTATTTATTTATTATTATTAGCCATATGGTGCAAGAAAGCTGAGGTTTTTGCTGCACCAGCCAAAAAAAAAAAAAAAAAATTTCTGAGTTACCCTGACAGACAGAGAAGAATGACGATATTCAGCTCAGGACCTTGAATGTGCCAAGCCCATACTCACCAGATGTGAGACCCTGGTGTTATTATGTCCTTGCTTCCAAAAAATAACCAAACATGATCTATACTAGCAGAACTTCTATCTAGAAAAGCTTTTGGCGTGTTTAGGCTCTTTTAATAAGACCCATAACCTCAACACTCATTCCATGTTCCCTACCCTTCTTAAGTACATTATATATACTATAGGGAAACTCATCGTCCCTTATTTCTGAATGAACATTATGTTTCCATAAGTACTATTAGTTTTACTAATAAGGAGTTCGAATTTACTAATTATATTGACAACACTGCTACATTTTGTATGCTATGTGTATGTCATGCTTGGTTTACTGGACGAAATTTTCATCCCTTACATGAAAGGACATCCTGATGTCCTTTCATGTAATTGATGAAACGTGACAGCTTGCCGCCACCAAATAACTCGGCCACAACGTGAAAGTAGTCCACTGTATTGAAATGGCACAGTGTACTTCTGTGTTGAGAACTGGAGTTACTTGTCTGGACCATTATTTTGAAGGGAAGGATCTATACAATGGTGGTTTTCAACCCTGTGATGTCCATGTATGTTTTGCCACCTTCACAGTGAAGACAAAATATGTATTGGTTAACCACATAGGCCTAGAGGAGCCCTAGTGGGTAGCACAGTTACTATAATAACAGCCCTCTCCACACTGGATGGAAAATACCTGCGTTCAAATCCATTCAGTAACACGAATTATTTTAATTGGTATTTTTCACTATTTGGCTCAGTCGGTTTCAGGCGAGGGTAGCATGGCATTTTCTTCCTGAAACTCGGGCTTTTTCGTCTAGCAAACAGCAAATCGACCACATCACACACTCAATTTACAGACATTGTATACAGAGTGTTTCAAAAATATTGGTACAAACGTTTAGGGGAGGTAGGTAACATCTAAAGGAATGTGAATCGCATAGGAACCCATAACCGGAAACGTCACCATAAGCCGGTAGATGGCGCTGTTCATCAATTCGCGAGAGGGAAAATTTCTGGTTTACTCATTCAAGCAGTAGTCGCCGCACGAAGAGCATGCATCGATATACGAACTGAGACGCAACATTTTTCAAAATGACAAGGCGGCTGCCCATTATGGAAGGTGTGTTCGTGACCATTTGAACAGGCGTTTTGGGCATCGATAGATTGGCCGTGGGGACCTGTTGCCTGACCCCCATGCTCACCTGATTTATCGAGCCTTGATTTCTTTCTGTGGGGGGCCCTCAAATCTATCGTGTATGACTCGCCCTTGGAGACAGAAATGGATCTCATGGCGAGACTCATCTGCGCTGCTGCTGTCAAAGAAACTCCAGGTGTGTTCGACCGTGTCCGCCAATCCATGCTGCGTCGGGGTCACGCATGCATCCCGTCTCATGGTGGAACCTTCGAGCATCTGTTGTAACACCATGAAATGCATCGATCTCGTACACCATTATTAATATTATGTCAAATAAATGTTTTCCACTAATTACTGTCTTGTGTCATTTCTGCTTCTTGTGCCTCTGCTACTACTTTCCTGTGACGTTTCCGGTTATGGGTTCCTATGCGATTCACATTCCTTTAGATGTTACCTACCTCCCCTAAACGTTTGTACCAACATTTTTGAGACACCCTGTATATGGCGCAATATGGCCAAAGTTGCTGATGTGTAAAACCAATAACCCAACCTGAGCAAAGTCAGCAAAAAGAAAAATGTTTAATAATAAAAATTCTTAAGAAGAAACACTTATACGCTCATGGGTAACTCTGAGAATTGTATGTGTTCTCTTGTCGGTGTATTCATTTGCTAGACGAAAAAAATTGGGGATGCTGGGAGGAAAATCTAGCTACCTTTGTTTTCTCTTTCGGTGTGAATGACTTTCTTTTATTGATTGAAAAGCAATTATATAGGTGATTTTTACTTTGCATTCTTCCATACTGTGCGAGGAGATCTGAGTTAGAATCCTGTCTTGGCAACAGGAACTTGTATGCTTCTTTCAACACTATGATTGAGTTAGTCTCTCAGGAGAGAGCACAGTTTTGCTAACTGAAATGGTGAGTTTCTCATCCCATAAACACAAAAATGACTATAGGGTATATACAATTTTGTTAGGAAATGATAGACTTGGAATGCAGTATACTGAATAGATCCGTAGTTATTATTATTATTATTATTATTGTTGTTGTTGTTGTTGCTCTTATATTATTTCTCCCTGATTGGGGGATTCCACTCCGTGACAGGTACTGCTACCAAGTACACACGGTGGTTGTAATGTCTGGTGTCACTGTTGGTCGAGGAAATCTCTGACTATCCTAGAGGTGTTCAGGATTGCGACTTCTCTGGGAGACCTATTGCTGTTAGGCTGCTATGTAGCGTCTTTGGTACCATACCAGTGGTTGCCACGATGATCGGGATGGTCGATACTTCTTGCATATGCTACATCTCCTTGACGTCATATCTCAGGTTCGTGTACTTCCCAATTTTTTCCTCATGGATTTTCTGGACATTGCTAGTGTTGGGCACCGCTATGTCAATCAGGTAGGTAGCCTGCTCCACCTTGTCCACAAGGGTTTGTCCAGTCTGTTGTGCGGGATGGTCTTATCCGTTATTATGGCGCTTCGGGTCATAAGTACAGCTTGTGGGTTCGGGTCTCTACTACTGCCTGGGGTTCGTACTTGTAGTATGGTACACTTTCTTTGATCAACTCGTATTTCCTCTCGCTAGCTTCTGATGTATTATCCCTACTACCTGGTCATGGCTATGAGTGTACTCAGTCTGGGTGATCACCTTGCACTCCGCGGTGATGTGTTGGATCGTTTCTGAGACCAAGTGGCATCGTCGACATGTGTCATCTGACATTCTGGGTTTCTTTGCGATGTATTTGCTATAGTTTCTGGTGTTGATTACCTGGCCAACATGAATCCTTCAGTCTCGGGGAAGAGCGTCCCGCTTTGAGACATGCATTGGAAGCAATTTTATCGATGTGATCTTGATGGAGGTCATTGTAGTGTTTGTGTTGGAGTGTCTTCTTTGCCCATCTTTCTAACTTCGTTTCTTCTATCGTCTGGGTGGGAGGGGGTTCCTCGCTTAGGTTGAGTGGAGTATACCACTTATCTATCTGTCTGTCTTCCTTATGGCCTGGTGGAGTGGTGCTGTGTTGTACTCGAAGTAATCCTTCATGTTAACTATCGCTGTTTTCTGCTGCTCTATCAGGTCTATCAGGCCCCTTCCTCCCTCTTTCCGAGCTATTGTTAGTCTCTGCACTGCTGACTTCGGGTGGTGTTGGCGGCTCTTGGTCATCATTGTCCTTGTCTTTCTCATGATATCTTCTAGCTTGGTGTTAGTCCAATCTATGACCCCAAAGGTGTATGTTAGTACTGGAGCTGCATAGGTGTTTATTGCTTTAACGCCGACCGGGCTAGCCGAGTAGGTAAAATACCTGCCTGGCAACCCAAAGGTCGCGGGTTCGATTCCCGCCTCGGGCTGCATCAAAGTACTGCAAAAACCTTGGGAGGTGAATATGGCCACAGAAGCCGATGCGCCAACAACTACCAAATCAAAAAAAAAAAAAAAAAAAAATTGCTTTAACTTTGTTCCCTCCTTTCAATTTTGCTTTCAGCAGGCTTCTGAGTCTCTGATGATATTTTTCGGTCAGGCACTTCTTGATTTCCTTGTGCTCTAACTGCTCAGCCTGCATCATCTCTAGGTATTTGTAGGTTTCTCCTTCTGTCATAGCTTCGATCTTTTTACCAGTCAGCAGCTGGTAGTTTCGACCAACTAATTTTCCCTGGTGCAGTGTGTGGGCCTTGCATTTGTGTAGACCAAATTCCATCCTGATGTCCTTGCTGAATTCGTCGGTGATCCGGAGTAGTTGCTGGAGTTGCTTCTCGGTTGCCGCGTAGAGCTTGATGTCATCCATGTACATTAGGTGGGTGAGGGTGTGCAGGTTCTTTTTTTTTCTTTCTTTGAGGTTATGTCCATACTTGCTGCTGCTAAGCATAGTGGATAGCGGGTTGAGTGCTAGACAGAATCACAGTGGGCTCAGAGCATCTCCCTGAAAGATTCCTCTTCTAATGGGGATTGGCCTGGTTGTGATTTTCTTGACCTTAATGGTGAAACTCCATTTCGCTATTGTTGCTCCTAAGAAGTTTGTCACTATCGGATTGACCTTGTAAATCTTCAGGGTCTCTATTAGCCAGCTATGAGGTGCGGAGTCGAAACCTTGCGGTAATCGATGTAGGCCGTGCATAGTTTGCGGTGCTTCTTGTAGGCTTGCTCCATAACTGCAGTATCTATGGTCAATTACTCCTTCGCTTGCATCCTTTCTGCTGTTTGGCCATTATGTTCTGACTCTCTAAGTGGTCTGATATCTTCTTGGTTATGCAGCTGGTCAGGATCTTGTACCTCGTTGAGAGGCAGGTGATCGGTCTGTATTTCGCTGGGTTTCTTGTATCTTCGTCTTTAGGCTTCAGATATCTGACTCCTTCAGTCAGAAACTTCGGGACTGTCTCCGGTGCCTTATCATTCGAGTGAACTCCTCTGCTAGGTGCTTGTGTGTGCAGGTGAGCTTCTTGTACCAGTAGTTGTGGATGTTATCAATTCCTGGGGTTCGCCAGTTGTGGGTGTTCCCGATAGATTATTTTACTTCTTGTTCTCGAATCTCCCACTCCTCATCTCTTGTATATCCTTGGTTTTCTTCCGTTCTACTTCCATCCAGGGTGCTCTGCTGTTATGTCTTACTCCAGATATACCCCCAGAACTCCTCGATCGTCTTCTCGGGTGGTCCGTCTCCTGCTTTCTCACCTTCACCCAGTTTCCTGTAGGAGGCTCTTTGGTCCTCATCGAAGATTCGGTTGTTTATTTTCCCCTGAGAGCTCTTTTTGTATCAGTGTAGTCTCTTGCTGAGTGCGAGGAGGTTCTGCTTCAGTGTGTGCAAGTATTCTCCTATTCTCTGATTTCTGGTCTCATGTTTGCTGTGCATGCTGTCACTCTTAAGGATGCTCTTCACCTTTCCAGTCAATTTCTTACTTCTATTACCCTGTTGGTACTGGGTCAACTGACCTATCTTTACTCCTAATTCTTCTATCTTCTGCTGAAGTCTTCTTTCCCAAGCTGGCAGTTCCTTCTGTTTTCGGTTCTTCTGCTGCTGATCTCTCGTTTCTTTTCCATTAATCCTATAGCTGCTATGGCAGCACAGTATATGGCTGTGTGGATAGCCTCCACCGCTGCACCATTGTTGTCAAGGTAATGTGGCATTATTTGTCGATTTAAGTGGTCTGTTACTCTCCACAGGATTTTATTTGGTCTCTGCTTAGGTATCATGTGCGTTCTTGCGGGGTACATTCCTTTGAATTCTATTAGGGCTTTCTTCCACTCGTCTTCTATTCTGGATATCATGACTTCGTCTCTTTCCAATTCAGCTACTCTGGGTTCTATTTCTTCTTGCTGTTCCTCCTCTGGCTCCATATTGACCATATTCTTTGTAGTTGATTGCTGACATCCTGCTTGATTTTTTTACAAGACGGCAGGAGCTATTAGGTTGTTCGTGACGATGGTCCTTCTTTGGTCTGATAATCGCTGTTCGGTGACCTGAACATCAGGGTATCATTCCAACCACTTGATATGTAGTCGCGACCTGTACATTGTCATATCGGTCTCTATCCTGGTTATTTCGTAGTATGCTCGCGTGATGTACGAATTCATTTCCTGCTCCACTTCATGCGATGGCGTTTTCTTCCTTCCTGGGTGGTCACTAGCGCAGTTGCGCAGGAAGCACTTCCAGTTGGTGTGGCTTGATAGTCTTGCCCTTCTCTTGTGGTAGCCTAACGGGGGATAGCGCCACTTGCTCCACTCCCGAGTAAGACAGTTCATCTGCTACCTGTGGCATTACCCTTCAGGATAATTCTAGTGTATGGACATTTACAGTCATGCCTGTCTTGAGGTCGCCTGCCACTGATGACAGCAATGACTACTATGTAGCTCTACTTTGTGCAACTTGAATTCCATGTACAGGACTAATTAAATTAGCATTAGCATTAGTAGAGACATATGATGCAAGAAAGCAAGCTTATGCGGCATCAGCCAAAAAAAAAAAAAAAACTCCCATTTCACCCCTCCGTTCGTTCGAAATACCTGTCCAGCTGAGCCTTAAATTTATTTAGGCTTTCAACTTCCCTAACAAGGGATGGAAGTCTGTTCCACCAACCAACTACCCGCTGGCTAAAGGTAAATTTCCGCGCATCTGTCCTTCCTCAATTTATATTTATGCCCTCTCAGGTGATTATTCTGAGCAAGAGGAGGAATCCCATCCGCATTGAGCATGCTCAAACCATTCAAGGCTTTATACACCTCTATCAGATCACCTGGCCGGTGCCTAGTCTCCAGACACTGTAATTTGCAAAACTTAAGCATTTCTTCGTAAGAGAAACCCTTTGTTCCATTACTAATCTTGTTGCCCTTCTCTGTAATCGTTCCAGCAGCTCTACATCCTTCTTGAAATGAGGCCTCCAGACCTGTATACAGTACTTAAGGTGTGGCCTGACCATTGCCTTATACAAGGGAATAATCACTTCCTTATCCCTGCTAGAAAAATTCCTGTATATCATTGACAAGACACCATGAGCTACTCTTGCAGCTCGTCTGCACTGCTCAGAAAACTTCATATCTGCCTGCACAATTACCCCCAGGTTCTTTTCATTCTCTACCACTGTCAGTGTTGTACCACAGAGTTGATACGTTGCTCTGGGGTTACTGTTTCTCATATGTAGTATTTTACATTTGTCAATGTTAAATTTCATATGCCACCTCTCAGCCCATCTGCTCAACCTTTCCAGATCCTGTTGCAGCAGCATAGCATCAGTAATGTCCTTAACAGCCCCAATCTTTGTATCGTCTGCAAACTTGGACATTAAGCTTGATATACCATCATCAATATCATTTACAAATACAGAAAACAATAATGGACCCAACACTGAACCCTGTGGGAATCCACTAATAACATTAGTCCACGATGAGCAGTGTCCAATAATGGATAGTTCCATTTAGGTTTGTAAGGCAACACTTCTATATCTTGTTGCTGAATATAATATTTTGGTATGGTTGTATATGAACACATTTATGCCTTGCAACGTCAAATTTCTGTGGTAGATATGGCGTGAACTTCATTTTTATTTGTATCCAAAAAAACAAAAAAACAAAAAAAAAAAAACTGTTATCAAGGAAGTATGTGTATTGGGAGAGGGAGATGAACTCTGTTTCTGAAATGAAGAACTATTGTTTTCTGGTTTATTGTGTGTTGCATATTGTCTCATTTTCTTTCAACTACTTTTTTTTCCCCTTAATTAAAAATTCACGAAATAAAAAGTCCAATCTTATTAGTGTTTAGCATTATTAACAGTTTTTGTTATAATTAATACAGTTTTATACAGAAAGATGGCGTAAGTATCATTTCGTGGAAGCACACATAACTGAGTGGATAGCTGTAGTCTGACGTTATTGTAACGTGGTTTAAGTTTTTAAGTTTGTTGAGTTAGAAGGTTTGTTATTGTTTTGTTGGTAAGTTTTATTGAAAATGTTATTAATTCAATTTTTTTTTGTGTGACAAGGTTTATGAATGTTATGTGAACATTGAAGCTGACTTTGAAGGTGAATTTTTCTGATATTGGACTGATTTTCCAAACTTAGTAATGTATGAACTAACGTGTTAGTCAGAGTTGGTTATTTGGTCGTGTCAGTTCATGTTCTTGTTATAAGAGAATTTCAGCATTAAAAAAAAAAAAAAAAAAAAAAAAATACATAAATAAAATAGATCTATATATGATTAGAGCTGTAAGTTAAATTTCACTTGATAAAACCTGTTACTAATTTCTGGGAGGTCTAAAACAGTTAATCATAACGTGATTTTGAAAAGGACTCAATGGACAGCTGTATGCGAAAAGTGTTTCTCTTGGAAATTTAGGTCTTAACAATTAATGCCTGGCTATTTTGTTTTCGAATTAGCACGAAGTTTTCATTGTGTTCATTTTGACTAGGGGTGAAAACGAGAAAAGAACTATCAAAAATTTTATCCAGCGATATAATTCAGATGAGTAAACAATGGCACAGTGTGCACGTGTTAATGTTACCGCTCTTTATTTGTGTGAACCAATAAGAATTATCACTGATTTTTGCATATCACGCGCTTATAATTTCAATATATAGTTGAAGAATAATTTTCACATTCTTAACATCATTGCCTTATATTAGGCCATATTATATATATGTATAGGTTATTCCATATATATTTCATTTTTTTTTTTTTTTTATAAATGGAGATTTATTAATGTCATTTTAACTTGTCACCATTATTAGAATAATAGAACTCTTTATTATATATACAGAAGGCACATTGCTGTATACAACTCCCTTCACAGCTACAAGCCAGTGTTAAGCCATTTTCTTCATGTAATACGAGTAACAAAATGGCTAAGTTTATTGCAGTCTGCTTACAAATATTTATCTGTGAAGTAAACTAACAAATAAACAGCTTAAAATTTAAGCCTTAATTGCATAAAATGAAATTTTAAGATTTGGTTTATGCATTGCTAAGTTGAAGGGAAAAAAAAAATTGTCATACAAGTTGTTACCAGTGAATTTTATTTTGTAATATCCATTTGACAAATGGATATGATTTTCCAAAAAAGCTTTATTTAACAGTATAAAATATGCAGGTTTATAATCTGTACTGAAAAATTGAGATAATGTAACAAGTTTTTCACCACACACCGATTCCTTTGTGGAATCATCTCAGTTAATTCAACAATGGATATCTCCATTGGTCTCATACATAATCTTGTAGAACTGCAGGAAAAAAAGCTGTCGCACAGTCTGAAGTTTATAATGTGTTAAGAATTGAATTATTCAAAATCACAGAACCTCATGTTTTTGAGGAGTGTCAAATGGTAACAGTAAATGCGTGGGACAATACATTTGTTTATTTCAAACTACTAAAACGAGTAAAGAAGGGCAATGAGATTAGTGGGTGGATCAAAGGGTTGCTGTTACAAAGATAGGCTTAACTTCTGAAAATTGCAGCTTCTAGAGACTAGGCACCTGCTTGGTGATCTGATTGAGGTGTATTAAGGCCTTGAATGGCATTGAGCAAGCTTATGGGATTCTTCCTCTTGCTAAGATTACACACCTGAGGGGACATAAATTCAAATTGAGGAAAGAGTTTCAGAATAGATGTGCAGAGATTTGCTTTTAGCCAGCGGGTTGATTGCTGGAATAAACTTCCATCTGTCGTTGTGGAAGTTGACAGCTTAAATAAATTCAAGGCTAGAACTAGACAAGCTTTTGGAGTGTATGGATGGGTGAAACAGGATGGGTTTTTTTTTTTTTTTTTTGGCTGATGCTAAATAAGCTTTCTTTCTTGCATCATATGCCTCTAAGAATGCTAATACAGCTTTAATAAAGCAGCTTTAGTTCTTAAAATTAAGTTAAATAAATGTGCTCCTTTGATAGTTATATTTTTTCTTTATGGTGAAAATTTTTGATAAGATGTAACAAGTTTCATCAATTATTCTGATTTCTTATGAAATCTTCTCCTTAAATTCAGCAATAATATTATTATTATGTCTCTACAAGACCCAAGTTGGACTTGCATGCAAAACAGACTTACGTACATGAAAAAAAAAAAAAAAAAACCCGATTAAGTCAAGGAGTGTCTGTATATATCTATTATATAAATTCATATTTTTGGTATATTTGATTTTTTTTTTTTTTTTTTTGTGATGCCCTTTAGTTTAAAAATATGCTAAAGTAGTGATTCCTAAACTTTTATCACCAGTTTGTGATCATTCATATCAGGTCATATTGCTTTTAAATAAGTTTGCTTTTTGTATTTATTAGGAATTTCTAAGTTTCTCATAGATTTCATTGAAACTTTAATGTTACTTTCAGAATTTAAATATATTCAAGAATAATTTAAAAAAGCGAAAAACATCTGATCTTCTTACTGTTATTAATGAAATCAATATAAATTAAGAAATTTACTTATGTATGTTAACCAGAATTTGGTGAAGGTGTAAATGAAGAAGCTTATAACTATAGTCATGGATGGTTTGATTGTTTTTAAATGTAATTACCTGTTACAAAGAGAAAGATAAGCAAATAAAACAACCTGAAATGAGTTCTTTCTTTAGGAAAAATGAGGCCATAGTATTATCAGAGTCCTTGAAGAAATAAACTGGTGACTTTTTTTTTTGTTTATATCTTACTTTACACAGAGTTTATACTAAGTAGAAAAACAGTCAGCGGCTCGATAACAAATTATATAAGAAAGAGGGCAAAATGTATAAGGTGTGAGAAGGGGATTGAACTGCCAATTGTTTTTCTGTTTGGTAATACATTTATGTATTTATTAAAAGTAGTAAATGTGATCTTAAATTATATCTGTGCTTTTTATGCACAAAATATATTGTTTTGCCTTTGGAAAATAACTGCCATATGCAAATCAATACATATTGAACTGGTTCCTGTTGTTCACTGTTTTTGCAGTTTGCTGCAGTTCCAGGAACGTGACTGCGGTCAACAAGAACTTCCTCTATTTCATAAATGTGTGCCTGCCCCAAACAGGTGCAAATAAACATATGTGACATAATTTAGCTATAAGTATCCACAGCCAAGTGGTTAGGAGCAGAAGTACAATAGCACATGCTCTCTGAGTACATGGGGGTTCAAGCCGCTGACTTCTAAATATGGTTTATATGCCAACCTGTATTGCACCAGCATGGCAGATTCTGGCCCATTTCCCCATGAATTGGCGAGGAGACTTTCCTCCTGTAGTGGAGTGATAATGGCTGCAGTTTACTTTTTTATACATACTTTTGTGAATTAATATATACTTCAATACATTTTAACCTCAAAAGAGACAAGGAAAAACAGCAGACTTCTTACCAGGCAAAATACTCATTCAGTTTATCAGGTAGCTGATAAACTGAATGAGTATTTTGCCTCTACATTCACACTTGAAGAATTCTGTAGGGAAGTAGAGGACAGAAGTTTACCAATTCCAATGGGGAGCTAAGTGATTTTGTAATAACTGAGAGCAGAGTGGAGGAGAAATGGTTGAAGTTAAACATAAGACACATGGGATGGATGAGATCCATCAAGCTATTAGTATTAGTAACGGCCGCATGGTGCAAGAAAGCCTATGGCTTATGCTGCACCAGCCAAAAAAAAAAAAAATATGAACAAAACAATGATAAAAACAAAAAAAAAAAATAAATATAAATAACTAAATAATAATAATTAATAAATAAAATAAAATAAAAAGGAAATTAAACCTATCATCCTATGTGCTTCCCATACCCGAAAGTACTATCCAGATGACCTTTGAATTTCCCCAAACTGTTGGCCACTACCACCCATGAAGGCAACTTATTCCAGTAATTTATAACTCGCTAGCTAAAATAAAACTTCCTGCAGTCCAATCTAAACATTTCCCCCCCGTAAATTGAATTTATGTCCCCTAGTTCTAGCATCATTTATAATCTTGAAAATTTTGTCCTCATTCATTTTACTGATGCCTCTCAGAGCCTTAAACACGTCAATCAAATCTCCTCTAAGGTGTCTAGTTTCCAAACTCTGAAACCCACATATTCGAAGTCTTTCTTCATAAGGACGCCCTTTTGCCGATCTCACCAGGCGAGTTACTCTTCTTTGCACCCTTTCAAGAAGCTCAGTGTCTTTCTTTAGGTGCGGTCTCCATACTTGAACACAGTATTCCAAGTGTGGTCTAACATAAGCCTTATATAATGGGATTATCACGTCCCTATCTCTACTTGCAAAAGTTCGATAGATCATCGATAGGACACCATGGGCCTTCCTTGCAACCTGTTTACAATGCTCAGAGAATTTCATGTCTGACAGTATCATAACACCCAAGTCCCTTTCCTCCAGTACTGGGTTTAGTTGAACTCCACCAAGTGAATAAGTTTTTTTGGGATTACTGTTTCCCAGGTGTAATACCTTACACTTTGTTGGATTAAAGCACAGCTGCCATTTTTCTGACCATTCCTGAAGTCTATCTAGGTCTCTCTGAAGAAGCTCAGCTTGACAGTGATCATTAACTACTCTACCAGTTTTAACATCATCTGCAAATTTATACATCACGCCCTCTATCCCTTCATCAATGTTGTTTATGAAAATTAAAAACAACAGTGGCCCTAATACTGATCCTTGGGGAACCCCACTTCTTACATCAACCCAATCTGAGGAATAGCCATTTATCACAACCCTCTGCCTCCTGCCCTGAAGCCATCCTATCCATCTAAGGATTTTCCCAGTGATTCCAACCTGTTCCAGCTTATAAAGCAACCGCTCATGTGGGACTGAGTCAAAAGCCTTGCTGAAATCTAAATAAACAATGTCGAAATTATTCCCTAAATCCAGCTCGTGAGTGACCCTTTCGAAATAGCGAACCAGATTTGTTAAACATGATTTTCCCTTTACAAAACCATGCTGAGTATCCTTGAGAATTTTAATTCGATCCAAATGATCCTGAATTCCACCCTTGATCATTGCTTCCATGATTTTGCTGCCTCCCTTATATTAAGGGAGGCAGCAAAGGAAGTGAGCAAACGATTAGCCATAATAATGTGAGCATCCTTGAACTCAAGGGAGGTCCCCTGTACTGGAAATATGCAAATGTATCCCCAATTCACTAACAGGGTTCAAAGGGTAACACCAGTAATTACAGACCTGTTAGTTTAACTTCTGTTCCAGGGAAAATAATGGTGTCACTGGTTAAAGAAGCAATGCAGGATCATCTGGACAAGACTACAGTTACTTTGTGTGAACTATATGGTTGACTGACCAATTTGATTGGATGCTACGATTGGATGCAAAAAACAATTTTGATATCATATACTTGGATTTCAGAAAAGCTACTTTTAGAGTTGCACATGGAAGACTGCTATACAAATTGGCACAGTCCAGCATTAAGGACAAGTTGCTGCTCTGAATAAAGGGATGGTTGAGTGGGAGAAGACTGAGTGGTAATAAATGGAAACTGCTCTTCGTGAACTTAACTTATTAATGGAGTCTCCCAAGGTTTGATGTTAGGCCCATTGTTGTTTTCTTTATTTATCAATGATATTGATGAGGGTGTATCAGGCTTAATATTGAAGTTTGTAAATGATGCAAAGATTGGCAGGATTGCTAATGACAGTATGCTGCTGTAACATTATCTAGAAAAGTTGGGTGGATGGGTGTGAGGTAGCATTTGAAGTTTAAAAATGACAAATTCAGTATTGCATATGGGTAGCAGTAACCCCAGAGTAATGTACCAACTGTGCAGTGCTACACTCATTGTAGTGGAGAATGAAAAAGACCTTTTAAGTTTATTTAAACTTAAGTTGTTGACCTCTACTACAACAGATGAAGTTTGTTCCAACTATCAACCACCCGCTGGCTAAAGGCAAATTTCCATACATCTATTCTACAACTGTCTTTCCTAAATTTGAATTTATGTCCTTTCAGGTGAATAATCTGAGCAAGAGGGAGAATCCCATCAGCAATGAGCTTGCTCAAACCATTCAAGGCCTTGTTACACCTCAGTTAGTTCACCTTGCAGGTGCCTAGTCTCCAGATGTTGCAATTTGCAGAACTTGAGCCTTTCTTGGTAGGAGCATCATAATTGGATGAAAGTTACTGCATTAATGCTCTTTTCAAAAAAAAATAAAAAATAAAAAAATAAACATAAAGAAATGAAAGAGTGACCACTACTCCTTTTCGCAAGTTCCATTCATGAATCTTGTTGCCCTTCTCTGTATTCATTCCAGCAACTCCATATCCTTCGTAATGAGGCCTCCAGACCTGTGTGCAGTACTCAAGGTGTGTCCTGACCATTGCATTATACAAGGGGTCAATCACCTCCTTATCCCTAGTAGCAAAATTCCTGTATATCATTGACAAGACATCATGACCTGCTCTGGAAGCCTGTATGCACTGACTGCTCAGAAAACATATCTGACTTCATAATTACCCCCAGGTCTTTTTCATTCTCCACTACCCTAAGTTTCGTACCACCCAGTTGTTACATTACTCTGCGGTTATTGCTACCCATACGCATTACTTTACATTTATCAAAGTTAAACTTTAGCTGCCACCTCTCGGCCCATCTGCTAAACTTTTCTAGATCCTATTACAGTAGTGTACTATCATTACTGTCATTAACAAAAGCCTGCCAACCTTTGTATCATGCAAACTTAGACATTAACCCTGATATACCCTCATCAATATCATTGATAAATACAGAAAACAACAATGGGCTCAGCACCAAACCCTGGGGGACTCCACTAATAACATTAGTCCATGTAGAGCAGTATCCATTTATTACCACTCCTTCCCTTCTCCCACTCAACCATCCCTTTATCTATTGTAATAACTTGCCCTTAATGCCATACTGCTCCAATTTGTGCAGTAGTCTTTCATGTGTAACAGTATCAAAAGCTTTCCTAAAATCTAAGTATATGATATCAGAATTAATTATTTTTTGCATCCAGTTCCTTTGAGTATAGTATCCAAGTATCCACATCATAGTATCCAATCAAATTTGTCAGACAAGGCTTTCCCCTTACAAATCCATAGCTGTGTCTGAACTATAACTGCAGTCTTATCTAAATGATGCTGCATTGCTTCTTTAACCTGACTCCATTATTTTTATCTGGAACAGAAGTTAAACTAACAGGTCTGTAATTACTCGTGTCACCCTTCGATTCCTGCATTGTGAATTGGGGTTACATTTACACATCTCCAGTTCTTGGGATCTCCCCCGAGTCCAAGGGAGCTTTCATAATTATGGCTAATGGTTTGCTTACTTCCTTTGCTGCCTCGTTTAATTTAACCAGATAGATCTCTTCCACCCCAGTTGCCTTTCTTATATTCAATTTCTCTTTCGCTTTGCTCTCAGTTATTACAAAACTCATTTAGCTCCCTGCCAGATTTTGATAAGCTTCTGGACTCCACTTCCCTATAGACTTCCCCATGTGTGAATATAGATGCAAAATACTCATTCAGTTTGTCAGCCACCTCAACAGCTTGATCAACAATTGAACCGTCAATGTCAAGTCGATCAATTTAATTGAACCTCTTCCTTCTAGAGTTTACATAAATTAAGAAGTCTGATATTTTTCTTTGCATCCTTTGCCAAAAATTTCTCATCTGCCTTTGCCTGCCTAACCTCCTTTGTGACTTGATTACAGACTAGCTTATATCTACCATAGTCTTCTGTGTCACCTGATAATTTATATGCATCCCATGCATTTTTCTTCTCTGCCACTAGTCTCATTAGTACATCTGCCATCCATTTAGGCTTGAATGTTGAACAGTATTTCTTAATTGGTATGAAAATCCTAGAATTTTTCAAGATTACTTCCTTGAGTACTTCCCATTTAGAATTTGCTGTTGGTAACATGATCAGTTGGTCCCACTGTATAGAATTTAAAAACTGTCTGGGACCATCATAGTCACCTTTACGAAAGCAAAAACCCTTCCCTTTACCCATGATAGTAGTTACATGTTTTAAGTAAATCCAACATCAGCACATTGTGATCACTACCACCTAGTGGTTCCTTTTTCTGAAGATTCTTAATGCATGAAGAATCATTGCTGATAATCTGATCGAGAGTATTATTACTCCCTCTAGTTGCCTCTGAAACATGCTGCTGTAGAAAACAATCATCCGATAAATCGACAAAAGCCGTACTAGTGACCAATCCACAAGTTCCAGTCAATATCTGGGAAGTTAAAATCCCAGATTATAAGACAGTCTGATTTACTGGCCCACCCTATTTCTCTGTACAGTTGATTAGCATTAGTAGAGGCATATGATGCAAGAAAACAAGCTTATGCAGCATCAGCCAAAAAAAACTCCCATTTCACCCCTCCATTCGTTCCAAATGCCTGTCCAGCTCAGCTTTAAATTTATTTAGGCTATCAACTTCCACAACAAAAGATGGAAGTCTGTTCCACCAATCAACTAACCGCTGGCTAAAGGCAAATTTCCGCACATCTATTCCACAACTGTCTTTCCTCAATCTGAATCTATGCCCACCTCAGGTTCTAAATCTGAGCAAGAGGAAGAATCCCATCAGCATTCAGCTTGCTCAAGGCATTCAAAGCCTTATACACCTCAATCAGATCACCTTGCAGGTGCCCACTCTCCAGGTGCTGCAATTTGCAGAAATTAAGCCTTTTTTGGTAAGAGCAGCCCTTTGTTCCCCTCACCAATCTTGTTGCCTTTCTTTGTACTCGTTCTAGCAACTCTACATCCTTCCTAAAACGAGGCCTCCAGATCTGTACACAATACTCTAGGTGTGGTCTGACCATTGCCTTGTATAACGGGATAATCACTTCCCTGTCCCTGCTAGTAAAATTCCTATATCATTGACAAGACTCCATGACGTGTACTGGCAGCCCGTCTGCACTGCTCAGCAAACTTCATATTTGACTGCACAATTACCCCCAGGTCTTTTACACTTCCCTGAGTGTAGTACCAAACAGTTGGTACGTTTCTCTTCGGTTATTGGTACTCTTATGGAGTACTTTGCATTTGTTAATGTGAAACTTCAGTTGCCACTTCTCAGCCCATTTTCCCAACTTATCTACATCCAGTTGGAGTAGCCTCCAGTGAGGATTGCTGTTCTCATCAGAGTCATTAGGCCTATAACACACTAATACTCTCAGTCTTGCTTTCTCAGTACTTGTCACACCAAACTGATTCAACATTACACTGTCCACCCATATCAGCTGGATGCAGTTCCTTAGATTTTTTCTTAACTAACAGCACAACCCTTCTCTTCCAGTCCTCTCTATCTTTTCTGTACACATTGTGCTTCCTGAATTCAAATTCTGCATTCCTTAGTGACATCACATCTGATATCCCAACAATATCTGCCTTTGATGTCTTGATCAGCACCTCAAATTCATCAAATTTATTTACTAAACTCGTGGCATTGGTGTACCTGCAAGTACACATGCACCTGTTCTTTTACTCTTAGTTATCCTAACAGAGCCCATGCATTTACTTGTTCCATAATAACTCCCAGCAGTTCTGGAAATCTGCAGTGCCTTGCTCTCCAGGCTACTGCTCATTTCAATAGAAGCAGTGCAAGAATAACTTTCACCCCTGCCTGTGTTTACTGTTAATCTATTAGTCTGTGACTCCCCCCAACCTAACAGTTTTCCGACCCAGCTAACACTGCCTGAATAGCATCAGCAAATTTTCTTGCACCCTTTCTATTTAAGGGTATCCCATCTCTGTAGATTCAGTGTCCCCTATTAACAATGTTTTTATTATCGATGCTCTACTGAATATGAATCCAACTTTTCAATTACTGCTCCTTCAGTGATTATACCCCCTTCTTTAGCATACTTGTTCATCATTACTTTTGTTTTGGCCATATTCATCTCTAGGCCGAAATCCTTACTAACTCTGTATAACTGATTATGATTTCCCTCTAATTCTTTGTGATCGTGGCTTATGATCACACTGTCACTACAAATTGTAAATGGTTTATGTACTCTCCATTCACATTGACTCCTTTCTGCAAAGAGTCCAATCTTCTGAAGGCTTCCTGAAGGGTAGCATTAAACAACTTCTTGTTGAACTCCTTCCTTAATTTTAAATTTGCTACTGTCTTTGTCTAGTCTAATCAAGAAGGTAGCTTTCTCATATATCTTCTTCAAAATTATAATGTATGGGATGTATATGCCTTTTCATAATCCACAAATTCCATGCATAATGGAGTTTTATATTCATCTGCTTTCTCTATTAGCTGCGATATTACTTGAAGGTGATCCATTGTTGAGAATTCTGTCCTAAGGCCATCTTGCTCTTTCGGTTGATTCTTATCAAGTATTTTTCTAATCTGTTAGCAATGACTGTTGTGAACAACTTGTAGATGTGGGACAATAAGCTAATTGGTCTATAATAATCCAATTTCTGATTTATCTCCTTATGTTGCAAAACTATGATTGCATTATCGGCTCCTTAGGCATCACACCTTTTCTAATGCATTTTTTGAAGTCTTGCCAGTTTTTGTCATGTCTCTTCCTCCCAATTTTAACAACTCTACAGTAACTTCATCTTCATTCAGGGCTTTTTGATTCTTCAATGCGTGTTCTGTCTCATCAGGAAGTATATGTAGTATGTGTGGCTAATTTGTGATTCATCATTCCCTCACTCCTTGTATAATTCTTTATAGCAGTCTTCTGCTATTTGAATTATGCCTTCTCTGCTTTTTATAAGTATACCATCACCATTCTTCAGATTCTGTATCATTTATCTTTCTGTGTTGACCTTATATAAAGGGATAATCACCTCCTTATCCCTCCTAGCAAAGTTACTGCATATCATTGACAAGAGCTGTCCTGGCAGCATGTCTGCACTGCTCAGAGAATTTCATGCCTGATTGTGCAATTACCCCCAGTTCTTTTTCATTCTCCACTACTCTTTGTGTAGATAAGTTACTTTGGGGTTACTGCTACCCACTGCAGTACCTTGCATTATGTCAGAAGTTGAAGTTTAACATTTTGTCAATGTTAAACTTCAGCTGCCATTTCTCAGCCCATCAATCCAATTTTCCTAGATCTTGTTGCAGTAGCTCAATCTGATGACTGCCATTAACCACCCTGTCAACCTTTGTATCATCAGCAAAGTTAGACATTAAGTGTGATATACCTTCATAATATTATTGATAAATATTGAAAACAACAATGGACCTAGCACTGAACCCTGGGGAACTACAGTAATAACATTAGTGCACACCAAGAGCAGTGCCCATTGATAACTACTCTGTCTTCCCCTTAACAATTCCTTTATTCATATCAGTAAGTTGCATTTAATACCACATTGCTCCTGTTTGTGCAACAGTATCAAAATCCTTCCCGAAATCCAAGTATATGATGTCAAAATTATTTTTTACATTCAGTTCCCTGATCACTTCATCATAAGTAACCTTTCAGAATGGTTAGACAAGACCACCCCTTGAAAAATCCATGCTGTGATTGAAGTATGCCTGTCCAGTTTGTCCTGCATTATATCTTTAACCAGTGATTCCATTATTTTCCCTGGAACTGATGTTAAGCTAACAGGTGTGTAATTACTGATATCTCCCTTTATGCATTGGGGCTATATTTGCACTTTTCCAGTCCACAGGGACCTCCCCCGAATCTAAGGATCTCACATAATTATGGCTAAGCGTTTGCTGCCTCACTTAATATAATTGGATAGATTTAATCCATCTCAGGTGCCTTTTTATATCCGTTCTGAACAATTTCTTCTCCACTTTCCTTTCAGTTATTGCAACGTCATTTAGCTCCTCATTACAGTTTGATAAACTTCTGGCATCTCCTTATGTGAAATTTAATCAGATGCAAAATACCTATTTAATTTATCTGCAACCTGAGCAGGGTCATCAACATTAACCCATAGACCCGCTATTCCCAAACTGTGCACTGCAGTGAGCTCACAGGGGTATTGTGGGATATTTTGAACTTTCGGGGGAAAAAATTAGTAATTGTGGTTATGTAAGAATGAAATAAAAATGCAGTCGAACTTGGTTATAATGAACATCAAAGGACTGACAAAATTTCATCATTATAACCATTACTCGCTATATCAGTGATAGCAAAGATGGGGAAACCACGGGGGGGGCCTTTAGACAATGAACACTATATCAGTGATGAGTTAAACCTATTTTCTTAAATTCTCAATAACTTGATAAAAAGATAGATTCAAAAGAAATATTAGAGAAAACATTATTGTTTAATAATAAACAAACAAATCTTAAAAATTGATGTTTGTTTTAAGGATTTCACTTTGATATTTCTCAAGTTTCCCCTTAAAAGACTCGACACAGTCGCCTGTTTTGGCCTAAGCGCTGATCAGGCAGCGTTCTGGATTCGAATTTCTATTTATTGAGTCATTACTTGCCTTAGTTCCTTCAAATAAATTGACTAATATGTCCATTGCACTTTGAGCTTGTGATTGTCGGCACTGATTTTGATTCACTTTCACTTGTCATCGCTATCGTCTTTGTTGAGCACAGCATCTACAGTGTCACTCTCTGTAGGAAGACCACTAGTTAGCAAGTTGTCATCGACCTGTACAAATTCATCGATGTTATCTGTATTTGTACCTACAACATTGTTATGTAGCAACCATTCAGATAATGCGAAGTTTTCTTTGTTTCTTGAAGAAATCCAATATGGTTGTCGATGTAACATTGTTCCACACATCATTCAATAAATTTATAGCATCCAATATCGATATAGACTGGGTAAGTTTCTATTCTCTTTTACTGATGAGATGTAATACTAGAAATCTTTTTTATAAAATCCTTTCAAACCCTTGATTACCTAAATCCATTGGTTGTAAAATTGATGTCGCATTGGGAGGCAGAAACACCAGCTTAATGGTGGACAAATTTTGAATTTGGGGATGTGCAGGACAGTTATAAACTAGCAAAATATTTTTCTTCTTTTGGAATAGCTCCTTATTCTAATCATTTACGTATTGCCAAAAAATATCTGAAGTCATCCAAGCTTTCTTGTTTGCAGTGTAATCCACAGGAAGTTTCCTTACGTTTTTGAAACAGGTTTTTTGAGTTTTTTTTTTTTATCAGTTCCTGTCATATTTGTGCATATGATCACCGTCACGTGAGCTTTTGATTTTTATTCCCAACAACAAATTTTTCTCCTTTGAATTTAAATATATTGTCAGGTGTCAAATTATAAAAAAAAGTCCTGTTTTGTAGGCGTTGTGAATGTCTTTGTCATTGAAATCTTTCCTGATTTCTGCCCAAACAGTCAATCCATTCATTTGCCATTATTGGATCTGCAGATCGAGATTTTCCACTAATTTTTGCATAAACAGTGTTATATCAGTTTTTAATTTTGATCCAGACAGCCGTTGTTACACACAAAATTGTCGCATCCAAATTGCTTAGCAAATTTTTCCACTTGAGCCTTCAAGATCAGACAGTCTATTGAAAATCCAGCACTTCTTTGTATGGTGAACCATTGAAGCAATTCTTCATCAACGTTTGTAACCTCGTAACAATATCTGGGTTCAGGAAAAAGTTCACCGTATTTTCTTCAAACCATTGTTGTCACAGTGTTTTTTGACATTGACTGTTATGTTGATACCCCAATCCGAGGGGAGGGATTGGAGTATCAACATTGCTATGAGACAGATTTGTTTTATGAGCAGCTGTGCAACCATGGTAATTAATGTGTTCCTGATGGTCAGAGGAAATTAATCTAGTTATCTGTGTGGAGACTGGTATATCCTCCACCTATTTTAGGGTTAGGAGATAAGCAGTTTACTTGAAGTGTTAAATCAGAAAAATGAGAAATGAATGGTGGTTTACCTGGCTTTAGATGAATTGTTGTTGCATTGCTTTATTTCTTCAATTTGTGTGTTTCTCAGAATTGATTTTTACTATCTAGTGAATGGACTTGCCCACTGTGTGGCAAGTTATTAGGCCCTCTTGTTGTGTTTGTTTTACCAGTTACTTTCTCAAGAGTGAGTTGTTCCAATACATGTTTGAGGATAGTGCATACTGTATGCATATATCCAGCTTATATGCATACCCATATATCCAGCTTATGACAGATTACAAAATTTTTCTGCCCTGGCAGGTGAACAAAGTGTAGATGAACATCTCAGTTTAAAGAATTGGATTGTTTTGTGATTTGATGGTTTTAATACTGAAGTCTAAAGATATTGTAGTTAGCTTATACTCCGAACTTATTCTCTTTAAAATTTTTTTACACAGACATGTCTTCTGGAGCGGGAACAGGACGTGCCAGGGGTCGTGCACGTGGGCGAGCCCGTCAGCCTGCAGAAGTAACACGTAGACCAGGAGAACATGAAATTGCACAGCAAGAAGTAAGAATTTTAATTTCTTATATTATCTGTAAAAGTTATAACATATCTAGCAGTACACAGTGACAGCTAAAGATCAAAACAGTTAGCCCTCGCTATAATGCAGTTTGCTTTATGCCGATTTGCTATAATGCTGTTCTTGTATTATAACCTGTATCTTACTACATCAGCCTTTTAGGATAATGGCACCTTTGGGGATTCAAGATGCCGTTATTTTGAGTTTTCCGTTATCTAGAAATTTTTTATTTTTAATATATTTAATGCAGAAATAATGAGGCTAAATAAGAAATAGAGAGATTAAGAATGCAATTTTATTAACTGCACATAAAAAACATAAACATGTTGATACTCCAATATTATATTCTGCCATTAACACACTCCTATTTATACCCCATTCTATTTTATTTATTATATCAAATTAAGTCTGCACCGGTTGCATAATGGTATTGTCACCGTCCTTCCCATACTATGTGGAAAAGGCCTAGGTTCGAATTCCATTAATGATGTGAGGAACTTTTATGGGCTTTTTTTCACTCCATGGGCAAGTTTTAGTTAGTTATATAGATACAATTTTTTTTTTTTTTTTAAATTTCCCAGAAACTGGGGTTTTTCTGCCAGCAAAACAAGCAAATCGACCAGAGAACACACAATTTACAGACACAAAATACATGGCACCTCCGTAACCAGGTGGGCAGGAGCAGCAGTGTGTAGCACATGCTTCTTGATTAGACTGGGGTTCGAGTCCGTGACCACCAAATACGGAGGATGCGGAAAGGTCAGGGAATGACCACCACATATCCCCGGAGCAATACGGCCCTAGTTGCTAATGCTCCTAAAAACCAGCTAACAACACAATTAACAACACAATACATGAGTTTATGAATTAACTTTCTGGGTTACCCTAATGTAATAGTTTGGATTATATCGTTTGTCACTAAGCTTTAATGTTCTTCTTTTCTTCTCTGTATGAGGCTTATTAACTTTAGGAGCCATAGTGAGGGGTTTTTAATTTAAAATAAATGTAAAACAGTGGTATAATTTATGACATCAGTACAGAATTTGACTTTCAAATTGGTGAAACAAACTCATTCCATTATCATGTGACTTGGAGATTTCTTTTTTAGACACTGCAAGACATCTGCGCTGTATGTAAACATCCTATCTCAATGTGCCATTAGCTTGAATGTTCCATTATTTCGACAGTCTATTGTATAATGTTGTCACAACTTTCTATAATTGCTCTTTTACTAGTGATGTAAAATTGTGCATTGCCTTAGCTTGTTTGTATACACATAAGCTCTGCATGTGATTATAAGTCATCACTCAGTAATGGACAGTTTACTCAAACTGGGTGTCATAATGCAATGCAGTTACATTTTTGAAGGGTTAATAATGGTAGATAAGAATGAAAAAGCAACATCTGGATGACGGTACAAAGGAAAGAAAAGGATTGAGTTTTAAAATTAAATTAGACACTTTGAAGCAAATTGATTCTAGTCAACAAGTGGATTTGTGCAATAATTTAAGACTGGAAAGTTCAACTGTAAGAACAATTATAAAAAACAGAGAATTCATTTTAGCAGCCTGAAAGAGCGGTTCCGCTGCAGACAACTAAATTGATAAGGGTTGGGCCAGCTCTGTTATGATTGAAATGGAGAGACTCCAAAACAATTTTATTTCCATTAAGTTCAATTACTATTAAAGAAAAAGCGATTAGCCTATATGAGGATCTGAAGAGAGCTCACCTTGAAAAAAGTGAAACTGTTTAATGCTAGTAAGGGCTTGTTTGATAGCAATGCAGGGAGAAACTGCAAGTACAGATCAAGGAGGAGCTGAAGCTTTCAAAGAAGAACTTGTTAAAATTATTGAAGAGGAATGTTAACATAGTTGAAATGGGAAGTTAACATAGTTGAAATGGGATTTTTTTTTGGAAATTAATTCCTAAAAGAAGTTTCCTATCGAAAGAAGAAAAAATATGAAAGCTTCAAAGTGGCAAAGGATTGGTTGTCTTTATTGTTTGGTGGTAATGCTGTGGGGGATTTTAAGTTAAAACCCATTTTAGTTTACCATTTAAGAAATCCAAGGGTGGCTCTTAAAAGTTTTGCCAAATCCAACCTATGTGTAATTTGGAAGATTAAAAAAAAAAAAAAAAAGCTTGGGTAATCGGCCTCTTTGTTGATTGGTATGACAAATTCTTCTGTCCTGCAGTGGGAAGATTGTGCAAAAAATATGTTTTATCCTTTACAGAACAATTCTGATTATGAACAATGCGCCAGGACATCGAAGCATAGAGAGCGTGGAAGACTTGAACAATCATAAAATGTTTTTCAAGCTTCCAAACACTATATCTCTGATCCAATCAATGGACCAGGGTGTTATTGGTACATTTAAAGCCTACTGCGTAAGGAACACTTTTCACAAGCTTTTCAAGCCATTAAAACTGGTGAAAATTTACTTGAGCCTAAAGGAGTTTTGGAAATCCTACCACATTAAAACTACCATCTACAACATTTCAAGTACGTGGGAGAAGTGACTCATAAAACAACGAATGGAGTGTGGTGGTAAGTTTGCAAGGATTGCATAATGGATTCTCAAGAACCCGATGATTCAGTTGAGAATGAACAAATTGTTGAGCTTCAGAAAATAAGCTGAATTGGACAAAGTTTGACAATGATGACGTACAAGAGATGAATGAAACGACAGGGATGACCTCTCTAATGAAGAACTCATGTAAATGACAAAAGATGTCCAGAAATATTCTTTAGAAAAATATCAACAAAGCCATTCAAAATTGATTCTTATAATGGAACATTATGAAAACGATGAAAAGGTAGCACTCCATTATAAAAATGAGCTGAGAGAGAGAGAGATAACTTATTATATAGCGAAAAATTTAAACTTCCGAAGTCTTGGAATGAATTAAAAAAAAGAAAAAAGTGTTATTGGAGTCACATTGAGATGTTTTCACAATGCCTTCATTTATTTCTACAGGATGTAAAATACGTTTTCATGATTTTTTTTTTTTTTTTTTTTTTTGTTTCCACCATCCAGCAAAAACTTGTACAAAGTCAAATTTACAGAATTTGAGTATTACGTAAGTCTCGGGGAGTGCCTGTACTTTGCACATTGAAGTTAATTTATGTACAGGAAATAAACTTTTGATAATTTGAAACAAAAAGGGTTATTTCACGTATATAAACTAACAATCTGCACTTTCCGGTTTATTAGGCTTTTCTGTTAGTTCAATCTATTATAAATGGGTATTAAACTTGATCTTATTGCAGTTGGGATAACTGGAATTGTGAGTTTTTACGTTATTATGGTGAAATATGTTCCCCTTCATTGAATACACCATGAATGGTCAAACTACTAATAGAGTAAGCTTATCTGCGAAAAGATCTAAACCTCCCAAACACTTCCTAGTTCATTTTACAAATCATCATCATCAGCCATTTTCAGTCCACTGCAGGATGAAGGCCTCTCCAGCAACTGTCCAGTTCCTTCTGTTTTGAGCACTGGCCATCCATTTACTACCCACAAACTCACGAATTTCATCTATCCATCTCCGCCTTTGTCTTCCAGGTTTTCTTCTAGCTCCTCTTGGATACCATTCTGTTATTTTCTTAGTCTATCTGTCATGTCTTTGAGCTATGTGTCCTGCCCAAGACCATTTTAGTTCTTTAGTTTTGATAAGAATGTCCTTTACTTGATTTTGCTGCCTAATTCACGTGTTTCTCTTCTTATCTAACAGTCTGATTCCCAATATAATTTATTCCATTCTTCGCTGTGTAGTTCTCAACTTCTCTTTCATTCTTTTTGTGAGTGCCCAAGTTTCATTTCCGTAAGTCATGGTGGGGAGTATACATTGGTTCATTATTTTACGTTTCAGACAAACTGGGATATTGCTCTTCAGTATGTGACTATATTTCCTGAATGCTATCCATCCAAAATTTATTCTTCTCTTGACTTCCAGCCATTTATCATTATTACAGCTAATAACTTGTCTCAGATAAGTATATGACTCCAAATTTTCAATTACTGCTCTTTCAATCATTATTTCCCTTTCTGTGGCATACTTGTTCATCATTACTTTTGTTTTAGCCACGTTCATCTTTAGTCCAAAATCCTTACTAACTGTGTGTAACCGATCAAGATTTTCCTCTAATTCTTCGGGATTGTGGCTTATGATCACAATATCATCTGCGAATCGTAAATGATTTAGGTACTCTCCATTCATTAAATTTTGGATGCAGTACAATCTTCTGAGAGCTTCAGTCTTCTAATTAAGATTTTCCTCAAATTCTTTGGGATTGTGGCTTATGACCACAATGTCATCTGCAAATCGTGAATGGTTTAGGTACTCTCCGTTCACATTGACTCCTTTCTGCGACCAGTCTATTCTTCTGACAGCTTCCTCAAATGGGCATGTATATTTCACAAATATACGTGTTCATTTCTAATCTCAACTATGTCCATTTCCAATTGCAGTCTGCGAAACCCCATGTACTTTTTCTGAAAGAATCTCAATTATTGGTTGATTCAACTACTGCTCATCTCAGTTGCTCAAATTATTTGCCGTATGATTCCTTTTGCCTCAAAGGTGGTACTTGTGCATAATGCGTGTCCCGATATTCCCTGTCAGAGATTTGGTAATTTGGAATTTGCTCTTTTCGATCTCTGGCTTAAAATCTATACCTCATTCTCTGAAATTCATTTGTTGTCTCTATCGTTCTCCCAACTCCACTAATCACTTGGAGCTCTTTGACTTCCTCACTTTGCAATTTGACTTTCTCCAGTCCACTTTTCCTAACAGTGAGGTAATTTTCCTGGTGATTTTAATGTTCACAATTCCAGCTGGCTTCTGTTTTCTAGTCACACTGACCAGAGCTGGTCGAGAATCTGAGGCTTTTGCAATTACTAATGACCTAATTACCACTAAGGTGGCAGTGATCACAGTGTACTGATGTGGCATTTGCTTAAGGATTTAATTACCATCAGGGGTAAAGGAAAGGGTTTTTGCTTCCGTAAAGGGGAGTACAGTGGTCTCAGACAGTTTTTAAATTCTGTACAGTGGGATCAACTGTCGATGTTACCAACAGTAAATTCTAAGTGGGAAGCATTCAAGGAATTAATCGTGGATGCTACCAAAAGTTTCATACCTATTAAGAAATATTGTTCAAAGTTTAGACCTAAATGGTTATCAAATGAACTAATGAGACTCGTGACAGAAAAGAAAGATGCATGGGATGCATATAAATTATCAGGCGACACAGAAGCCTATGGCAGATATAAGCTAGCCTGTAATCAGGTCACAAAGGAGGTTCGGCAGGCGAAGGCAAATTACGAGAAATCTTTGGCAAAAGATGCTAAGAAAAACAGCAAGGATTTCTTTACTTATATAAACTCTAAGAGGAAGGGGATGAATCTGATTGGTCCACTTGACATCGATGGTTTGACTGTTGATGATCCTGCTCTGATAGCAAACAAACTGAATGAGTATTTTGCATCTGCATTCACACATGAGGAGTTATTAAGTTTTGAAAATGGAAGAAGGTTATCAAATTGTAGCAGGGTGCTTAATGATTTTGTAATAACAGAGAGCAAAGTGGAGGAGAAATTGAAGTTAAACCTAAGAAAGGCACCTAGGGTGGATGGGATCTATCCAGTTATATTAAAGGAGGCGGAAATGCAACCAAGCAAACCTGTAGCCATAATTATGAGAGCATCCTTGGACTCGGGGGAGGTCCCCACGGACTGGAGATGTGCAAATGTATCCCCAATTCACAAAGGGGGATCGAAGGGTGACACGAGTAATTACAGACCAGTTTAACTTCTGTTCCGGGTTAAAGATGCATTGCAGGATCATCTAGACAAGACTGTAGCAATAATTCAGACACAGCATGGGTTTGTTAAGGGAAAGTCTTGTCTGACAAATTTGATTAGTTATTATGATGTGGTCACAAAGGAACCGGATGCAAAAAATAATTTTGATATCATATATTTGGATTTCAGGAAAGCTTTTGAAACTATTGCGCATGGAAGACTACTGTACAAATTGGAGCAGAATGGTATCAAGGGTAAGCTGCTACAATGGATAAAAGGATGGTTCAGTGGGAGAAGACAGAGGGTGGTAATCAATGGGTGCTGCTCTTCGTGGACTAATGTTATTAGTGGAGTCCCACAGAGTTCGGTGTTGGGTCCACTGTTGTTTTGTATATTTATCAATGATATTGATGAAGGTATATCAGGCTTAATGTCGAAGTTTGCAGATGATACAAAGGTTGGCAGGGTTGTTAATGACAGTAATGGCAGTGTGCTACTGCAACAGGATCTAGATAATTTGGACAGATGGGCTAAGAAGTGGCAACTGAAGTTTAACCTTGACAAATGCAAAGTACTGCATATGGGTAGAAGTAACCCCAGAGATACGTACCAACTGTTTGGTACTACACTTAAGGTGGTAGAAAATGAAAAAGACCTGGGAGTAATTGTGCAGTCAGATATGAAGTTTTCTGAGCAATGCAGACAGGCTTCCAGGGCAGGTCATGGGGTTTTGTCAATGATTTATAGAAATTTTGCTAGCAGGGAAAAGGAGGTGATTGTCCCTCTGTATAAGGCAATGGTCAGGCCACGCCTTGAGTACTGCGTACAGGTCTGGAGGCCTCATTTTAGGAAGGATGTAGATTTGCTTGAGCGTGTACAGAGAAAAGCAACAAGATTGGTGAGGGGAATGAAGGGATCCTCTTACCAAGAGAGAGAGAGGTGTCTCCGTAGCCAGGTGGGCAGGAGCAGCAGTGCGTAGCACACGCTTCTTGATCAGACCGTGACCACCAAATACGGAGGATGCGGCAAGGTCAGGGAATGACCACCGCATATCCCCGGAGCAATATGGCCTTAGTTGCTAATGCTCCTAAAAAAAAAAAAAAAATCAAATCTTACCAAGAGAGGCTTAAGTTCTGCAAATTGCAGTGGCTGGAGACTAGGCACCTGTGCGGTGATCTGATTGAGGTGTATAAGGCCTTGAATGGGTTCAGCACGCTGAATTCTGATGGGATCCTTCCACTTGTTCAGATTAAGAACCTAAGGGGGCATAAATTCAAATTAAGAAAAGACAGATGTAGATTGGATGTGCAGAAATTTGCCTTTAGCCAGTGGGTGGTTAATTGCTGGAACAAACTTCCATCTGTCGTTGTGGAAGTTGATAGCTTGAATAAATTTGAGGAACTGGACAGGCATTTGGAGGGAATGGTGTGATTTTTTTTTTTTTTTTTTTGGCTGATGCTGCATAAGCTCATACACTTGCTTTCTTGCATCACATTCCACTGCTGCTACTACTACTACTACTAATAGACCTTGCGCAGATTGTTCACTTACCTACAAGTGTACCATACAATCCTAACCATACAGCCAATATGCTTGATCTTTTTCTCACGAACAACCCTTCTAAGTATACGGTCGAATGTCCTTTAGGCACCTCAGATCACAACTTGGTGATGGTCTTTTCTCCAATGGAGAAGAGACCTTTTATCTCATGGCTATTTCCAACCTCGTGTTGTTTGGCATTACAAGAATGCAAAATAGGATTGACCTGCGAGACTTGTTTTCCTTGGTCAGATTACTGTTTCAAAACTTCTGATGTTAATGTTTGCTCAGATCGTGTCAATGAAATTATTCTTGTAGGAATGGAATCATTTATCCCACACCATTTTAAAATCTTTTCCTTTATCTAAACCCTTCCTTTATCTAAACCCTGGTTTTCCAATAAACTTGCCAGGGCTGTTCAAGAGAAGAATGTTGCATGTCGTAATTGGCTTGTTTCCAATTCTTCAGTTTCATTTTCTGCCTGCACCAAGGCTCGCAACAATTGTAAAGCAATTATTAATCAGTCCAAACTAGTTTTTGAACAGGCTAAGAGTAGAAAACTTGCTTCTTGCCCTAATGGTAGCCAAGCATTCTGGTCTCTTGCCAAAGCTATTGTCTGCAACTTTTGCCCATCTCTGCTCCCACCTGTCAAAACTAGCAGGTAGGAACAGAGATGGTTCTGTTGTCACTTCAGCCAAGGATAATGCTGACCTGCTAGCATCTCATTTTTCTTTCAACTCGTGTATTAATGATCTTGGTAAAATATCTCCCACCATTCCCAACAAGCTCCATTCGATGCCTCATGTGGTCTTCTGTCAAAAGGATGTCAGAAGAATTTTGACGAATCCTGATACCAAGAAAGCTCCAGGTCTTAATGGTGTTTCTCCACTTGTTCTCAAAACCTGCACTCCTGAACTTATATCTTTTTTTCTCTTTGCTGCCTTTTTTCACTTTCTTATTCCAAAGGTGTTTTTCCTTCTGCTTGGAAATTTGCTCATATCCAGCCAGTTCCTAGAAAGGGTGACAAATCCCTCCCATCCAATTATTGTCCCATTACAATTATTTCTACTCTTTCTAAAGTAATGGAGAAATCAATTAACGGCCAACTTTTAAACTACCTAGAAACCTTCCGTCTTATCAATGATCGCCAGTATGGATTTCGTCAGTGTTGATCCACTGGTGATATTCTGGCTTGTTACTCATTTATGGACAAATTCAATGTAAAAGTTCGGTGAAACACGAGCAGTTGCTCTTGACATCTCAAAGGCTTTCAATCGTGTTTGGCATAAAGGTCTTCTAAACAAGCTTCCATCTTATGGTTTGCCAATAAGATGGAAGATGTTTTTTGTAATTGGTTATCCAGTTTTCTCTCTGATTGCTCACCGAGGGTGATGGTAGATGGCTCTGTCTTTTAACTTCTCCACTAATACTAGTGTCCCCCAAGGTTCAATTCTTTCCCGCACTCTTTTCCTCTTGTATATTAATGATCTTCTTCCATTGACTGGAAATCCTATCCACAGTTTTGCCGATGATAGCACATTGCATTCCACTTATCCATTTTGAGAAATTTCCCTGCTCAATCAGCTTCAACTTCTCGAATATTCTCTACAAATTCCATAAATGCCTTCTAAAACTCATTCTTGTCTTATATCTCGCAAAAAAGGGTTCTTCTGCTCTCCTATGCTTATCTTTGGTGACACTCTGATTTCTAGGCAAGTTGATATCTCTTATGGTGATTACCCTGACTTCTAATCTCTCTTGGAACAAGAACATTACAAATATTGCTTCCTCTGCATCTAAAAAACTTGGTTTTCTCTTTTGCTCTCGGCGTTACTTTTCTTCCAAACGACTGTTCATTCTGTACAGATCGCAAATCTGCCCTACCATGGAATATTGTTCCCACATCTAGGGCGGTTCCTCCAAAACCCCTCAGGCTTCTAGATTCCATTCAGAAGAGAGTAGTTGGGTTAATTACTCATCTCTAACTGAGTCTCTCCACTCGCTGTCTCGTCGACTCCTCTTTGTGAAACATCCTTCTTTGCTCTTCAGTCAGAAGAAGATCTTCATCTGCATGCCTTTTCTACAGATACTTCCACGGGCACTGTTCTTCTGAATTGGCTTCTATAATTCCCACTCTCTCTCTTTCAAAACAGTCTGAACACATGCCGCCACCAGCCAACATCCATTTACTGTCCAACTTCAAACTCACAGAACCAACTTTTCATCTTCCTTGGTTATACATTCAACTGCTGTTTTCTGGAACAACCTTCCTTCATATGTATTTCCTGAAAATTAGTCTACAGAAGTTCAAGTCTAATGTCAACAAATATCTCTCGTCTTCTCAGCCTCCAACCCAAGCACAGTACTAAGTACTATAGGTTCTAATACCTCTTGTGTTTGGGGTGCTCATAAAAAAAATCTCGCTGCAAGCAAAGAACAAATAATATTCTGTACCAAGTCTTTACAGTGTGTTTGACAATAACAAAAAAAAAAAAAAAAGAACCAAGCAATGCTAAATATAGTGCTAAGTTCAATCAGTGTTCTGATATTGACTAGTTGTTAATTTACTTGGTTATTGCCAAAGAATGATCACACATGCATCATGGCACATTGCTTTGAAGTGCATATCAGTGAATGTGTTGAACAATGAACATTCATTTTGTGTTTTGATAAAACTGTGTACCAAGAATTCCAGGAATGCTGGAATTCTTGTTGTAGCAGAGAGGAATTGCATGAACTTAAAAAAGAATTAGTGACATGAAACTAAAGAATAAAAATAAAGGTCGGAGGGGGGGAAACAAACAAACCAAATCCTGTTTTTTTTTATTTTTTAAATATATGTTTAACAGCTTTAGCCAACAGATGAAAGGGGGTGGGTAAGGGTTGTATTCCATTGAAATAAAAGTTGATAAAAGAAATGCAAAATTAATTGGAGATAAAGTATTATATAAAGGAACCATTGGTAAGAAGTGATCACAGTATATTGTGTGATTTATCAGGAATATGTAATAAAAAGGATATAATCCTTTCACTGTATAAGCAATTTTGAATATTGCATTCTGGGATGGAGGCTGTAGCCTCCTTTGAACTTTCATAAGAAATGTTTAGTGGCAGTTCAAAGGAGGGTAACTAGATTGGTTTGGAGCACTAATCATTATCTATGAGGAATGGTTTAGTGGCTGCAGACTGAAAATTGTAGTGACTAGACACGTGTGTGTGGGGGGGGGATGACCTGATTGATGTGTATAAGGGCTTGAAGGGTACCAGAAAAATGAATGAGGGTTATATTATTACTAGGAGAGACAAGGATGGGGGATACATATCTTAGAGTAGTAACAAAAGGTTGTATTGTGAGGTTTACCTTTGTACAGTGTTTATAGTTAATTGGAATAAATTATCTTCCAGGGTGTCTTGAGTCTAAAGTTCAGGGTGAAATTGAGTGGTCAATTTTTAGTTTATTTATTTTTTTTTGTAGATGCATAAAGCATTTGCATCTATTTCATTTAGTCATTCTAATACTGATACCAATCAAGCACCCAATTCAAATATTTTTGCACAGTTGGTTTTGAGATGTTGCACTGTATTTTGAAAAAACCAAAATGCAATCCTTATTAAAAGTAATGTAGGCACTAATTTTTTCCACTGCAGATTTTTCATTGTTAAATAGTAGGTCATTGAATATTTATTTCACTACATTTCATTTGTAAAATATTTTCTTTAACGGAATATATCTAAAAAACTTTATGTATAAATTTACAGGTTGCTCCACCACCACAGCCGACAATTCCACAGCAAGTTGTTCAGCAACCTCTAGGTCCTGCATCGGGAGGTAGAGCAATGTATCGTGGTGGAGCAGCATCTCGACCTGGTGATCCTGGTCAGTCAGTAGATGCACGAATGAAAGCCATGACAATAGCAGGAAATGGTGCAGCGGCTGCAAGAGCAGCTGCATATGGACGAGGTGCAACAAGAGGGCGAAGAGAAGAAGTGGCTGAAGAAAAGCGGCCGATTCCTCAAGGAGCCATAGGTGAATGCTTTCCCTAGATATTCAAATAGGGTATCATTTAATATAGTACCTGGATATTCCGGTAGACATATTTAGTTTGTATACATTTCTAAAAATTCCTTTAAACTGTTTTTGTTCCCTCGTTGTTGAAAATTTAAAAACATTTTTGATTAATTTTTAGCAGTTTTGTGGCTAAGGCTTTAAGTCTGGAAGCATTATATATCAATGGATATGTAAAAGAATTTGCTAATTTATTTATACAAAACTTGCCTCCTAATAATATGGCTTAATGAGTTGGGAAGATGAAATTAAGGTGAACAGAAATGCATAAAATGAAAACCTTAGTGTTAAGTTGCCTGCAGGCTTTGCAGATGTGCAGTTGAATTGTATTAATTTTCAAAATAGTGCCTTCCACAAATACATCAAGGAAACTTTAAATGGAGCTCTTTTTATTCACACCACTTGGACCCACTGATGATTTACAAAAGTTCAGGTGCCTCTGTAGCCAGGTGGGCAGGAGCAGCAGTGCGTAGCACACACTTCTTGATTAGACCGGGGTTCAAGCCCGTGACCACCAAATACGGAGTATGTGGAAAGGTCAGGGAATGACCACTGCATATCCCTGGAGCAGTAGGGCCTTAGTTGCTAATGCTTCTAAAAACCAAATAACAAAAGTTCACTGTTAGGACTCTTGGTTTCGTCACATTTTTACATGATTTGATTTTTAATTATTAATTTATTAATAGAAAGAACTTTAATTAAAAAAAAGGAAAGCTCCCAAGTTTAAGATTATTTTAATTTTATGCTTTTCAGGGCACTTTAATCTCATCTTTTCAACATATAAGCTGTATAAGATTTCCAGCATATTTAGGTTTCACGCCCCTGCCAAAAAGTGGAACATAGCCTTTTTTCGCTTGCGAATGCATATAAAAGCCTAAAACCTGTTTACAATATCAAATAATAAGTGCACAATAGAGCTAGGCCTAAAAAAAAAAAACGATATGAAAGTAAAACAAATATGTATACAGTACACACATTGCTTACCTTACTACTTTCGTCCTTAGCTTATAGTGACCAACGAATGTAAATTTGAAAAATTAATATTTATTGTAGGAAGGATGAAGGAGATGGCACATTTTCATCATCTGACTCGTCAACGAATCTTATTCGTTTTGAAGATGGAGACTTGGATGAAGCTCTTGCAGGATTTTGCGTTGCTGTTGACATTGAAGATTGTTCAAGGCTAGCTGTTGCTGTCGAAGGTTTTGAAGGTGCTTTCTTAAAGTAGGAAAGCAATGAACATTGCCTCATGAATTGCTGTCTCCTTTCCCTTCGGATTTTTTTATAGCATGCAATACCATTTTAGAAGGCTTGCATTCACTTTAGAACTTCTTTCAAAATTTGGATCAATCCTCTCAAAAGCTGCCATCCCCATTTCTATACAGTTGATAGCTTCTTCCAATTCCTTGGGGGTCATTTCTCTAGGGACAGCAGGACTACCATCAGGATGGGACTCCTCTTCGTGAAACATCCTTCTTTGCTCTTCAGTCAGAAGAAGATCTTCATCTGTTAGGGTCTCATCATGAGAGACAAGTGGTTTTGCCACATCCTCAGACTAGAATCCCAATTCTAATTCCCTTGCCATTTCCACAACAGTTGTAGTGACTTCCTCCACTGGATTCTCAAAGCCTTCAAAATCGTCCATAAGTGTGGGAATTAGCTTCTTCCAAATGCCTTTCAGTGTTGTTTCTTTAACTTCCTCCCATGCATCTCTAATAGTTTTTATACCATCCAAAATTGTGAAGCCTTTCCAAAATGCTTTTAATTTATTTTGTCTATGCCCCTGTATCACTGTCTAAGGCATTTATAGCAGTAACAAAAGTTCTTAAGTAATAAGATTTAATGCTGCAGTTACACCTTGGTCCATAGGCTGCAGCAATTAAGTTGTATTTGCAGGTAGTAAAATAACATTTATCTCCTTGTACAAAGCAATTAGAGCTCCCGGATGGCCAGGGGCATTGTCTGCAAGAAGTAAAATTTTAAAAGGAATTTTATTTTCCTTGCAGTAAGCCTCAACTGTAGGCTTAAAATAATCCACGAACCAATTTGAGAAAAGATTGCCAGTCATCCATGTTTTTGAATCGCATTTATAATAAACAGGGAGGCTAGCTTTTGCATAGTTTCTTTAGGGTCCCAGGATTTTCTGAGTGATAAATCATCATAGGTTTTAACTTGCAATCAGCAGCTGCATTAGCCTTTAACAAGAGAATTTGCTTGTCTTTTGCATCTTTGAAGCCAGGCATTGACTTCTCCTCTTTAGCAATAAAAGTCCCAGATAGCATCATCTTCCAGTATAGGGCTGTTTTGCCCATGTTGAAAATCTGCTGCTTAGTATACCCACCATCTTTGATGATCTTAGATAACTCACATGGATAACTTTCTACAGCTACTGTATCAGCACTAGCTGCTTCCCCCTGCACTTTAATGTTGTGAAGATGGCTTCTTTCTTTAAACCTATTAAACCAGCATCTGCTACTTCAGATTTATCCTCAGCAGCTTCTTTGCCTCTCTCAGCGTTGAAGAGACTTAGGGCCTTGCTCTGGATGATGGCTCTACTTAAAGGCACATCCTGACTAGTTTGATCTTCAATCTACATCAGTAAAAGTTTTTCCATGTAAGCAGTAAGGCTATCATGCTTTCTTATAACTTTATTCGTGGTATGGGGGAACCCCCAGTGCCTTCAGACAAATAACACATTAATACACTTTATTATAACTTTAGTGTTCACTGGTGTAGTACTTCTAAATTCTTTAAACACTTTCTCCTTATCATTCACAATTGTACTAACTGTTTGGTGAGCTAAACCTAGCTTACGGCCTATCTTAGACATACCTTGCTTGTTTACTTTAAATGCCAAGTTAGATATGATTAAACTAAGAGGGTTAAGACTCCCTTTTTTTATCACTAGTACTGCACTTAGATGCCATTTTAATTAACACAACAATATTATATATATACAGTATTATAATAAGTTTGGAAAATTTGCAGAGCACACAAATGCTGTAAACAGACTGAATCACCGACAATAAAATGGCACGCTACACCGATCTTGAGCTCTGCTGCTGAGCGTATCGTGCCAAAAAAAGCGGAACACGCACTAAACATTGGAAATCGCTGTATTAGCGGGACACCAAAATGTGGGGCCCAACTGTATAGCAAGTTTCGTAAATATGTAGTTTATTGCTGATTTATTTTATTCGTGTATCAGTCAGATCGCCTGCAGGGAGATCTGAATGAGGTGTTTAGGCCTTGAATATGCAATCAGTATTGATGGAATTCTACACACATGAGGGGACAAATCAAATTGAAGGATGGTTGCAGGATGTATGTGTTGAAATTTGCCTTCAGTTAGCAGGTGGTTGATTGTTGGAACAAACTTCCATCTGTTGTGGAAGTTGGTAGTTTGAATAAATTCAAGGAAGAACTAGATAAATTCTTGGAGGGGATAGATAGGCGAGGTGGGCAGGGTTTTTTGTTTTTTTCCCCCTCTTTTGGATGATGCTCTATAAGCATGTTTTCTTGCATTGTATGCCACTACTAATACTAAATATTTCATGGTTGAACAAACTGTTTTTTATTAAGTTTCTCCCCCCTCCAAGGTAATTTTCTAGTGTTAATACAGACATTTGAGTAGCTGTTATATTAATTCTACAGTTAATTTCTACCTTCTACCTAAAGATTTCTCTGGCTTTATTTTGTAATTCTGATGAAGAGATTTTGCAGTAAATCCCAGAATGTGAATGTTCTATCTGTTTAGCCTTGTACTGATATTTAGCATAAAGATTGAAACTCAGTGTGGTGGGCAATTCTTCCACTTGATTAAATCTAGTGTTTGCTTTTATTTGAACAGATTAAAAAGTTCTGACAGGAATTTTTTATGCCTCCTTAAAGTCTAGTTTTCTTATAACTGATGTGATGTGAATGATAATGAGGTGATAATCACAATACTCTAAATTAATAACTGTAAAAAGCATACAGTGATCTCCATGATAGAAACCAGAGGGATATAAAAAAAAAACTGGGAAAACATTAAAACTGGAAAATCTGAACATAAAGGTACTAAAAAAAAAAAAAAAAAAAACACTAAATAATACAGGAAGTTTGGCCTCTAATGTTGAAGAAAAATTACATTGTTAGTCACAGTTAGTCTATGACATGTAATACCCAAATGATTAAAGCACTGATTTAGAACTCCCAACACCCAAATTAAAGCTGATTCATAACCCAGATTCAGGATTGCCTTAATATTTGTTTACTTAAAATTAAATATTTCTAAGTTTGTCTGATTCTGTGTATGATGGGTGTATAGATAGAATTGCTGCATAACATAAATCTTGACGATTTTCAGTTGGTTTGGCCTTTCATTAGTCAATTTCAGAACACAGTATTTGTTATTCCAAATTTTCTTGAATGAGGATAGAGCCTATAGGCCAAATCACAGTCATAGCAGACAAACTAATGCACTTCATTATAACAATTAGAAACAAAATAGAAGCTGACCGAGTTGCTAGTCATCAGTAATGTGGCTAAGAGCAGGAGTTTTGAGAGGATGACATGCTTTGATTCTATTCTTGGGATTGATGGTGATGCTGAAGAATTTCCAGTACACAGTTAATCTTTTCATATGCTGATTAAGGGTTTAGAACTGCTGAGTGAGGTCAGTGATTTTCTGGATACAAGGAAGTCACAAAAGATGTCATTAACATATAACCTGAAACATGGGTGGTATCTTTAGAAACAGAACAAAAATAACTATGAAGAGTAGTGCTGATAGGGCCTATCCTTGGGATTTGACTAATGACTGTCTTATTAGTTGCTGTGAAGTATTTACTGATAGGAGCTATTCAAAAACGTTATAAAACCTTCCACGAATCCCATAGCAGTTCTTGAAAAGCTGGAGCATGCATTGAATTTGCACTTCATTGAATGCTGCTGTGAGATCAAGAAATATGGTGTGCAAGTTCTGTACAATGTTCCAAGCCACGAGGATCTTCTGTGTAAGTTACTGCAGGCAGGTAATGGTAGAGCAACCTTTCAACATGTAATGAATTAATTGGGGTCTGTCATAGAGGATATGAGCTGCAAGCTTCTTATGCACTCACTTATCAGTACATTTTAGAAATGAGGTGTGAAATGGCAGTTGATCAGAAATCACATTCTGGTTTTTGAGTTTCCACTTTGGGGATTGGAATATTTCTTTATCTGAGCCAGATTTCAGGGACAGTAGACTGGTGGAGGATTATGTTAAAGATTACAGTTAAAGGTGTCACTAATAAGGAAGCCAGCCACTTTCAGAACAAAAGTAGGAATAAGACTGACACTCATGGTATTTTGTCTTGGTGTCAGTTACTTCATTTTCTGAGTGACAGATGTCAGAAAGGGTGGAAGAAGTGAGGTGGAGATCCTCCCAGGGAAAGTTAGTTGTTTGAGCATGAGTCATGCTTACGAATAAACTCATCCCATTCATTCAGATTAACAGGAAAGCTAGGAGAATTTGTTTGTTTAGGAAAAGATCTTTTTGCTGTGCTTAGCCTCTTAAGAAGTAAACCTACCTAATGACTTGCTTCATCTCTTGAAAGGTCTTTCTCATGCTACAGAAGTTTGGAACAGGTATCTGTGAGGGAAAATTTTTCATAGTTTTAAGAGTTTCTTTTCTCCTGAAAGCAGTAGTGAGATGGTGATTCCACCATAGTTTTGAGCCCCACCAGAAGGAACACAGTTTTAACATAACATGTTTTGAAAATGAGGCCAACCAGGTTGTTAGCAAGAAGTCTGATTTGTGAGTGTGCAAAGAGTCAAGGAGATGCAAGGTTAGATATTGACCTTTATAACTCTGTTTTATTTGAAAGCAATTCTTTGTGCCATTTGAAAGCAGTTTTGAAAGATAAAGCTGCAGTACTTTATTTAGTTTATAGAAAGGAAAGCCACATTTCCTGTTTTGTATACTAACAAAATAACCTTAAACCCAACTGACAGTTCATCATTTAATAATAGACTGCCCAATCTATCAGAGTGAAGGTTGGCCTTAATGCCCCCCCTCCCCAAATCTTCACAACTTTTAACATTACAGTATGTACTAGAGGAGAGGCAGGATGTTGTAGATCTATCTGTGTTTTTAAAAGCAATCAATATATGTCCATATTTGCCAATGCACCAATAAACCAGAGAACATGGAAGCTCTGTTTCAGTCCAGGTTCTGCATAGTCATCTTCCAAGTTGATTTGGCCAAGTGCCTTCCTTGCAAATGCGAGGCTAGTTTTTCATATGGGGAAACCAATATTTCTTTAGAAGTTGTACAGTACCGAAAAGAATTAACTATGCGCCACTTGCAAATATTTTGGCCAAGTGCCAACTGTTATGTTGCACCTAATATGTGACTGCCTAAGTTATCATGTCATCATCTGCTAATGATTGATAATAATTAAAAATGTAATACTAAACACTTTTAGATTTTTACCTAAATACTAATTTTAATATTTACAACATTTTTTGACATAACTGTACAAAAAAAAATTTATGTATTTAAAAATTTGTACCTAAAATCCTTTTTAATGCTTAAGCATGTATTGTAAAAATGCACTTAATATTGTAGCAACAGAAATATTGTGAGAGTATTGAGTAATCAGTAGGTAACTTGTCATTTCTTCCTTCATAGTGCTTTTTCTGCTTTTGAATTTACTTAATAACAATATTAGTAATATTATTAATAATAATCTCATTTTCAAAGAATTATTTATGAGGTATAGTCAGTATTTGCTGGTAATCTAATGTATATCTAATGCTTTAAAATTTAAGGTAATGTGGTTTTAATACATGTTTATTGCTTTCAGCCGTTGATCTACTTGCCAACTTTTTTGTGATGCATTCCAGACCAAATTGGTGTGTTTACCAGTATCATGTTGATTTTGCACCAAACATAGAATCATCAAGGTTGAGAAGGGCAATGTTGTCGATTCAAAGAGAAACTTTAGGTCGTTGCTATATATTTGATGGAATGTCAGACTTGAAAACAATGGTGAAACTTAATGCTGAGGTTTGCATTTGCTTTTTTTGTTAATATTGTTTATACTTTATGAATTTATGATAATCATTTACAAATTGTATCTCATTTTTAGCTTGTTTTCACTTTATTTTTCAGACAACTGAATTATTTTCACAAACAAAACTCGGAGAAAATATTAAGATCACTATCCGAAGGGTGGCAGAACTTGCTCCAGAACATCCCGAAATGATTAGATTATTTAACACCCAGATGAGAAGGTTTGTAATTTTCATATGATTATTTTGAGTTAATTGGGTTCCTTTTGCCATTCATATAACTTGCTTACCTCTTTATTGTTATTTTAATAAATAACTATAAAGATTGTATTGTAAAGATACAATAACTATTATTGTTATTTTAATAAATAACTATAAAGATACAAATAACAGTGGCAAACATGATTTTTATCTCCACTAAATATATCAGGAGTTGCCAACTTAATTTGTGATGCGATCTACTTTTTTCCTTCAATGTGCTGTGATCTACCATCTCAAAAATTTCATTGCACAAGATTAAAAAAGTTAATCAACACATTGAAAAATGTTGTTTATAAATTTTAAAATTCAATACAATTCAGAATTCTTATTTTAAATTCATACGTATTTTAATTTATGCGAAGTTTGTCTTCATGTCATCCGCCAAGCTTTCAAAATCAGGGATATACTGTGATAACGCCAACTGTAAAGAATCTTCTGTAGCCAAGTCCATAAGATCACAGCAATTCTTTGTTTCAAATACGAAAATTCACATAGATGTGGAACCAAAACAGGAATTTAAAAGTTCATTGCATTTTTTTACATTTGGGTACTTTTCTCGGCAAACATATTCCCAAAAGTCTTTTTCTGATGATCTGGCTTTTAGGAAGATATCATTTTGCAATGTAATAATTTTATTTTAAAGTAATATTTTCTCCATGTGAAAAATCTTATCAATTTTTTCTGCAATTTGTTTTGTATCTAAGTTGACATTAAATGGATAAGAAATATATTGAACACTGTCTTCAACTGTTTTAAAATCACTGATTCTGGTTTCAATTGTTAGTTATTTTGGTTTTTTTTTTTTAGGAGCATTAGCAACTAAGGCCATATTGCTCCGGGATATGCGGTGGTCATTTCCTGACCTTTCCGCATCCTCCGTATTTGGTGACGGGCTCAAACCCCGGTCTAATCAAGAAGCATGTGTTACGCACTGCTGCTCCTTCCCACCTGGCTATGGAGGCGGCTCTGGTTTCAAAATCGTCCACAACATTCTCAATTTCAGAAACATATTTCTCACTACGAAATTCAAAAACAGGATATTTTTGCAAATGACCTTGCATATTTGCAAAATGATAGAATTTTTTTTCTTTGAGATCCGTAGCCACTGCCAAAAAATTGATTATTTATATGCAGAAATACTGCTAATCATGTCACCCACATTTTTATTTTTTCCTTGTAATTTCAAATTCAGATCACTTAATTTACTGGTAAAAGCTGCCAGAAAAGCCAGATCACACAACCACTCCGTATCTTGTAGCTGCTGATAATCAATCTCCCCTTTGATCAACAAATTTTTTAATTTCATTCAGCAAATTTTGAAATATCTGTAGAAACTTACTCCGACTCAGCCAGCTCACATCTGTGTGTAATATCAGATCTGGTTCTTTTTCATCGAGTTGCATTTTGAAAAGTCTCCTTTGAAGAGATTGTCCTCTGATGGAATTCGCGATTTTGAAAGCGATGTCCACTTGTTGGTGGATGATACAGTGGTAATTCAAAAAATCTGGGAATTCATCATCCTTTTGGCACAATGCAATGAATCCGTTAAGATGCCCCATCATTGCTTTAGCTCCATCTGTTGTTACTGATACTAGCTTAAATAGTGGTAATTTCATTTTTTCAATAAAATGTTTGAATGAGTTAAAGATATCAAGACCTCTAGTTCTTTCTTTTAACGAAACCATACCCAGCAGTTCTTCTGTAGTGGCAGAATCATTGAAAACCATACAAATAAAAATAAGCAGCTGTGCTGTATCACTGACATCTGTAGATTCATTCAGTTGTAAAGAAAAGGACACATAATTAGCAATATCAGCACGCAATTGTTTGCTCACATTTTTACTAATTTTTTTCGATGCGTCGCATCACAGTATTTCGAGTTAATTGCAGATCTTGAAGGGCACTTTTAATTTCATTTTTGTTCTTAAAATTTTCAAAAAGAGAATCTGTTATTTCTAAAAATGCATCTTTGATGAATTGACCATCAGAAAATGATTTGCATTTTTTTGCAAATTACTGCTTTAGAATTTAAATTAGGTGTCATGAAGAAATTTTGTTGCACGAATAATCTGGATATAAGTTTTTCTAATTTATTTTTTCTAAGGTCACTATTCAGCGGAAAATCTGATTGGTATTTACCATGGAGTGCATTGAAGTGCCTTTCTAAATTTCCTTTTTTGGGTATAGCCATGGAAGCATTGCAAATCAAACAGCAACATTTTTCTTTCACCATTACAAAAAAGTATTCTAGTTCCCACTGTTGATGAAAATCATACGTTTTACTCTTTTTCGTAGTACTCATTTTAAATCAAAAGGTATTAAATTAACATAAGTACCGTCCAGTTATTAAATCAGCAAAAACAATGCTTACCGATTAAAACACTAAGTTGTGCGAACCGGAAAAATATTTTGTCTGAACAGCTATCATAGGATAATTGATGAAGAGGATTCCCGAATGAGGATGTTGTTTCCAAAATAACCGGATGAACACCACCGTTTATTGATGTTTGGTTATGTCGTTATAAGAAATCAGTTTTGAAAGCCTTTGTGATATTTCTCTAAAGCTATTTCTGGAGGTCACGACCATAAAACAATAAAAACAATTTGCACTTTTCGGTTTATTGGGCTTTTCTGTTAGTGCAATCTAATCATAAATGGGTAGTAAACTCTATCTTATTACATTTGCAATAATACCGACAGCTGGAATTCTGTGGGATTTTACGTTATTATGGTGAAATGTGTTTCTTCTTCAATCATGCAAAAAAAAAGAAAAATACATTTTCAAAATCTGCTCTTCATTCCTATTTTTGAAGCTTCATAAAAAAAAAAAAAATAAATAATAATAAAAATAACGCACAGGTAGCGAAACTCGCTGCGCAATATAAAATTTTGGTTGTATACCTGACCACACGAATGAAGGGTTGACTGTATACTTAAAATTCGTGATCGACCAAAATTAAAGCCGCAATCCACTGGTAGACCGTGATCGACTCGTTGGCCACCCCTGAAATATATCATCTATTTGCAGCCGATTGTGGCTTTAATTTCAGTCTTTTGTGTTTACCCACAATACATATCTCACTGCAATTTAGGGAAGTAGGTATTGAACTGATCTGGTATTACCTGCAAGTAAAATATGGAGGATGTGGAAAGGTCAGGGAATGACCACCGCATATTCCCAGAGCAATATGGCCTTAGTTGCTAATGCTCCTAAAAACCAAACAAGCAAACCTGCAAGTAATGTTTGATGTACTCATAACAATGTCGTGGAGAATTAACACGATTAGCCTTGTCTTCTGCCTCCCATCTCACAGCAACAAAAAAGATATTTGTACTGTAAGTACGTGTACAGTTTATCTGTGTATCTATTGCATATTATTTGTATCTTCTGTGTTTTATTTAGCATCGCATTGTTAAAATATTTATCAATTGCATAGGAAGTGTCCAAACTACCATGACATTTTCTGCCACGTGTGGGTGGCCCACAACAAAAACTAAGGAGAAGAAAATACTGTATTACTAAGCGTGTATTTTATTTCTCCTTTGGTTGGTGGTCAGGAAAAAACTTAGACTCCACATATTTGCTATATTACTGGCACGACAAATCTGTGAATGTGGCTAAGTGGGAACAATTTTCACCTTCCTCGTTTATTAATTCAACTGCTGTTTTCTGGAACAACCTTCCTTCATATGTGTTTCCTGAAAATTATAATCTACAGAAGTTCAAGTCTAACGTCAACAAATATCTTCTCTCGTTTTCTCAACCTCCAACCCAAGCATAGTACTAAGTACTATAGGCTCTGATACCTCTCATGTTTGGGGTTTTCATAAAATGCTCCTTTCATAAAATTTTCCTCTCATGTTTGGGGTTTTCATAAAAATGCTTTTGTTGTTCCTATGGTGTGGTGAGAACTGTGTTACTATTGCTGTTTCTGCATGACAAATATCAGGGATGTCCAGAAAAAGCAAGAACAGCATCCAAATATACTAACATATAAAAAAAAAGTATGAAATACTAGATTCCTCTCAGTCATGGCATAAAGGAAGCAGTGATGAATATGGTAAGGATTTTTATGTTGTAGACTTCGTTGGATTGTCTGTTTCAACAGATTTATAATACCAACCAGAAAATTATAACATGCTGCAGTTAATTAAGTAAGAAGAGTTGAATGATTTGGTTCATGATTTAAACTTATGTTAAGACTGTATATTTTAGTGCACTTGCATCATTTATACACAGCCAATTATAGATTAGCAAATTGGCAATAGCGGCATCGTTTAAGTTACATCTCATATTGTGATTACCTTCACAACGAGTTGCCATGACATTGCACTACTTCGAATAAGTAATGCTTCACCTGAAGGAGAAGACTGGGTGGTGGTATCCACTGAGAATAAGTAACAACAGTCTTCTCCTTTGGGTGAAGCGTTACTTATTCGAAGTAGTGCAATGTCATGGCAACTTGCCGTGAAGGTATTCACAATATGAGATGTAACTTAAACGATGCCGCTATTGCAAATTTGCTAATCTATTATGATAGGCTGGGTATAAATGATGCAAATGCACTAAAATATACATAGTCTAACTCTTTCGCAGCTTGAGGCACAAGCCCTTAATGCATTAGAGTCCTAACTTATGTTAAGAGTAAGCAGAACTCCTTGGTTGTAGATTACAACAGTGCATGTTACTTGAAGCAGGAATTAAAAATTATAGTATATATCACCAAGTGTTTTCAAAATATTTTGTTATGGGAGATGGCATGTATTTCTGTAAAGCTATTAGTGGTCTTCTCAAATGAGCTGGGCATTGAACACTATCCTAATGAATGGTGTGTACAGCAGGCCCTCGTTATAATGCGGTTCGCTCTACGCTGATTTGCTATAACTCTATTCTTATATTATAACCCATATCTTACTCTAATGCTGGCACAACTTACTATAGCTTGAAAATGAATAGCAAAGTTTCACATGCTGACTTGTGAAATTTTCTCCCACGCTAATTTAATTTCCCTATGGTGACTTGTTACATAGTTCAGAGATCAACATTTTAAAAATATGATCAAGTATATTGCTTGTAATATTTGCGAAATATGCATTTATCTGTAGTCTAGTCATCACTCGGTACAGTGTTATACATCGTCCATAACGGACACTTTACTCGAACATTGTATCATAATGCACTGCAGTTATATTTTCAAATTTTAATAATGGTGGATAAGAATTAAAAAGGAACAACATCTGAATGCGGTATGAAGCCTGCTAAGGTAAGAAATATACTGAATTTGGAAATTAAATTATATGTTTTGAAGTGAATCGATTCTGTTCAACGACAAGTGGATGTGAGCAATAATTTAGGACTGGCAGGTTTAACTGTAAGAACAGTTATTAAAAATAAAGAATTAGTTTTAGCAGTGGAAAAGACAGCTGTTCCACCGCAAGCAACTAAGCCGACTATTATAGCTGAAATGGAGAGACTACTAAATAATTTTATTGAAGATAATATCGAACGCACAATTCCGTTAAGTTAAATACAGGCATACCTTGAATAACGAATAGGATGCGTTCCACGAAATTACTTCGTTAAGCGAAACTTCGTTTTCAGAGGTAAAAATACTATGGCCAGAATAGGGATACGTTCCTACGTAAAGAAAATGAAAAGCTTTTTTTTTTTCGAACAAAGAAAAGTTTTATTAAATAAACAGTCAACTTACATACAAAGTGAAATCACATTTTAAAATATGAGTCTAAAGTTGATTACTTCTGCTTTTTTTCTCTTTCATTTAACAATTGCCTATACGGAGTTATTGCATTTAACACTGATCGCTTAACAATAGCACTTCTTCCTAAATCAGGATAATTTTCACTAAAAAAATTTAAAACGTTTTCAATGTCATTTAAACACCTTTTTAAATCTTTGGTTGTTAACACTTTTTCGGCAGGAACTTATTTAACTTCGTCTTCATTATCTTTGTCTTCGTTGATAACAAGGTTTTCTAAATCTTCCACTGAAAAACCATCATCATCTGCATTCAATAAATTTCTAACATCCTCTTCATCGACATTTTCGAAACCTATTGATTGAGCCATCTGGATAACTTCATTTCTAATTTCTTGGATGTTATTTTCTTCTTCTAGTACAACTTCTGGCCATATTTTGCGCCAAACTCCATTTAAGCATTTCTTAGTGACTTCTTTCCAAGAACTATCAATGTTTTTGATGGTGCAGTTTTTCCAAAAAGTTTTCACTGTCATTTCCTCTTAATCCTCTAGTTCAGTTAAATTGCTTAATGTTCGACGCAGATAATAAGCTTTAAATGATGCTATTACTCCCTGATCCAATGGTTGAATCAGGGAAGTTGTGTTTGCTGGAAGAAACACAACTTTGACAGGAATGCATGGTCCAACGTGTTAAGATCAGTAGGATGTCCCAGAGCATTGTCTAACAACAAAAGAGCTTTTTCTTCAAAGTTGTTTTTTTGACAATACCGTTTTACTTCAGGACAAAAGTGGTTAACAAACCAATCAGTAAATAACTCCTTGGCAACCCACGGTTTTCTATTTGCTTTCCATATTGCAGGTAAATTCATTTTTATGTTACCTTTTAACGCCCTCGGATTTTCTGAATGGTAAACTAATAACAATTTTAATTTATAATCGCCAGAGGCATTTGATCCAAAGAGTAAAGTTAAACGGTCTTTGGCTGCTTTGAACCCAGCAGCTGATTTTTCTTCAATACAAATGAAGCTTTTTGTTGGTAGCCGTTTCCAGAACAAACCGCTTTTGTCAACACTGAACACAAAATTTGGTGGAAAATTTTCACCTTCAATTATTTCCTTTATTTTTTCTGGAAACTTATTTGCAGCTTCTTCTGTTAATTTTACACTATGAATCCTGGCCCGTTTTTTTAAATTTCTCGAACCAACCACGAGAAGCCCCAAAGGTTTCGGTAATTTCTTCAGTTTGTTTAGATTTCAGGTGATTAAACTGGAAAAATTTTTTTATGTTAAATGGGGCTTGAAATTGCGGACTTCGTTATATCGAAGCTTCGTTATCAGAGATAACGTTAACCGAACTATGCCTGTATTATTAAAGAAAACGTGATTAGCCAATATGATCTGAAGAAAGCTCACCTTAAAAAAAAAAAAAAAAAAAGTGGAACCGTTTAAAGCTAGTAAGGGCTGGTAAGATAGATTTAAAATCTAGGGAGAAGCCGCAAGTGCAGATCAAGAAGGAGCCGAACTTTCAATAAAGAACTAAAAATTATTGAAGAGTGGTGTTAAACTTCTCAACCTTTTAACATAGATGAAACAGGATTATTTGGAAACGAATGCCTAAAAGGAGTTTCATATTGAATAAAGAAAAAAAGCATGCCATGCTTGAAAGCTGCGAAGGATCAGTTGACTTTATTGGGCGGTAATGCTCAAATGTTCATGATTTTAAGTTTAATTTTTATATGTAATGTTGTTACTTACATACATAATTATATATGTATGTAATGGAGAATATTTTATACGTACAAATTTTTAATATTAAATATTTTGACCGACATTTGTTCGTCATTTTGCTACCATTTATTATTGTTAGGAAATATCCTATGGCACCGACCACAACTCACAAATACACGTTACATTATGGGAATACGGTGCTCGCTTAGCACTGATTCACTCACTGCTCTGTTTTTCGGGAACGAATTATCAGCGTTAAGCGGGGGTCACTTGTACTTACTGATGCCTCAAAATTAAGTTTAAATGCAGTTTTGCTGATCAGTGGGAATGCATTCCCATTAGTTCCTTCTTCATACTCTTGGCTTGAAAGAAACATATGGAAGTACATCCAGGCTCCTGAGTGCAATAAGTTACCATGACTTTGCTTGGAATGTTTGTGGCGATCTTTACTGACTTCCCTGGTATACAGGAAAGCTGGGGAAATGGAGGAATTTTTTACCAGGGAGAAGTAATCTAAAATATGTTCCACTATGAACCAAAAATGTCCTTGCACCTTTGCATATGAAGCTTGGATTAATGATGAATTTAGTTAAGGGTCTGGATAAAGAATGAAGTAGATTCTGCTACATAAGGAAAGTGTTTCTCCTTATGTAACAGAATAAGGGAACTCCCCAAAGATGATGTATTTGAAACAAGCTACAAGATACTGAACTGGCAGCTTGGTGATTGTTTAAGGTAGTTGTGCAGGGATTCCTTGAAAGGGGGAAAGAAGACAATTATGAATTTCTGGCATGAATAAATGCAAATGGGCATGTGGCACTGGATTACATTACTTAAAGAAGAAAATAATACAGTATATATCCAGTAATTAGAATTTTAATGACAAACAATGAAGCTTTCAGGGCAAATGGACCCCTTCCTCAACAAACGTATACAGATTATAACAGAACTTGGACGTTATAACTATTCTGTTATAATCTGTATACATTTGCTGAGGAAGGAGTCCATTTGCCCTGAAAGCTTTATACTTTGTCATTAAAATTCTAATTACTGGATATGTACTATATTTTCTTCTTTCTGTCATGAACTTTACTGCAATGTTATAAAGATATGGGCTTCTGAATGTCTTAAAATTCATTTTCTTCATTTCCATCCATGTTGTTTTGTTACTCAGTCTGGGAGATGTATTGTTTATATGATGTATTTATGAATTTGAGAGATACTAGGGGAACACTTTCATCAGGGCATACATATACATAATGGAAAAGTGGCATCAAGATGTCTGGGATATTGCTATTATGGGGTAGATTACTGATGTTTCTTAACAGGGAAAGCAAAGTGGACTAAGAAAAACACTTGAGTGGCAAATATTTCTAAGGAAATAGAATCTGTGGTACGTTGTTCGATTAAAGTGTTTTAAAATGAATGACTCATTTTTGAGATAGCTTATGTATTATTTTATGATATTTGAAATTGGTCATTCATTAATTTTTGAAAATTTCACTATACCTTTCAATGGAAATGTGATAGAGACATAAATTTGGAATCAGTGGATGAATTCCTTTAGAATCTGTAAATTTTTCTCTGGTGGTATGCAAAAGTTTTTTTTTTTTTTTTTTTTTGTTGGCCAGTGTAATTTTTATAATAATTTTTGTTATTCACGTTTTATCCAGAATATACGATCTTTTCTGTATCCAGCATGTAAATTTAAATAATAACTTCATGTAGTCTGGTTCTTTCATAAAATTTACAACTAATTTATTTAACTTATCTTTCATTAGTTTCGAAGTTTTAAAGGCCAGTGTTTTTGACTGTGAACACTGGTCTTATTACATTTATAGCGTAAAGATTAAACCGTCCCTTTGGTATCCGTGTCCAAGAGCTGCTCAGAGAGCTCAATATCACAGTAGACAATGTTTCCCAGTCACCAAGGCATCTATTTCCACTCTGGCATGCTCTCTTACCATCATGTGACTTATCCATTAAAAGTTGGGGTAAGGCCATAAATGTATTGCTCTGATTTCTTGCCAGTGTTCTTTGATGGCTCAGAGTTGTCTGTCAGATCTGTTGCTGTCTTTCTAGATAGTACTATATCTGGGAAGATGCCCCATTCTTGGGGAATCTTCCCAGATATAGTAGCATATGTACAGGTGATATACAGCTGAGTTGTATGCTATAGAGTTAGCCTTGGATCACATTAAAACCCGTAAGCACCAAAGATGTATGGTGTACACCAACTCTCAGAGTACACTGCAGGCTTTATCGGCGATGAGATATAATCCTCATCCATTCGTGACCCGGATTCAGCAGACACTACATTCTATGTTTGAGTCTTCATTCGACATCCGTTTCTGCTGCATCCCAAGCCACTTTGGGATCAGGGGTAATGAACTAGCAGATGACGCAGCCAGATCGCCAGAACTCGACAGAACTCATTGCCTGTTAGTCTCCTATACAGACTATGGGCAGCTAATACATGCTAAATTACTCTCCTAATGGCAACAATCTGGGCATGAGCAAGTCATGAACAAGCTATCAGATAAAGCCTGTAATCTGACACTGGCAGTCTAGTCTATGCAGGAACCGCAGTGAGGAAGTTGTTCTTGCTCACGTCTGCATAGACAGTCATCTTACTCCTGCATTTCTACTGAGGGCAGATGACTCCTATGTGAGAGATCTGTGGCACCATTTTAACTATTCGTCACATTTTAACTAAGTGTCCATGTTTTAGACATCAATGTGATTTATATTTTAGCATTTTTAGCCATCTGAATGAGCCTTATATACTCAGTCAGATTTTATCCGACAATTACCATGTCTGATGTTTTTAGCTATTTAAAATCAGTAAACGTTTTTACCCGTATTTAAAATTTACCTTTTATTTTTATTTCTTTATTGATTTATCTTTATACTCTTTATACCTTTGTTATTGCATATCTTGACATGGTGACCCAACATTAGGTCACTGAAAGCTTAATTTTTTATATATGAACTGGTCTTGGCACATTATAGCCTTAGTTGCTAATGCACCAATAAAATCCAAACCAACCAACGAACCTTAAAGATTATAAGAATTGAAGAGTCTGTTCACTCAAGTTGCTGTTAAAATTTGAAATTTAATACAAAGTGCTATAAAATAGTTTTGCTATACTACTAAGTACAGTGCAAGCAAGTTTTGCTGGCAAAATAGTAGAAACACTTTGTATGCTGATTGTCACGTGTTTTAAGTTTTTTAAATTGCTATTTAATATATTTTTAAAGTACTATGTTTTTAAATAATTACTTTAAATTTTTTTGAAATAACTACTGCTTCTATGAATATGAAAATTTAGTACAGTGAAACCTCTTTACCTTACAGTTTGGTCACCTGGAGGCCATTCTCTCCTCCCACCTCACTTTCACAAAAGCATTTTGTTCACTCTTAAGTAACCTTCAGTACTTTCCAAGATAATTTTTTTTTTGCCACAGTTTCCATATTAAAAATTGAAGTCTCTACTGAATGTGAAAATGACCCTCAGAATTAGCAATATTTTGTGTAATTTTTTGGTATTTTTTTTGTGTAAATAGATTGTAGATGCCTACCTTCTTGTGGTGGGGACAGTAACTCATGTTGTGGGCATAATGGCTTCACCCTGCCATGAGGCTAAAGGTCGCTCTCATTATGTAATCTTTTGTTGATTTTTATTTGAGTGTACTCAGGTGGGGGTCTCTGTTGTCATTAACTTAATTAGTTCATTGTCATTATTAACTTAATTAGTTCATTGTCATTATTAACTTAATAACTAGATGTCTTATGTGACAGTGAACAAATGAGAATTTTTCACATATTGGTGAAATGCTTGAGGAGTGACAAAGATGTCAGATCACTCAATTGAAATGAAATTTCCTAGACGATTGTCACAAATACATAGTAACAATGTGATTATTACTATGTATTTGTGACATAAAAGAATTCATTTTATGCAACATTTGGTACTAGTTCCCACTATAATGCTTAATAGTACAGTAATATGTACAGTCGGTCCTCGTATAACACGTGTTTACATTACACGAATTCGATCATACATGATTTATAAATAGGGGAACGTTATCTTATATAACACGAACCGAATTCGCTTATGCACGATTCGCCTTTGTGTTTACAAGAAATGGCAGTCGAACGTGGAATCACCCCAACCGAACGCAACACGATAGGAATGAAGAAGATTCTGAAAATGTATTTATGTGTTTTATATCAGTGAAGGGGAAACACATTTCACCATAATAACGTAAAAACCCACACAATTTCAGCTATCGGTATTATCGCAAATGCAATTAGATCGAGTTTACAACCAGTTTATAACAGATTCCACTAGCAGAAACGAAACTGGAAATTGTTTTTATTGTTTTATGGTAGTAACCCCCAGAAATGTGCTTTAGTAAAATGTGGGGTGTTAATAGTGTATCTCGGCCTTTACGGTGTTGTTTATTCAGTTGCTATACGCGCGCAGCTTTGTTTATGTGTATTAAGCGTGCCTCCTCATTTTGTAATTGCGCTATACTTAAAGGGTGTGAAAAGGAAGCGTCCTGGTGAAGACACTGCAGATTCAGAAAGAGAAAAAAAAAAAAAGCAATATTGATAAACAGAGGCGGACTGGATCAAAAATTCTTACCCGGGAAAATTTATAGTGGCCTCATACTAGCATTTATGGCCAAAATCACACCGGCCCACCGGGGTTTCCCCGGTAAGGCTTATGGCCAGTCCACCTCTGTCGATAGAGAAAAAAAATATGAAATTGTGAAACGCTTTGAGCAAAATGAAAGACCATGTGATATTGCACGTGCTACAGACCTAAATGAGGCAACGCCGAGAATTACAAAGAATGCGGAGAAAATAAAAACAACTTTCATAGCGGGAACAACTCAAAAGTGTAATTAAAATCCATTAGATTAAGACACAGAATTGGAAGAGATGGAACGGCTGTCATCTGTTTGGATAGAAAATCAAACAAAACACAAATTTGCTTACGATAGAAGCAAAAGCATTAGCAATATTTTATTACGTAATAGTCATAATAAAATACGTAAGCATTTTATTACGGCTATTTTATTTAATATAATAAATTTTTTACGAATAAAATATGTATTTTATTCGTAAAAAATACTTTTTTAGTATTAAAATACTAAAAATACTTTATTATAATATAATAAAAAATATTATTTATTATATTATAATAAAAAAATATATTATATTTCTTATTACGTATTTTAATCGTTATAAAATACTTACTATAACGATTAAAATTACCCGATTATTTATTGTCTTTGGTAATGTTTTGGTTCCAAATATGTGTTCAATCTTGGGTGGTCGGCACCTAACCCCACTTTTCCCATAGGGCCTGTTGTTTATATTGCACGATTTTGCATTGCACGAGGGTTTCTAGGAACACAACTATCGTGCTATACGAGGACAGACTGTATTTAGCTTTTTAAAGCATCTGTTCACTGAAAACAGTGCACTATTTTCACCTCATTAAAATAAACAGGACAGTCACAATGCCTAATGCTCAGATGGCATTCAAACCTACAGTCTTGATTTCTTAGGCAAGGACTTTACTCACTGGACCAGTCTGGCAGTGCGAGTTAACATTTTGACTTAATTCTTGTGATTATTATTCTGTTGGGATTATAGGGATAAGAGCTGCTGTATTAAATAATAAAAATAATGAATTACATCTGGATGCTTAGGCAATATGCATTTCCTTTAAAAAAAAAAAAAAAAAAAAAACCTTCGATTTCGTTTTAGTTAGTTTTTTTAAAATATATTTAGAATTATTGTTTTAACTAAAAAGATATTTTTAAAAACATCTTTATTTAAACTTTGGACTATTTCACATTTGTTATCTTACTTATAGTAATAGTAGTATCCATGCAGTTCAACGAAGCCAGAGGCTTTTGCTGCACTGGTTGGGGGGGGGGGTGAATAGTAGATAAGAAAGTGCAGTTTATTTGCTTTCCTCCTCACATAGGTAACTGCCAGTTAACCTTTGAATTTATTCAAACTGTTAGCCTCAACTACTTGTGAAGGCAACCTGTTCCAGCAATTTCCCACTCGCTGGGTAAAAGAAAACTTCCTACAATTTAATATAAAATCTCTTCCCCTGTTTTTTTGAATTTATGCCCAGATGTTCTGGAATTCTCTATAACAGTGAAAATTCTGTCTTTGTTCATTTTACTAATCCCCTCTCAGAGCCTTATAAACCTCAATAAAGCCTCTGAGGGGCCTGGTTGCCAAGCTCTTTAGCATGTTTGGAATCTTTCCTCATGGTTGCCCATTTGGCAATCTCACCATGTGAGTTGACCATCTTTGTATCTTTCAAGAAGCTCTTGTTTTTTTTTTTTTTTTTTTTTTAAGATTAGGTCTCTATACTTTACAATCGCCTTATACAATGGGAGTATGACCTCCATATCTCTTACAGGATAATGTTCAATAAATCGATAGAACATAATGGGGCCCCCAAGTGCCAAGCGATTTTTCTTAAGCGAATTCTAAAGTGATCCTTCCAAGTGATTTTGTTCTGTTTCATTTCTAGCCGCTCTCTTATTCTCAGTTCATTGTAAGTGGTTCTTCACTTAGCAGATTTTAAGTAGAACCCAGGAAGGAAAATCACCTTTCTTTTTTAGGATATTTATCCATTTTCTTACTAACAAACTAATCCGTCAGCCGCTTAGTCACTAGGTGGCACTGCTCCTGCCTCCCCGTGGTGGGGCCGGAAACCTGAAAGGAAAAATCATCCTTTCAGGGCTAAAAGGAGCAACAATGGACTTGACAAATCACACCTCTCCTGGAATTATGGATCAAACTGATCATAATCGGCAGCAAGATGATCCTAATCCATCTACTGCCATGTGACCCAAAGATGTGACCCAAACCATCTCGCCACTCTTTCTAATTGTTCATTCCCTATCAGACCAACCAGTTAGTAAACTTTCTCCCTTTGTTATACAAAGGTGTCTAGAACATATAGCTGGTCCACCGAAAATGGTTCGCCGCTTGAAATCAGGCGACCTTCTGATAGAATCGACAAATCATCGACATTCTGAGCTTCTTCTTGAAACCAAAACTTTTGGAGGGATTCCCATCAAAGTCACTCCACACGCCACTTTAAATTCATCTAAAGGGGTTATCGTGGAATGGGACCTCCTAAACAGCTCTGAAGAAGAAATCGTACAAGAGCTACAAAACCAGAATGTCATACATGCCAAAAGAATCCTTATTAAAAAGGATGGAAACCTCATTCCAACCCGCACCCTCATACTTACTTTCAGTACTCCAACTCTACCATCATCAGTCAAAGCCGGGTACCTGAATTGCCAGGTAAAACCATACATCCCCAATCCAATAAGATGTTTCAAGTGTCAAAAATATGGCCATTCCCAAACAGTATGCAGAGGACAAGCTATTTGTGCCACTTGTGGCTCAAAAGAACATACCTGTAAAGAATGCAATACACAGTCTCCTCGCTGCCCAAACTGCAAAGGAGACCACCCTGCCTATTCCAGAGACTGTAATATATGGAAAAGAGAAAGGCAAGTTCAAAAATATAAAACTGAACATAAGATTACATATCAAGAAGCCAAAAAGCAGATACCACTATTTCCAGCAGTGAGATCATATGCAGCAACAGCAGCAACTACAGTGCAGAAAACAAAGGTAATTGCAATACAGACTGACATCACAGTCCCACCTAACATCTCAATAGCAGATTGGGCACGTAATCTTCTTTTACAAACAAAACAAAAAGTTGACCAGGCAATTAATACACCCATTGTAATCTCACCAGATGCTGAAGATCCAACACCAACAAGCAGTACAAATTCCACCAAACCTATTGAAAAAACACAAAAAAATACTGACACTATGGATATTGATGAAAAGGAAAAAGAAGATGAACCAGTTCTGGAACTTTACGCAAATGATGACATGGACAGTGGTGGCCGACCAAGCTTCCCCAGAAAAGAAAAAATCAAAACAGATCGATTAAAACAAGCAGCTCATCGTAAGTCATCTGAATCAAGTACTAAACCCAAATAATGCTTACACTTCTACAATGGAATTGTCGTGGCATTTGAAGTAATCTAAGCGATATCAAAGATCTAATTTCCGTATATGCTCCTGCAAGTATCTGTTTGCAAGAAACAAACCTAACTCCGCACATAAGTATTTCAATCAAGAACTACAATCTATATAGGCAAGATCAAAAAACCAATACAGGTCATGGAGGAGTCGCCATTCTTGGATGGAACATTAGAGTCCCATCCAAGCATATTCAGCTACAAACACCCCTTGAAGCAGTCGCGGTACGCATCGTGACTGGAATTACCTTGACTATGATTTCTCTCTACCTTCCACCTAATCATGCGTATACCCTGCAAGAATTTGAGGATTTAATTGAACAATTACCATCTCCTTTTTGTTTGATGGGGGGACCTTAACGGGCATCATATCATCTGGGGATCACTTCGTACAGACAAAAAAGGACAGATGATTGAAAAACTTATAAATAATAGGAACCTAACACTCTTAAACACAGGTACTCACACCCATGTCCACTTACCAACAGGGACTACCTCTGCAATTGATCTCACCATCTGTTCCCCAGCTCTCTTTCCTCTCCTTGACTGGTCTGTTTCCGATGATCCCTATAGCAGTGATCATTTCCCAGTTGTTTGTCACCTACTAGCAAATGATGTACAGCAACCTATAAGAGGTATAAAATGGAAATTTTGCAAAGCAAACTGGGAAAAATACCAATATGCTGCTTCTTTAGATGAGAAAATCATAAGACATACTGATATCAATAATGCTGTTACTCATATCACAAATCAAATAATTTCTGCAGCAAACATTGCAATACCAAAGACAGCTCACCAGTCTCATAAACATTACAAGCAGTGGTGGAATGAAGAATGCTTGGAAGCAAAGAAAGAAAAAAATAAGGCTTGGAATCAATTCAGAAAGTATCCCACCACCACTAATCTCATAAAATATAAGAAAGCCAGAGCAAAAGCACGCTATATACGCCGGAAATCTCAGAAAGAATCCTGGATATCTTTTACAAGCAAAATTAATAGAAATACGGACAGCAGAATAATATGGAATAAAATTCGACAAATTTCAGGCAAATATACAACCGTCCCTAAACCGATCATAAGCTGGAAAGGTCATGACATAACTGAACCAGAAAAAATTGCAAATCTACTAGGAGAAACATTTGAGGAATTGTCAGCAACAACGTCATAGAGACCAATCTTTCAAACATATAAAGCTCAAATCGAAAAATACAAAATTAATTTCCATGCAGCTCATGAGATTTCATACAATCAATCCTTCACTATAAATGAATTGCATAAAGCCCTAGCCAAATCTAAAGAAAGTGCAGCAGGTCTGGATGGAATCCATTATCAAATGATCAAACACCTCCCTAAAAATTCTTTATACATGCTGTTACTGCTATATAATAGGATATACCTTGAGGAGGATACATATCCAGACTCTTGGCGACATTCGTTTGTACTGGCCTTTCCAAAACCTGGGAAGGACCATTCAAATCCATATAACTATCGTCCCATCGCGCTCACTAGCTGCTAGGTAAAATTTTAGAAAAAATGGTGAACGATCGGTTAACATGGTTTCTTGACTTCCATAACCTCCTTAGTCCTAGTCAATATGGTTTTCGGAAAAATAGATCAACAATAGACATAATGACAAAAGCTGAATCAAATATTCGCAATGCCTTTCTCCGAAACGAACACCTTGTAATGATATGCCTTGATATTGAAAAGGCATTCGATACTACGTGGAGATATGGTATCCTTCATGAATTGCACAAATTAGGTCTTCGAGGCCATCTACCAAAGTTCCTTCAGAATTTCATGACTAAAAGAACTTTTCAAGTCCGCTACCATCATATCCTGTCTCTAATATACAATCAAGAACAGGGGGTCCCCCAAGGCTCAGTCCTCAGTGCAATCCTTTTTGCTATCAAAATAAACCCTGTAACAGAAGTTATTCCAGCAACAATTGAAACCTACCTATATGCCGACGACCTCACAACATTATGTCACTCACAGAATATTCGGACAATCGAGAGGCAGCTCCAATGTGCTATTAACAAAATAGAATCCTGGTCCATCTATAATGGATATCGAATCTCAGTACAAAAGACAGCGGCAATACACTTCTGCAGAAAACGAAAGATGCATCCTGATCCAGAACTAAGGATAAGCAATCAACAAATTCCACTCAAACAGAGTATCCGGCTACTAGGACTAATCATGGATCAAAAATTAAATTTCCTAGAACACATAAAATATCTACGTACAATGTGCTTAAAGAAATTAAACATTCTACGAGCTGTATCAGCCATGACATGGGGAGCTGATCGTTATTCATTTTTGCATCTTTATCGTGCAATGATAAGATCTAAATTAGATTATGGTTCTTCCATTTACTCCTCAGCTAGGAAAAGTGTGTTAAACTGGTTAGATCCAATTCATCCCAATGCATTACTTGTTATTTCAGGAGCCTTCCGTACCTCACCTGTGTATAGCCTATACACAGAGATCCATGAACTCCCACTCAGTCTTCGTAGACAAGTTCTTCTTATGAACTATGCTGCGAAAGTTCAAAGCCTTCCTGGACATCCAACATGGCAATACCTGTATAAACCGAAATGGGAAAATTTATATACGAACAAACCTAATATATGCAAACCTGCAGGTATCCGACTAAAAGAAATACTCTCACAATTGAACTTAAGTATGGATAAAATCTACCAAGATACCCCCACAGCCCTTCCACCGTGGAAAATCAGTTCAGTTGACTGTGACATGTCGCTCATAAAATGGAAACAGAGAAATATCCCAAGTCAACATATAAAACAGCTCCATTCCTCTTATGTAACGCAATTCTCTGACTATTCTCATCTATATACTGATGAATCCAAGACGGCCACACACGTTGGTGCTGCTGTTGTATTGCCAAACAACATAATCTCACAGTCTCTTCCAATAGAGTGCAGTATCTTTAGTGCCGAATTGTTTGCAATAAGTCTCGCCCTAGATCACATTGCCAAAACTTCCCTCGTAAAAAGTATCATTTTCACAGACTCATTAAGTGCAATATATGCTTTACAGACAGAAGAACATCCATCTCATCCGTATGTAAGAAAAATTCTTTCCTCCTTATCACGCCTTAGGGAAAACAAACAAAGAGTCAGATTCACTTGGATTCCTGGACATTCTGGAATACTCGGCAATGAACGTGCAGATGATGCTGCAAAACATCCATCTAACAAAAATTCTCACTTGCATAAAATACCACTCAATGACTTTAAAAACATCAATCGAAAAGCCTCTGAAAATATATGGACGCAGACCTGGAAATCTCAAACAAACAATAAATTATACCAAATCAAACAACAGCAGAAATCCTGGAAATCAAGTTTTCGGTCAAATAGACATGAAGAGGTTATCCTCGCCCGGCTTCACATCGGACACACATATTTAACACACTCTTACCTCCTAATGAAAGACGATCCTCCACAATGCCCTTAGTGTCTGACCACACTAACAGTGAAGCACATCATCATAGAATGTCCACGATACCAAATTGCCCGTCAATCGGCTTTCAAATCAAATTCAAATGAGCCATTAAGCCTTGAACTCATTATGGGAGTAAAATCAAACGTCAGTGAACTCTTATCATACCTCAGCTTAATAAACTTAACTAATCATATCTAATATGTTAAATCAATAACAATATAACAGGAAATAACAAAACTTGAACAGGCGCAATATAGCTGAAGTTGCTCTTGCGCCATTAAACAACAACAACAACAACATTATGGGCTTTCCTGGCTGCCTGTTTATGCTGCTCAGAAAACTTCATATCTGCCCATATAACTCCTGGATCCCTTTTTCCTTAACTGTGTAATTTATTTTCGGGTTGCTATTCCCCAAGTGACCTTGCATTTTGCTGCATTAACACATAGCTGCCACCTTTATGACTATTCTTGAAGCCTGTTCAAATCATCCCGAAGGAGCACTGTTTGTACTGATCATTAACTACTCTACCAATCTTTGTCGTCTGCAGATTTTGAGATCAAGCCTTCTATCCTATCATCGACATTGTTTATGAAAATCAGAAACAGCAGTGGTCCAAGAACTGATCGTTGAGGACACCACTTCTGACTTTATGCCTACTAATAGCTTACTAAGTTGGTTTTGTTAAGGGAAAATCGTGTTAAACTGTGTGTTTTTTAGAATGCCATATATTTATGTAAATGTCTCTGGATTGAACTCTTAATCATTGTTTCTAAGATTTTCCCTACCACTGAAGTCAGACTAGCTGGTCTATAGTTATCAACTTTGCTCTTTGAACTACCTTTATGTTTTGGTGTTGCATTGGCACTTCTCCAATCCAAAGGAATCTCTCCCGAGTCGAAAGATGATTTACTTTGGTGGTACAATGCACTCCCTGGTGACCTCCCTCAAAATTACTGGTATATGCCATCAACTCCAGGAGCCTTACTTTTCTGTATGCTTGAAAGATTTTCTAATAAACAGTCATCTGTAATTTAAAAATTGCTAATTTTATACAACTCAGCCTCACTTGTGCAGCTTCTCAGCATGAAGGGCATTTTTTTTAGTATAGACAGATGTACCTGTTCAATTCATCTGCAACATCAGCTAAGTAGTCTGACTTTCCCACACCAAGTGCATAAGGGTCCAGCCTGATTTGTTTTTTTTTTTTTTTTTTTTCCCCTTCCTAGTATTCACATACATGAAAAATGCCTTGTACCCATTCTTTGTGCTTCTGGCCAGTGCTTTCTCATGTGCAGCCTTGGCCTCTCTAACTTTATCTGTGATACTGTTGCAAATAAACTTGTAGCTGTTGTATGCGTCAGTACTATTTTTCACTCTGTAATTGTCCCATGATATCTCTTTCTGTTCTATTTGACTGGCCAGTTCTGCATTCATCCATTTCGTGTTCCTCCTTGAAATATATTTTTTAATGGTATGTATGCAGTAATGGCTTCTGTATTTTTTGCCTTAAAGGTACTCCATAATTCAAGTGTATTCAACCTTGCTCTGTAATCTGCCTAAACTGTCAAAGACCTCTCTTCTGAAATTAAAACTTGTGGCTTTACCTTTAACTGCTGTAACATCTCCATCTTCCAACTAACAACTGTGTGATCACTGCCTGCCAGTGGTGTTTGTATTTTAGGCCCTGTGGTGTCATCTAATTTATGAGTAATGATGAGGTCAGGAATGTTCTCACCCTTAGTATTCTCTGACATGTTGGTAAAATTAATAATCATCTAGTTTATTTAGAAATTTTTTCCCCAAAGGTGAGTTTTCCCCCTGTATTCCAGTTAATCTCTGTTTGGTTTTTAGGATCATTAGCAACTAAGGCCATATTGCTCCGGGGATACGCGGTGGTCATTCCCTGACCTTTCCGCATCCTCCGTATGTGGTGGTCATGGGCTCGAACCCCGGTCTAATCAAGAAGCGTGTGCTACGCACTGCTGCTCCTGCCCACCTGGCTACGGAGGCGCCATTCCAGTTAATCTGGGACAGATTGAAGTTGCCCCTAAATAATTAGGCTTGTTTTTCTATCATTTGCTATTACTGTTACCACCAATTTAAAATAAAGAACTTTCACATCTTGCTACACATGGGATGTGGGAACGAGAGTAGCCTTGCGTAGGCGAAGTTTTTACGGCTCAGGAAAATAGAAGTTTTTTTCTGTTTTATTAACTTAAATTGGCATATTAATTTATTTTCTATAGTAGCTTTATATTCCTAGTTACGATACTTAGTTTAAATTTTAACTTAGAGATTTTGTAGGTTATTACTTAGTATCTGTAAGGGTATCCAATCCATGTGTTTTACAAATTTTGCAGAGCCAGTGAATGGGAGTTTTTATCTATATTTAGATGCTTTATTGACTAATTGTTATATTAAATTATTTTCTATAAGTAGCTTATAGACCTAATCAAGATCCTTAGTTTATTCTGAATTGAGACAGCGAGAATTTGGAAGTTAATACTTAAGTGTCCGTAGATTTACCGTTCGTAACTTGCCACCATTGTTATACGATACAACATTATATTCCGAACTAGATAGCATTAGCTTAGTATAGTATATAATATCAATCAGAAAAATTTATTAATCTTGTTGAACTTCATTGTCAATTAAATTGTACTTTTTAACTAAATATATATGATGACTTAAATTTTACAAACGTAACATAATTAATTAATACATAACTGATGCGGAAGTTATATAAAGAAACTCGAAGATAATACTTGATATTAAATAAATATGTAATGCAATATGGCCTTAGTTGCTAATGCTTCTAAAAACAAAATAACAACAACAACATAGATATAGTGTTACAACTGCGTTGGGATACAAGTTTAGGGTTATAATTTTTGTATTGAAATTGAATCGAAATCATGACTCAGATCAGAGCAGCAAAGCAAAAGGCTCAAGCTAAATGGAGTGCTGTGGCTCAAGGGAGAACTGAGGGGGGGGCAGTTGCCCTATGAATCACAGCCTTTTAAAATGCGCTGCTTGCTTGATGTTTGTGGACAATCAGGTACGGGACACGATATTGCCAAGGGAGATGTCTTTGTGTGTGCGCGCGCAATGTGAGGAAATGAGGCGACAACTCAGCATTGTTATGGACATACGAGAGCTTGAAGGACAGGGTGAATGCCCTCGAAGGATCTAAATTGAGGGGCCCATCAAGCTTCTCAGCTGCCCACATCAACACTAGAGCTTGCACTTGATCATCACGGAACACAGCGGCAACTCCCAAGGTAGAATGCACTGGTCCCACAGGAACTAGTAGTTGTTGGTGACTCTATTGTCAGGGAAATGGGGAACATGCTAGGTAAAAAGGATAGGTGGAACAGGACCAGGGTATGTCTGCCAGGGGCAAAGGTTTATGACGTAGAGCAGATATCACCTTTTAAGGGCACAAAAGGTGACATTGTTGTACACTTTGGCTCTAATGATATTAAGAGTAGGAGACCAGCAGAATTGCTTAACAAGTTTTTTTTTTTTTTTTTTTTTTATGAGAACCCCAAGTACAAGTCACTGTTGAAAAAAAACAGTGAATTAGTGTTGAATTTGAAAGTGTCTGCAATTCTGCCCAGACACAATAGGAGGGAGTATATGATGAGAGCCTTGTCGATCAATTCAGCACTGGAAAGATTGTGCGAGGTTCAAGGGGTAGAATTTTTTTCAGCCTGGTCTGTACTTGATAACAGGAGAGACTGTTTCTACAGGGATGGGACACACTTAAATAGAAAAGGTGCAAGAATATTTGCTGATGCTATCGAGGCAGTGTTAGGTGGGTTGGAAAACTGCTAGATTGGGGGGATACAAGGACTAATAGATTAACAGTAGCCACTGGCAGAGGTGAAAGTGATTCTTGCACTGCTTCTATTGGAATGAGCAGCAGCATGGAAAACAAGATGCAGAGTATTTCAGAGACTACTGGGAGTCATTGCGATACAAGTAAACATATGGGTTGTGTTAGGAATAGCTAATAGGAACAAGTGCATGTATACTTGAATATATATCACCAGTGCTAGGAGTTTGGTAAATGAATTTGAGGTATTGCTCAAAACACCAAAGGCAGATATGTTGGGATATCAGAGACATGGTGTCACACAGATATAAGGAATGCAGAACTGGAATTTGGAGAGTGCAATGTATACAGGAAGGATAGATAGGATACGAAGGGAGGAGGGGTTATGCTATTAGTTAAGAAACATAAAACCCAAGGAAGTGAAGCCAGTCCACATCGCTGAACAGTGCAGTGTCGAGTCAGTTTGGTGTGACATAAGCATTGGGAGATCAAATTTGAGAGTATTATAGGCCTAATGACTCTGATGAGTATAATAATAAACTGTGCAGGGAAATATAGTGGGCTAATAAATCAGAGAGTCTTAATAATGGGGGATTTTAATTTCCCAGATATTGACTGGAATTTGTGGGTTGGTTGCTCACACACTAGCAAGGCTTTTGTGGATTTATTGGATGATTGTTTTCTACATCAGCATGTTCGGGAGGCAACTAGAGGGAGTAATACTCTTGATCTGATTATCAGTAGTGATTCTTCATGCATTAAGAATCTGCAGATAAAAGAATCACTAGGTAGCAGTGATCAGTGTGCTGAAGTGGGATTTATTCAAAGAGGTAACTACCATCAGGGGTAAAGGGAAGGGTTTTTGCTTTCATAAAGGCGACTACGGAGGTCTGAGACAGTATTTAAATTCTATACAGTAGGACCAACTGATAATGTTACCAACAGCAAATTCAAAAATGGGAATTCAAAATGAGTACTGTATACAGGTCTGGAGGCCTCATTTTAAGAAGGATATCGAGCTGTTGGAACGAGTACAGAGAAGGGCAACAAGATTAGTGAATGGAACAAAGGGTTGCTCTTATGAAGAAAGGCTTAAATTTTGCAAATTACAGTGTCTGGAGACTAGGCACCTGCGAGGTAAACCGATTGAGGTGTATAAAGCCTTGAATGGTTTGCGCATACTCAATGCTTATGGGATTCTTCCTCTTGCTTAGAATAATCACCCGAGAGGGCATAAATTCAAATTGAGGAAAGACAGATGTAGGATAGATGTGCGGAAGCTTGCCTTTAGCCAGTGGGTAGTTGGTTGGTTGAACAGACTTCCATCTTTTGTTGTGGAATTTGTTAGCCTAAATAAATTTAAGGCTGAGCTGGACAGGTATTTGGAATGAATGGATGGTTGAAATGGGAGTTTTTTTTTTTGGGTGATGCTTCATAAGCTTGCTTTCTTGCATCATATGCCTCTCCTAATGCTATCATTGTTGTGGTAGCAAACAAGAATTCATGAGGTGAGTACAAGTATTACTTTGTCCCATATTATCAGATAAATGCAGATCTATATTACCTTTCTCCTTCATTAACTATAAGTTTCCCCAAACCCATAATTATTCTCAGTAATACTGGCTAAAATCCTTGCACCACCTTTGTTCAAATGAATACCACTTCAAACAGATTAATTCTACCTAGAAGTGCAGGCGACGCTGATAAATTTTCCCTCTAAAGCAGTGGTTTTCAACCAGGGTTCCACGTAATTTGAGTTTAAGTTACTTGAACGTTTTTATATATTTATTTCATTATAAGAAAAAAGTACATCCTTATTATTGTGTTCCATAAACTACAACAACAGTACAGTGGGACCCCAACATCTGATGGCAATTTGTTCCACAAAACGCATTGTATATTGAAAATATTGTAAGTTGAAACCAATAATACATTGATTTCCTGTAATTTGTTCTAAACTCTAGGTAGGCCACCCCACAACACAAAATAGGTATTTCGTACATGTTATTCTTGGTTTTTACATTGAAAATGAGTGTTTTATAGAGATTATATTTAATAAGTAGTTATAAAACATCTTAAAAAAAAAAAATTAAAAAAACAAGTCTAAGGTAAATTAGCATTTACCTTAGACTTGAAGTGCAGGGATGATGAAATCAGTAGTGACATAGAGGTGGTGGGATTACATCAGATGTCAGGTATCTTTTTAGTCTGCTGCTACTGGCTGGCAAACACTGTTCAAAGTGGACTGTTTCTGATGACTTTTTTGTAGCTTCCTGGAGTAAGAAATGACTGTCTTCCATTTTGCATATCATGAGTTCGGTGTTTTCAATGTTGGGGTGTTTTTTTTATCACTTCTCTTAAATGCTCCCAACAAGAAATGACAGTCTTCAGCTTACACTTTTTTGGGTGTCCTCTTCCTCTCCAGTGTCACTCTTCATAATTTTCTCCAACTCTTGTAGCTCCTCTGTCGTTAGCTCACGCCCACTGGTGTCAGTAATGGCCTCCACACCCATTGATTTACCAAGAGTGATAATATCATTTGTCAAAGCACAATCATCTTCAAATCAGTCAAAGTTATGGATGATTAAAGGCCAGATGTTTTTCCAGGCTGAATTTAAGCATCTGGTGGAAGCATCATTCCAAGAACTTAAATTAGTCTCACTCAGTCCAGGATGTGTTATACTTCGACCTCCAAAAAACTTTGAGAATGAGTGCAATTTTAACAGAAGTCACTGCAAAGCAACTTACAAACATTTTCTTGAAGTTTGCAATCACTTGCTGTCCTTTGGTTGAAGAAGAGGAGTGGTAAAGTGTAAAGTGTGTTTAGGGTCTAACGGCACCAGGGGTTACCCCCATCTCCGTGTAGTCTACATTGTCGCGTGTTACAGAACACTGTAAAGGCCAGAGATTTAAAAGTGTATGGATATTGTTGGATGTAGTGTCGTGTACCGTTGTTCATCTGGCTATTTAGCCGCTGGACCCCTACTGAGGCCCAACGTTGCCCACACTTAGCCCCGTGGAGGCAAGCCAGGTACACCAGTATTTTTAAATAAGTACTCTGGCAGGTCCTGCCACCTAATTTCCTGGGATTTCAGTGGCTAGGACCAAAAAAAAAAAAAAAAAAAAGTGGGGGGTACGCTAGAGATTGGGTCAGGCCAAGGAGTTTTAAGTTATACAGTGTGGAATTAAGAATTTTGGGTGTAGGGCTAGTATAATTTTGACATGGGATGAACGCTAGTTGGAAAGCTAGAGGGGGAGGGAAGACTAAAGGCTGGGGGGTGAGAGACAGAAGTATAGGGTCGATAGAGTAGATGACCCCAAAATCAGTGAGGCAGGCCCATGCCACACCAGAAGGAAAGGGGGGGCGGGTAGGAGACAGGGGGACCTTCACCTCCTCCCCGCCAGGACAGGGGAGAAACAGGGCCGTGCAAGGGAGCACGGGTTCAGGATCGCCACGTGGCATTAGCAGCAATGCTGCGTGAAGTCATAGTTGACAGAGTCCAGTCCGAGAAGGTAAGATTCGAGTAGTGCAGTCCTGGGACAGACAGGTCCCGTCCGGGTGGTGAAGTCATTTCAGTAGTGAGCTGCATGAAGATGTATTTGGTAGAGTCAATCAGAGAGGATCAAATCCGAGTAGTGTCAATCCTGGGACAAAGAAGTCCCGTCCAGATAGTAGAGTCATTTCAGTGGTGAGTCAACTTGGTGGGAGGCGAAGCTGGAGCGGCAGTCATGGTAGATGAAGGTGATGTTGAGATTGCATTGTAAAGGCACAATTATTGTGCAGGTTGAAAGTCTTCACGGGGATTGCAGTGTGCTGAAGCAAGTAGTGGTCTTAACACATGGCTGTTTAGGCCGTTTCATTGTCTGGTTGGGTCTGATTTTGTGGTTGTGGTAGGGTTTTCCGCCTCGTGAAGAGGCCCTGAGCAAAGTTAGAGAAGGCTGTATAGGTATGGTGGTCTTCCAGGAGATGTTGCTCCTGATCTCTCGGGATGAAATGAATTTGTGTGATGAGAGAAGATCTGAGGTCATCATATAGTAAGCAGTCATGCATCAAGTGGTCCCAGGTTTCCTGGGCACCACAGGTGCAAAGGGGGCTGTCAGAAAGTCCAAGAAGGTTCAGTTTGCTGCGAAAGGCACCATGCCCTGTTAGGAGGTACGTGGTTAGAAGGCCTGGGGAGAACCAGGATGGTGATTTGGGATATACTTTGCATATGTCTGGTATAAATTTGCGGGTGATGGCCCCTTTGGTCGATTCAGACCATCTGGCTTGCCAGGTCTGTTGTAAGTAGGTTAGGAGTCTGCTTTTTTCGCTGGAATAAGTGTTAGCAGGATCCGTGGTAAAATCAATAAAGGTAGTAGACTTTCCTCTGCTGAGTTGATACATCATCCCCACATGGGCCACCTCAAGGTCTAGGGGCAGTACACCGGCGAGGACTTGTAGGGCGTGCGTGCTGGAGGTGCAACATGCTCTGGTTATCGTAAGGAGAATTGGCCGTTGAATGATATTCAGCTTTCTTCGTCCTACCACAGTGGAGGCTTTGGTGAACCATATGCCAGAACCGTAGGTGATAGCTGGTATGAATATGGCTTTATACAGTAAGGCTAGAGTGCGTTTTTGAGCCCCCAATCTCGGCGGGTCACCCTGGCAACCAGTGCAATGTAATTTCTAATTTTCTTTTGTAGATAGTTGAGATGTGGGAGAAATGTTAGTTTGCTGTCGATGATAATGCCAAGGAGTTTCAGCTGAGTAACAAGCTTGATGGTTGTGCCATGTATCTTGATTTGAGGCGGCCTCCGTGGATCAAGATAGCCCTTCAGGAGAATGGATTGAGTTTTTGTGGATGAGATGGTCAGATGGTTTTTCCGGACCCACGCTTGAAGGGTGGTAAGAGCTCTGTTGGCAGATACTTCAAGTTGAGCCCTGGAGTCCCCTGCCAGGATCAGGGAGAGATCAGCAGCATATGCCAAGGTCTGGACATCGCCTAAGTCAGTACTGAGAAGCTCGTCGAGTACAGAGTTCCAGAAAAGGGGGCCCAGGACAGAGCCCTGAGGGCAACCTCGGTGGACACGACGTTCCACACTGGAGAAGGGAGCCTGAACCACAATGCTCCTGTCACTGAGATAGCTGGCAATGCAGTTGTAGAGATTTCCTGGGAGCTCAGCGCGTCTCAGCCGTCCGAGGACGCTAGGCCACCATAAGGAGTGGTGTTGGTTGGAAAAAAATTTGACTTGCACAAAGTCAAATTGTGCTCAAGGGATTGGACAAGGTCGGGATAATGGTCTGGCTCATTAGCCACAGGAGCAGTGTCTTCACAGGAAGCTTATTTTTCTCAAGATTACTCTTCACTGAAGGACAGAAAATTTCAAGCGCCAATTCATTGAAAACATATCTCATAACGCAGGCCTTCTTATTGCTGCTCCAAAACACTCCCAACATGCCTTTGTTGATGTTTTGTTCTTTAAATACTCTGGAGATGTTAGAGTGATACACCAGCAAAGGCTTCAGCTGAAAATCTCTAGAAATATTGGCACCTAATGGGAGAGTGAGTCTATCTTCCATAGGCTTATGTCCAGGTAAACTAGCATCATTCTTATGTTTTGTAATGAACATTCTCCTGGGCATTCCCTTTCAGAAGAGGACTGTTTCGTATAATTAACAAAAATACACTGTGCCGACACACTGGAAAAATGCATCAAACAGAAGATAAAGAAATTGTTTGAAGTACTGTGACATGTGGGAATGTTGTGTTGAACAATAACAAAGACGGTAATTGGTTGAGAATAATCATACGAATGATGTTCCGCGTGTCACATGTCTGAAAATTTCCACCACATCATTTCAGCTATATCAGCACCTCTGTAGCCAGGTGGGCAGGAGCAGCAGTGTGTGTAGCACACGCTTCTTGATTAGACTGGGGTTTGAGCCCGTGACCACAAATACGGAGGATGTGGAAAGTTCGGGGAATGACCACCACATATCCCCGGAGCAATATGGCTTTAGGTTGCTAATGCTCCTAAAAACCAAACAACTACTACATTTCAGCTATATCGGAAAGCCATCGGTTCTTGCAAGTGTCATCGGTCCTTAAAATAAAAGATTGTATGGAAGGTAAATCGGTTCCTGAGAATACCGGAATTAGAGGCCCCACTTTATTTACATATGTCAACTGATTCTATTTACAATTCCAAAATAAAATTAAAAAATACAAAAAAACCTCACACTATAAAAGATAAGTTTCATTACATACAATATTACGTTATGGTTAACCCTTTGTGCTCCCTTGTCGAGTGGAACTTGACATAACAAAACATGTGCCTCAGGACTTATGTATTGAATTAAGCTTGACAATATCATTTAACATTTTTTTTTAATATTTCACACACACACACACACACACACACACACACACACACACACACACACACACACACACACACACACACACACACACACACACACACACACAGAGAGAGAGAGAGAGAGAGAGAGAGAGAGAGAGAGAGAGAGAGAGAGAGAGAGAGTTGGATCTAACAGGTAGAAAATTGAGTAGGGGTGCCACAAAATAAAATAAATTATTAATATAAAATAATAAAATAAATGTTTTAAGGGTGCCATTATTAAAAAAGGTCAAACCACTACTTGAGATAATCCCTGCTATTGTGTTTGGGCAGAATTGTAGAAACATATACATTCAGACCTAACTTGACATTTTTTCAGCATGGTCCTATATTTATCCAACAAATGGTCAGTTTATGTTTAATCTTGTTAGTTCCCAAATGAATAGAATGCTCTCTTTAACCTCCCTTAAAATCTGCCAGCCTGTTGTTATCGTCATCATTTGTTGCACCCAGCAAACACACCCTAGTCCTGATCTGCCTATCTTTATTACAAAAAACATTACCCGTTCCTGTGACAATAGTCTCCCAATAAAACTAGATCACAGTCAGCTAAAGCGGTATGTACCTGACTGTTCTTATCTGAGACCTGAATTGGGATGCATCACTTGACAGGTCATGAGATACTGCAGTCCCTGACCATTTCCAAGTTACTTTGTTTCCAGGGCAAGCACTTGTTTCTTCAGTGATTCAAATTCTTCTTCTTGGAGTGCACCAAGTTCTAATTTGAGATGGTACACTCTTTACATTGGATGCAAAGAAAAGAATCGTCAGTTGAGAGCTACGTTTGTCTATTAGACCAACCTTAGAATACATGCGACGAGCTTATATTGTAAGTAGATCTTGTAGCAACCATTAATCAGGAAGAATACAAAATTTAAATTTACAATATATTTCAGAATTTAAATTACCAATATATTACAGATTTTAACAATTGATTGATTTATTTCGAAATGTTTGGCTATGCTTTTTTTTAATGGATGGTTAATAGTATATCATACTAACGTTCAATTCATTTTTCTGTTTTGTTTCAGAAACCTCCAACATCTGAACCATACACTGATTGGTCGCTATTACTATGACCATAATTTATTAACCAGAGCTGATAGATATCAGTAAGTTATGTAGATCATGATATTTTGACAAATTTTGTTCTTTTTATTTCCTCATTTTAAAATGTACTTCATAAAATATTTTATTTTCAGTCTTGAAATTTGGCCTGGTTGGGTGACATCCATTAAGCAGCATGAGATAAACGTGATGATGATGGTAGATATATCGCACAAGATTGTTAGAACCGACACGGTTCTTGATCAAATGGAGGAGATAAGGCAACGGGACCCAAGGAATTATTTACAAACTTGTGTAAATATGATAGTTGGGTGCATTGTCATGACAGGGTAAGTATCACTTTCTTAATCTGCTTAAATGCAATCATTTTTATGTGGATTATCTTGGTTTTTTGTAAACATCCAGTTTCACATTTAATTAGTATAGGTGTTCATGTGCATTTAGTTAAATTTTCTGAAGTTTTCATGTTAAGTCTTGGCTTATTACTGTCTCATCATCACCTTATAACTATGAACTGAGACCTGAATTTTAGTATTAGAATTAGCTGTATAGTGCAAGGAAGCTGCAGGCTTTTGCTGCACCATCCAAAAAAAAGGAAAAAGTAGGTAAGAAAATAGACATTGCTGTCATCACCACGTAGGTAACTATCCAGTTGATCTTTGAATTTCAAACTGTCAGCTTCAACTACCTGCAGAGGCAACTTGTTCTAGTGATCAACAACTCATTGACTGAAAATGAACTACCCACAGTCTAGTCCTAGACCTTTCCCTTGTAATTTGAATTTAAGGTCCATAGTTGTGGATTCTTGAACAGTGAAAATCTTACCCTCATTCGTTTTACTAACCTCTCTCAGAGACTTAACTTCTGTAAGATGCCTGGTTGCCAAGCTCTGTAGCCTACGTAATTGAAGATTTTTTTTTTTTCTCATTTGGTTGCCCTTCTGCCAATCTTTCCATTCAAGTTGTCTATCTTTGGACTCTTTCAAGAAGCTCAATGTTTTTTTTTTTTTAGGTAATGTTTCCATACTTGGACACAGTATGTCTTAATTGTTGTTAATTCAACCCTACCAAGTGTATAAGTTATTTTGGGATTGCTGTTCTCCAGGTGCAATTTGCTGCATTAAAATGTGGCTAATGCTTTTCTGACCACTCAAAGCCTTTTCAAAGTCATCCTGAAGGAGCACTGCTTGGCACTGGTCATTAACAATTCTCTCAATCTTTGCATTATCTGCAAATTTTGACATCACATCATCTTTCCCTTTGTCAGTGTCATTTATAAATATATATTTTTTTATATTTAATGTCATTCATCTCCATATAGCTGATATTATCAACTTTTGCACCTTTAAAAGATTAATTTTTCTACAGTATTAACGTTTCTATCAAGTATATTATGTATTTGTTTATATTGTTTATATCATATATTTGTTTATCAGGATTAAAGATGTCAGATGAAATGATAAGCTTAGTGACAGAGAAGAAAAATGCATTGGTTGATTATAAAGTGTTACGGGATACAGCGTTCCTACAGTGAATACAAACTAGTGGGTAATTGAGTTATGTGGGGTTGAGGCTAAAGCATATTAGAAGTCTTCATATTAGGTGCAAAGAAAAGAAGGGAATTCTTTGTATGTTAATGCTAGAAGGAAGGGGATGAATTACATTGGTCCATTGTATACAAAAAATGCATAACTAAAGATGATCTTTTTAACAGATTGCTTATAAATTCAGTAAATAATTTGCTATATTCAAAGTTTTTAGAAATGGTTTATTTATCTAATATGGATTTGGAGTTAGATTTTTATAATAACAGAAAGTAAGGTGGAAGAGAAACTTCAGCAGCTAAAAGCGAAGCAAAGCACTTGGGCTGGCAGAATTCATCCAGTTATATTAAAATAAGCTGAAGGAGGGTAATGAGACTTTTATCCATAATAATGAGAGCATGCTTAAGTTTAGAAGTACCTGTAAATTGGAAATGTGAAAATGTCTCCTATTTAAAGAGCGCTTTATAGGGTGAAGTGGGTTACTACAGACTGGCAAGTTTAACCTGTGTCAGGGAAAATAATGGAATCAATAGTTAATGCAGTAATGCAAGATCATCTTGATAAGAGTAGTCATAACACAGTCATGTATGGGCTTGTTAAAGGGAGATAATGCCTTACCATTCTGATTAGCTGTAATTACTTCATCGCAGAGGAACTGGTTGTAAAGAATAATTTTAATATTATATACTTGGATTTTGTTAAAGCTTTTTATACAAGCCCAGGGTAAACTGCCCCATTCTGATAAACTCTCTGCTTTGATACAGAACTATAGAACAGCTTGTAATAACTGTACCACTGCCACTTGTATGAACGTTGTATAAATTGCCTTAGGAGAAAGTTTTTGCTATTATGGATAAGGAGATGGTTAAGTGGTAGGAGATAAGAGTGGTTATAAATGACCATGAACTAATGTGGACTAACTCGTCATGGACTAATGTGATTAGTGGGGGTTCCAGAGGGGTCTGTTGTGTCCCTTACTGTTTTAATATTTATTAATGATATTGATGTTGGTATTTCAAGTTTAAGTTAGGCACAGGTAAACACAGTGGTTAATAACTATAAACAGGGTATCAGGTATGGCATTTGAGGAGCTGTAATCCCAGAATAATATACCATTTAGTTGGTACCAAACTCAAGCTATTGAAGTATTAAAAAGGTATAGGGATAATTATACAGTCTGACACAATTCTCTGAGCTGTGCAAATAAGGTGCTAGAACAGCTCATAGGATTCTGTCAGTGACATATAGGAACTTTTGCAGCAGGGACAAAGCGGTACTAATCATGTAGTATAAAGCCATGGTTAAGCTACATCTGGAATACTGCATATATGTTCACAAAACTCATTTTAGTATGGGCATAGATCTGCTGGAAAGGGTTGCAGAGGACAGCAAGGTTAGTTAGTTAGTTTAACAGGAGAGACTGCTTCTACAGGGATGGGATACACTTAAATATCAAGGTTGCAAGAATATTTGCTGATGCTATCGAGGCAGTGTTAGGTGGGTTGGAAAACTGCCAGCTCAGGTGGGGGGGGGGTAATTCACAGACTAAAAGGTTAAAAGTAGCGCAGGCAGAGGTGAAAGTGATTCTTGCACAACTTCTATTAGAATAAGTAGCGGCCTGGAGCAAGGGGTGCTGGGAGTTTCAGGGACAGGTGGCAGTCATCATGAATCAGGTGGGTATATGGGATGTCTTAGGGTAATTAAGAATAAGAATAGGTGCATGTATACCAATGCTAGAAGTATAGTAAATAAATTTGATGAATTTGAAGTGTTGGTCAAGACATCAAAGGCGGATATTGTTGGGATATCAGAGACGTGGTGTCACACATTAGGAATGCGGAATTGGAATTTGGGGAGTACAATGTGTACAGGAAGGGAGGAGGGGTTATGCTATTAATTAAGAAAAACTTAAAATCAAAGGAAGTGCATCCAGTTGACATAGATGGACAGTGCACTGTTGAGTCAGTTTGGCATGACATAAGCACTGCGAAAGCAAAAATAAGAGTAGGGGTGTGTTATAGGCCTAATGACTCCAATGAGTGCAACAAACAATTGTACACAGAAATAACAGTGGGCTAGTAAATCAGAATGTCTTATGGGGGATTTTAACTTCCCAGATATTGACTGGAACTTGTGGGTTGGTCACTCACACACTAGTAAGACTTTTGTGGATTTATTGGATGATTGTTTTCTGCAGCAGCATGTTCGAGGGAACCAGAGAGGGTAATACTCTTGATCTGGTTATCAGCAGTGATCATTCGTGTATTAAGAATTTGCAGATAAAGGAACCACTAGGTAGCAGTGATCACAGTGTACTGATGTGGTATTTAAGATATAATTATATAAATTATATAAAGATATAATTACCATCAGGGGTAAAGGAAAGGGTTTTTGCTTCCATTAAGGTAACTACAGTGCTCTCAGACAGTTTAAATTCTGTGCAGTGGGACCAACTGATGATGTTAATAGAGAAAATTCTAAGTGGGACGCATTCAAGGAATTAATCATGGAAGCTACTAGACGTTTCATACCTACTAAGAAATATTGTTCAAGGTTTAGGACTAAATTGTTGTCAAATGAACTAATGAGACTCGTAACAGAGAAGAAAAATGTATGGGATGCATATAAATTATCAAGCAACTCAGAAGCCTATGGCAGATATAAGCTAGTCTGTAATCAAGTCACAAAGGAGATTAGGAAGCAAAGGCAGATTATGAGAAATCTCTGGCAAAGGATGCTAAGAAAAACAGCAAGGATTTCTTTACTTATATAAACTCTGAAAGGAAGGGGATGAATCAGATTTGTCCACTTGATATAGATTGTTTGACTGTTTAATTTATTCTGCTCAGATAGCAAACAAACTGACTGAGTATTTTGCATCTACATTCATACATGAGTTATTAAGGAAGTAAAATGCCAGGTTATCAAATTGTATTGGTGTGATTAATGATTTTGTAATAACTGAGAGCAAAGTGGAGGAGAAATTGTTAAACATAAGAAAAGCACCTGGGATGGATAGGATCTATTCAGTTATATTAAAGAAGGCAGCAAAGGAACTAAGCAAACTCTTAGCCTTAATTATGACAGCATCCTTGGACTCTGGGGGATACCCTTGGACTGGAGATGTGCAAATGTGATCCCAATTCACAAAGGAGGATCAAAGGGCGACACAAGTAATTATAGACCTGTTAGTTTAACTTCTGTTCCTGGAAAATTAATGGAGGCACTGGTTAAAGAAGCACTGCAGGATCATCTAGACAAGTCTTCAGGGCAAGTTTTGTCTGACAAATTTGATTGGATACTATGATGTGGTTACAAAGGGGGATTGAAAACCTAATTGCAAAAAATAATTTTGATATCGTGTACTTGGATTTCAGGAAAGCTTTTCACACTGTTGCACATGGAAGACTACTGTACAAATTGGAGCAGAATGGTATTAAGGGTAAGTTGCTACAATGGATAAACGGGTGGTTGAGTGGGAGAAGACAGGGTGGTAATCAATGAACACTTCTCTTCGTGGACTAATGTTATTAGTGGAATCCCACAGGGTTCAGTGTTCGGCCCACTGTTGTTTTGTATATTTATCAGTGATAGTGATGAAGGTATATCAAGCTTAGTTTTGAAGTTTACAGATGATACAAACGTTGGCAGGGTTGTTAATGACAGTGTGCAGTGTGCTACTGCAACAGGATCTAGAAAATTTGGGCAGATGGGCTGAGAAGTGGCAACTGAAGTTTAAACATTTGACAAATGCGAATACCGCATATGGGCAGAAGTAACCCCAGAGAGTGGCCTCCGTAGCCGAGTGGGCAGGAGCGGAAGTGCAGTAGCACACGCTCTTTGAGTAAACCGGGGTTCAAGCCGCTGACTGCTGAATATGGTCGATCTGCCAACCCGCACTGGACCAGCATGGCAGATTATGGTCCATTTCCCTCAGCATGAATTGTTGAGGAGGCTTCCATCCTGCAGTGGGTTGATAATGGCTGCACTTGACTTTTACCCCAGAGAAACGTACCAATTGTGTGGTACTACACTTAGGGTGTTAGAAAATGAAAAAGACCTGGGAGTAATTGTGCAATCAGATATGAAGTTTTCTGAGCAATGCAGACAGGTTGCAAGAGTAGGTCATGGGGTTTTGTCAATGAAATACAGGAATTTTGTTAGCAGGGAAAAGGAGGTGATTATCCCTTTGTATAAGGCAGTGGTCAGGCCATGCCTTGAGTACTGTGTATAGGTCTGGAGGCATCATTTTAGGAAGGATGTAGATTTGTTTGAGAGTGTACAGAGGACAACAAGATTGGTGAGAGGAATGAAAGGGTCCTCTTTCCAAGAGAGGCTCAAGTTCTGAAAATTGCAGCGGCTGGAGACTAGGCACCTGCGATGTGATCTGATTGAGGTGTATAAGGCCTTGAATGGGTTAAGCATGCTGATTTCTGATGGGATTCTTCCACTTGCCCAGATTATGAACTTAAGGGGGCATAAATTCAAATTGAGGAAAGGCAGTTGTAAAATAGATGTGTGGAAATTTGCCTTTATCCAGTGGGTGGTTAATTGCTGGAACAAACTTCCATCTGTTGTCGTGGAAGTTGATAGGTTAAATAAATTCAAGGAGGAACTGGACAAACATTTAGATGGAATGGTTGTGTGAATTTTTTTTTTGGCTGATTCTACGTAAGCTCTTGCACTTGCTTTCTTGCATCACATGCCACTATTACTATTACACAAGGATATTCTTGCAGCATTGTAAATTAGGTATCTGCATGACCTAAACTGTATAAGACTTTTAAAGATTTAAATAAACTAAATGCTGATGCCATTGCTATTCTTTTTGAGATGATACATAATGGGGCATAAATTTAAATTAGTAAAGGATGGTTGCAGATAGATATGTGGGAATTTGCATTCAGTCAAAGATTTTTCAGTTGTTGGAATAAACTTCCAGTTAGTGTAGTGGGTAGTTTGATTAAATTCAAGAATGAATTAGACAAATTATCAGAAGGAATGAGCAAATCTATTTATTTATTTATTTTTTTTCCATAATAAACACTACTTCTTTGCATCATATTGTTGGTATCAATAATAGACTAGAATCAGATTAGAAGCTAATATCAGAATAGAATTACTCGTATGTTATGAATTCTCTCTCATACCTGATAAAGGTTAACACAATATAAAAATTTAATCTGAACACAAGCTCGTGGTCAACTGCCTTACTCTGGAAGGAAACTTTGATTCAGGGCTGCAGAATATCTTGGTAATGTGTGTATGTGCCGAAAGCTTATTTTATGCAGGAGCGCATTTATGTGAACACCGTTAAATACATACATGGTTGTACTTTGCATTGGTTACATTTTTATTTAATTCTGTCATCTAGGAAGAGAGGGTGTGGGTGGGTGGGTGGCACTTTATAATAGTCCACTTTACCCACTTGATGTTAGAATTTTACCTTTATACCTTCAACTGAGAGTACACGATGAGAGCCTTGTCAATTAATTTGGCCCTGGAGAGATTGTGCACAGCTTGTAGGGTAGAAATTTTCCAGCATGGTTTGTGCTTGTTAACAGGAGAGACTGCTTCTACAGGGATTGGATACACTTAATAGAAGCAATGCAAGAATATTTGCTGATGCTATACAGGCAGTGTTAGATGGGCCGGAAAATTGCTAATTTGGGGGGGGGGGGAAGAGATTAGTTGCAGGCAGAGGTGAAAGTGATTTTTGCATTGCTTCTGTTACAATGGAAGGTGGGGTGCTGGGGTTTTCAGGGAATGGTGGGGGGGGTCATCATGGAACAAATAAATACATGGGCTGTGTTAGGATAACTAAGATTAAGAATAGGTGCATGTACACCAGTTCTAGGAGTATAGTAAATATATTTGAACTTGAAGTGCTGGTCAAGGCATCTGAGGCAGGTGCTGTTGTGTTCTCAGAAACGTGGTGTCACACAGATTTAAGCAGTGCAGAATTGGAATTTGCGGAGTACGATGTGTACAGGAAGGATAGGAAGGGAGGAGGGGGTTATGCTGTTAGTTAAGAAACACATAAAATCTAAGGCAGTGCATTCAGTTGATATAGAGGGTCAGTGCAATGTTGAGTCAGTTTCGTGTGACCTAACAGTAGGAGAATAAAATCAAGAGTAGGAGTGTGTTATAGGCCTGATGACTGATGAGTACAATGAAAACCTGAACAGAGAAATAGGAACCAGTAAATCCGATTGTCTAATAATGGGAATATTAACTTCCTAGATATTGACTGGAATTTGTGAGTTGGTCACTTGCAGACCAGCAAGACTTCTGTGGATTTACTGAATGATTGTTTCCTACAGCAACACATTAGTGAGCAACCAGACAAGAGTGTGATACTCTTGATCTGGTTATCAGCAGTGATTATTCATACATTAAGAATTTGCAGACAAAGGAACCACCAGGTGGTAGTGCTCACAGTGTACTGATGTGGGATTTACTTAGATGTAACTACCATCAGAGGTAGTGGGAAAGTTTTTTTTACTTTCATAGAGGTGACTACATTGGTCTCAGACAGTTTAAATTCTGTACAGTGGGACCAACTGATGATGTTACCAACAGCAGATTCTAAATGGGAAGCATTCAAGGAAATAATTGTGGAAACTACTAGGATTTTCATACCAATAAGAAATACTGCTGCAGGTTTAGGCCTAAATGGAAGTCAGATGAACCTATGAGACTCATGGCAAAGAAAAAAAATGGGATGCATATAAATTATCAGGCGACACAGAAGCCTATGGTAGATATAAGCTAGTCTGTAATTAAGTGACAAAGGAGGTTAGGCAAGCAGACAGATTACAAGAAATCTTTGGCAAAGGATGATAAGAAAAAGAGCAAGAACTTCTTTACTCATATAAACTCTAGAAAGAAGGGGATGAAACAGATTGGTCCACTTGATATCGATGGTTTGAGTGATGATAATCCTGCTCAGATAGCTGACAATCTGAATGAGTATTTTGCATCTGCATTCACACGTGAGGATTTATTATTGGAGGAGAATGCCAGAAGTTTATCAAAGTGTAACAGGGTGCTTAATAATTTTCTAATAACTGGGAGCAAAGTGGAGGAAAAATTGATGAAGTTAAACATAAGAAAGACACCCGGGGTGGATGGGATCTATCCAGTTATATTAAAGGAGGTTGCAAAGGAAGTAAGCAAACCTTAGCCATAATTATTGAGGGCATCCTTGGACTCATGGGAGGTTCCCATGGACTGGAGATTTGCAAATGTATCCAATTCACAAAGGAGGATCTAAGGGTGGCATGAATAATTACAGACCAGTTAGTTTAACTTCAGTTCTGGAAAAATAACAGTCACTGGTTAAAGCTGCATTGCAGGATCATCTAGACAAGACTGCACTAATAATTCAGACACAGCATGGGTTTGTTAAGGGAACGTCTTGTCTGACAAATTTGATTGGATACTATATGGTTACAAAGGAACTGGATGCAAAAAATAATTTTGATATCATATACTTGGATTTCAGGAAAGCTTTTGACACTGTTGCGCATGGAAGACTACTGTACAGATTGGAGCAGAATGGTATTAAGGGCAAGTTCCTACAATGGATAAGACTGTCGTTGAGTGGGAGAAGACAGGGTTGTAATAAATGGATGCTGCTTTTCGTCGAATAATGTTATTAGTGGAGACTCCAAGGGTTCGGTGTTGGGCCCACTGTTGTTTAGTTTATTTATCAGTGATATTGATGAAGGTATATTAGGCTTAATGTCAAAGTTTGCAGATGATTCAAAGGTTGACAGGGTTGCTAATAATAATAATGATAGTATGCTACTGCAACAGAATATAGAAAAGTTGTGCTGATGGACTGAGAAGTAGTAGTAGTAGCACGTGATGCAAGAAAGCAAGTGTAGGAGCTTATGCAGCATCAGCCAAAAAAAAAAAAAAAAAAAAATAATCACGCCATTCCCACCAAATGCCTGTCCAGTTCCTCCTTAAATTTATTTAACCTATCAACTTCCACAACGACAGATGGAAGTTTGTTCCAGCAATTAACCACCCGCTGGTTAAAGGCAAATTTCCGCACATCTATTCTACATCTGTCCCTTCTTAATTTGAACTTATGTCCCCGTAGGTTCGTAATCTGAACAAGTGGAAGGATCCCATCAGAATTCAGCGTGCTCAACCCATTCAAGGCCTTATAGACCTCAATCAGATCACTGCGCAGGTGCCGTGCCTAGTCTCCAGCCATTGCAATTTGCAGAACTTAAGCCTCTCTTGGTAAGAGGATCCCTTCATTCCCCTAACCAATCGTGTTGCTCTTCTCTGTACACGCTCAAGCAAATCTACATCCTTCCTAAAATGAGGCCTCCAGACCTGTACGCAGTACTCAAGGCGTGGCCTGACCATTGCCTTATACAGAGGGATAATCACCTCCTTTTCCCTGCTAGCAAAATTCCTATATATCATTGACAAAACCCCATGACCTGCCCTGGCAGCCTGTCTGCATTGCTCAGAGAACTTCATATCTGACTGCACAATTACTCCCAGGTCTTTTTCATTTTCTACCACCTTAAGTGTAGTACCACACAGTTAGTACGTTTCTCTGGGGTTACTTCTACCCATATGCAGTACTTTGCATTTGTCAAGGTTAAACTTCAGTTGCCACTTCTTAGCCCATCTGCCCAAATTATCTAGATCCTGTTGCAGTAGCACACTGCCATGACTGTCATTAACAACCCTGCCAACCTTTGTGTCATCTGCAAACTTCGACATTAGCCTGATATACCTTCATCAATATCATTGACAAATACACAAAACAACAGTGGACCCAACACCGAACCCTGTGGGACTCCACTAATAACATTAGTCCATGAAGAGCAGCACCCATTGATTACCACCCTCTGTCTTCTCCCACTTAACCATCCTTTTATCCATTGTAGCAACTTACCCTTAATACCATTCTGCTCCAATTTGTACAATAGTCTTCCATGCGCAACAGTGTCAAAAGCTTTCCCGAAATCCAAGTATATGATATCAAAATTATTTTTTGCATCCAATTCCTTTGTGACCACATCATAATAACCAATCAAATTTGTCAGACAAGACTTTCCCTTAACAAACCCATGCTGTGTCTGAATTATTGCTGCAGTCTTGTCTAGATGATCTTGCAATGCATCTTTAACCAGTGACTCCATTATTTTACCCGGAACTGAAGTTAAACTAACTGGTCTGTAATTACTCGTGTCACCCTTCGATCCACCTTTGTGAATTGGGGATACAATGTTAATCTTCAGTAACAACTGAAGTTTAACATTGACAAATGCGAAGTACTGCATATGGTTAGAATTAACCCCAGAGGAACATAGCAACTGTGTGGCACTACACTTAAGGTGGTAGAAAATGAAAAAGATGTGGGAGTAATTATGCAGTCAGATATGAAGTGTTCTTTTGACGGTCTGCCAGAGCAGGTCTTTGGGTATTGTCAATGATATAGAGGAATTTTGCTAGTAGGGAAAAGGTGGTGATTATCCCTCTGTATAAGGCATTGGTCAGGCCAAGCCTTGAATACTGCATACAGGTCTGGAGGCATCATTTTAGGAAAGATGTAGATTTGCTTGAGAGTGTACAGAGAAGGGCAACAAGATTGGTGAGAGGAATGAAGGGGTCCTCTTTCCAAGAGAGGCTCAAGTTCTGCAAATTGCAGTGATTGGAGACTAGGCACTTGCAAGGTGATCTGATTGAGGTGTTATAGGGCATTGAATGGGTTTAGCAGGTTAAATTCTGATGGGGTTCTTCATCTTGCTCAGATTAATAACCTGAGGGGACATAAATTCAAATTGAGGAAAGACAGTTATACGATAGATGTGCAGAAATTTGCCTTTAGCCAGAAGGTTGTTGATTGCTGGAACAGCAATCAACAACCTTCTGGCTAAAGGCAAATCAACTTCCACAACGACAGCAATCTGTCGTTGTGGAAGTTGATAACTTAAATAAATTCAAGGAGGAACTGTACAAACGTCTAGAGGGAATGAATGCGTGAAATGGTGTTTTTTCCCCCGGGTGATACTACATAAGCTTGCTTTCTTGCATCATATGCTTCTACTAATGCTAACTGGATGCATCCAGTTGAAGGTTATGAAGTTAGCAGAAGGCTGTTTTATTTTTAACTTGAAATTTATTATCCAAATTAATAATTTTCTTGTTACACACAGCGAAATAGTCATTCCATAGAAATGTGTGTGGCAATGGAAACAGATGTATCAAAAGCTTATTTTATGCAGGAGTCCGTTTATATGATAAAATTATAATAGTGCATAGTTGCTTTTGTATTTAATTATGTCACCTAAGAATTATATTGTTTATATATGTATGTATGTGTCTTTATGAAAAGCATTTTATTTAATAGTTCACTTTTCTGTCTGATGTTTGAATTTACTCTTTATACCTATTGTCTTATAGCCAGTTTGATTTATAGAGACCAGTTTTTCTTTTGTTTTAGATATCGCCCTTAACAGCTGATATCTAAACAAAAAAATTAAATTAACCAAATATTTTTTTTTTTTTTTTTTTTACGTATTGCTGCTGTTAGATAATGCTTATTTTAACTCATGATTACTTTACATATGTCTTGATGTACAATTTAATAATGTATTTTGTGGAGTATAACACACAGTTGAACTTCTATAAGTCTATCTTGTGTGACTCAAGACTTTTGCACTAACTCAGAGTAAACATATTTACCAAACAATTTCCTAGCCTCTTTTTTCCCTATATATACACTCAAGTCAAAACATTTACCACCTATCTAATAATAGTGGACATGTCTTCCTGTTGCCAGTTGCATTACTGGCACATCACCAGATACGGATTTTATAATAAAGTCTCCTGAATGTTGCAGGAGGTATGGTATGTTGTTCTGTGGTGTAGGATCCAAATGCTGGATCTGTCAATCCCTGTAATCCCAGAGATTTTTTTAGGAATTCATACCAGGTAAATACTGTGGCTAAGGTAGCACATGAAAGGCACTTTTGCATTCGGCAAACCACTCGAACAATATCAGCAAGGATTATGTTCTTGGAAACACCACTGGTCATTTCATGGTTAAAGCCCATGGTCAGACATTCCACTGTTTTCGGTCTATTGTAACAGCATATGTTCACCACAACTGTCATTGAAGTGTGGGTTCCTGCTATTGGCCTTGGTGACTGCTGCTCTGTCCGCCCACCTTTGGAACACCTTAACTATAGCACTCTGCAAACAGCCCACAAGATTTGCAGTTTCTGTAATACTGCCACCCTTCAACTGGTATCTAACATTCATGCCTTTTTTTGAAATCCGTCAGATCATGTTGCTTGCCCATGTCTTTCTCACCACAGTGCAGACCACACAAGGTGAGGAAGAACAGCCAATTGCTGAAACACTGTGTGTGTGTGTGTGTGTAATACCAGAAGAAAGATAAAAATAAACTGGATATGGCAAATGCACCAAAGGGTGCAAAGCAGCAGCAATGGATGCAGATGTATATGTCATATTGTAATAAATATGACAATAATAAAGATGGCAGTGCAAGTCACACGAAAAGCTAAAGACTATCTTCTTCCAAAAGGAAGAAGATAGCCGAAATATGAGAAAATGTAGGTTAAATTAAAAGGTAGTAACCTACAAAATAAATTAAATTACATCAGAACGTCAAATGAAGGAAACTGCAGCTTGCATCATATAAGGGGGTCAAATTTGGCTATAATTCAAATTGGGGAAGTAGAGCAAATATACAATTAAATCTGATATCAGCCAAAGTAAACATTGATACACGATCAGATATTTCTAAAGGGGACTACATGTGACCATGCATCAAAGGACTGAATTTCCATACTTGCCCATAGCTGTGTAAGAGAAAATTTATGAATGCAAATATGATCGAAAAGGAAAAGCTATATACCTATCACAAAGTATGGACAAGGTAGTCCCTACTCAGTGTTTATAATAAAAATAAAATTAAAACTAGTTGTAAAATTAAGTACAAATGAAAGCTGAAAGATTAATAATTACTAAAAAGTGTAAAAAATCTATACTTGAAAATGACAATGAAAAATACATGCTGTCAATACGGCTTAGCTGCAACCAAAGCAGTAACAAATAAGGACAATTCTATATATTCATATTTTATAGCAATAAAACTAACGTGAAAGATAGCTATGAAAAATTGATAACCAGTGACCTCTATAATCAATTTCGAAACGCGAGTGTATAGAGTTATAAATAATATTTAGAATGAATCTATTGAAGCAAGAAAATGGCAAAAGATGTAACTAACAAGACTATCTAATGACAAGAAACAGAAATGGCTAACCATATGTAATTTAAAGAATAGCATCATGCAAAACAGCAGATAACTAATTCTTAAATTGATATAAAATATAATACCAGAGTTAAAACCAGAAGAATTTTATTTTTCCACTATTTCTTGCTGCCTCTACTCTTCCAAATAGTGACTGGAGGCAGTCAGATTAGTGTGTGTGTGCGTGTGCGCGCGCGCAGGGGACATTGTTGAGGCCACGTTATGTTAAGGATCTGGGTATATTCTTACCATGTGTTCGCCACATCCAAATATTTCATTACTTCATGCAGCATGTCCCCCCCTCCTTCCCCACACACTTTTTCTTACTACTGAATACACTATGAATTGTCAAACTGACAAAGTAAACTTATCTGCAAAAAGATCTAAACCTCCCAAACAGTTCCTAGTTCATTTCACAAATATACGTGCTCCCAGTTCTAATCTCAGTGATGTCCATTTCAACTTAGTCTACTAAACTGCATGTGCCTTTTCTGACAGAATCTCAGTAATCGGCTGATTCATCTCAGTTGCCCAAATTATTCGCTGTATGATTCCTTTCACCTCAAAGGTAGTACTTGTGCATGTGTCCGTTCCGATATTCCCTGTGAGAGACTTGGTAATTTGGAATCTCCTCTTTTCGATCTTCTTTGGCTTAAAATCTCTCTACCTCGTTCTGTCACATTCGTTTGTTGTCTCTACCATTCTCCCAAATCCATTAATCACTTAGAACTCTGACTTTCTCTCTTTGCAACTTTGCAACAATGCAGTTCAGCTTTCCTAACAGCAAGGTAATTTTCCTTGGTAATTTTGATGTTCACAATTCCAGCTGGCTTCCGTTTTCCAGTCACACAGACCCAGCTGGTCGAGATGCTGAAGCTTTTGCAATTACTAATGACCTTGCACAGATTGTTTATTTACCTACCAGAATACCAGACAATCCTAATCCTTGATCATTTTCTCTCACACACAACCCTTCTAAGTACATAGTTGAAGTGAGTGGTCCATTAAGCACCTCAGATTACAACTTGGTGATTGTCTCTTCTCCAGTGGAACACACACACACACACACACACACACACACACACACACACACACACACACACACACACACACACACACACACACACACACACACACACTCTGGTGTGTGTGTTAAGAAATTTATGTATATAAATAAAAAAAAAAAAAAATTCTCTAACTTAGATTATAATATTTTTTCTTTAAGTTGAAGTTTTTCAAAAATACAAGTAAAACTAAAACATAGTAAGTCTAAACTTGTGCAAGAATAACTTAATTTTGTAATACCTGTTGTGGCTCATTTTAACTATAAAAGAAAAATTGAGTCAGTAATTAGGAAACTAGCGAAAGGGTACATCTACTGCTAAGAGGTTAAGCAGCTGCTTATTCATCTGTTGCAGGGTAAATTTTAATATACATTAGCACAGTGGTTTTTTGCCCCATGCACCCTTTTCACCATATGTCAGACTGTCATTCCTCCCCCTTTCCAAGATTGTCTGACTCAAAAGGTGCATTCCAAATAATATTGAAAGTCTTATTTTTTTCTATAGTAGAAATACATTTACTTGGATAATTTTCAAGTGGAGGTTTGCAAATTTAATAGCAATAGAAAATTTTGATGAATTTTAAAACTTGAATAAACGTAGTTTTTTTTATATTCATAACTAATTACTTAACACACTAAACTGAAGCATGGTTCAATAGAATGCCTGGCTATTGTAATTCAGTTTATTCAGATGAAGATTACAATCAATGAGAAACCTATGACTGTATTTTCTTCGCCAATTCTTGGATACACGGAGGAGTGCTTGAAATAGCACATCGCAGGTCATTTCCAAGCTCTAATCTATTTCATTGCTTCGTTTTCATTTGCAAAAGATTTAAAAACCTGACTCACAAAAGATATGGAAGCAATGCATGGCTAGCTCTTTCTGCCACATTTATGTAGGAATCACACATCAAGGGCCAAAATTCTGCGATTGATTTCTCATTGAACATATCTCTTGCTCCCGAATCAGTCTTCAGCTCCAGAAATTCTTCACAATAATCGGGAACTCTTTCAACCGACAATTTGAATGAATTTCACCCTAAATCCAACTCCTCAACACCGAGTTCAGGAAAATATTGGCTGAATTCATTTTCCAGTGCTGTCAAATGCTGCAAAATTTCAATTTTTGCAAATTCTGGAAGCACTTGCTCATCACCACCAGCAAAAAGAAGTTTCTCAAACATTGCAACATTTTTTTTTTTTTTTTTTTTATCTTGACCTTTCTCTTCCAGTTTTCCAGCTTGCTCATGAAAGCTTTCAAAAATTCAATGAACTTTATGGTGTTTGTATTCCTTCCTTGCATCTGAAGATTCAGTTTATTCAGCTGCTCAAAAATGTTGACCAAATAGGCAAGGCACATGATCCATTCCTCATCAGACAACCAGGCAAAAAATTCCATCTTGCCCTGATCTTCAAAAAATAACTCGAGCTCCTCTCTAAGTTGAAATACTCACTCAGTTACATTTCCTCTTGAAAGCCACCAAACATTTGTGTGGAAAAGAAGCAAATGATGGTCTGCATCCATGTCAACTCATAACTGCTTGAAAAGTCATGAGTTGAAAGCTTCTCCTTTGACAAAATTCACAATTTGGATTGTTTGATCCAAAACCTTCCCTAGTGGAGCTGGAAGTGTTTTTGAGGCTAGTGCCTGACAATGGATCATACAATGAATGCCTTTCACTTTTGGAGCTTGCTTTTTCACACTAACTTAAAATCCATATTTTGTCTCCAACATAGCTGGTGCTCCATCTGTACAGCACCCACAGACATTATCCCACAAAAGATTTTCTGATTCAAAGAAAGATGAAACCCCAGCAACTTTGAGCACGATGCCACATCAGTCAATTCATCAAGTTGAATTGAAAATAAGCCAAATGCTGCAGACTTGATCTCCTGCACAGCTTTGATCCTTGATGTCAGTGGCCGTGTTGCTGATTCTCCTTTGCAAGTTTTTTCTCCAATCCATTTCCCAACACAATTTCTACCATTTTGAGAGCGCAAGGTTTGATAATTTTCCCAATTGTATGTTTTTTTTTTCTGCTTTGCTATCTCCAGTGCTATGACATAAGCAGCTTCATTAACCTTGTGGTTCATTTCTTGAAATGCCCCTGTTGAATCCAGCTTCATCTTTTTGAAAGCATTCCCATGACTTTCAAAAAAGCTTTTGTCCTTGTGTTGAGGATGATCACTCTGCAAATGTTGCTTCAACTTCGTTGGTTTCATAGAATCATTTGACAAAGCTTTGCTACAAATAATACATTGAAGCCATTCTGCTCTATTGATGATGGATGTGAATCTATATTGAATATATGAATCATCGTAACCTCTTTTTCTTTTTTTTTTCTTTTTTTGAGACACATGATGAGCTTCAAAATCTATGCATAAAAAAACAGTCAAATATAACTATAAATGGAATATTTCCACAGATAAAAAAAAGTGAAATATTTATCTTTATTTTTAATTTAATATGTGACATTCAATAAAGTGCGATGTCCTGTAGATTATGTAGAATTGTAGTTTGTAGAAAGATCAATATGCCAACAGTTTGAGTGTCAATCTATTGTCCCAATCCTCCCACGGTTGAGAACCCCTGCATTAGCACACGTCACCCCCCCCCAACTATGAAATTACATTCGGAATAGCAAAAAAGTGTTGATGGATTAACTACTGGTTACTTCACACAAAATGTAATTGAATGTTGAATGACTTGACTTAGTTTGTTACCAGTTGCAGTTAGTGATTAGTTTTTTAGTTTGTGATTGCCATATGTAGTATGCTGTGAAGTTTGCATGTGCCTTTCATAACACCAGTATTTCGCTCCATATTTAAGCTTAAATTTCATTCTGCATGGCAAAAAAAAAAAAAAAAAAGTTAATTAACAATAAATTAATCAAAATTGAGTTATACAGTATGTGAAATATGCACGTGACTAAACACGACATTATATATATATATATGTGTGTCATTAATTTTTCTGTAACCTTAAATATTTTGAATCACAGAAAATAAATATTAAATTTTTTAAATACAGCAAATCCCCGATTTACGTAAGGGTTGCGTTCTGCTGAACTCTACATAAGTTGGATTTTACATAAGTCTGAATTTTCCTCATGCTTGTGCAGCACTTTCAACTGTGCTTGCTGAATTGATTGAATCAAAAAAGAAATGTTTGATGAACATGTAAATAGAATTGTTTATTGTATTTGTTAAATTTTTTAAATCATGCTCAAGAAAAATTACAAAAGCATGCATTTTAAAAAAATTTCAAAAAAAGAGAGGAGGCAGGCATTACGTCAGTAAGTTTTACCTCTCTAGCATCATTTCCAGAATCGATGTCTTCAGCTGATAAGTACACCACTGTGGAGATTTAGAAGGGGGTTGGCCACTCGGCCTTACGAAAGAACACATTAATGGATGACTGGACGGTTGCTTTTTTCTCTTCATCATAGATTTATTTGGTAGCAAGCAAGCATATCATTCACCCCGCACAGCATGTAAATCAGCCTTTGAACATCATAACTTTTAAGAATCATTCGCCGTCAGGATCCATCTTCTCAAACCTTGCCAATGCAATTTCACGAAATTCCGTTGCCACCTCTCTGGTGATGAAGTGTCTCGGTTCCTCATTTGGTTCATCTTGAGCTTCGTCAGCATTTACTATCCGTTTATAATTAGATGCACTAGTGGAAAAGCCCAATAAACCAGAAAGTGCAAATTGTTTTTGTTTTATCATCGTGACCTAAAGAAACGTTCTTTTGAAAAATATTGCAAAGGCGTTCAAAATAGATTCTTATAACGGGAACATATGATAATGATGAAAGGGTAGTGCAATTTCCATTATAAATATGACCTTTTAGAGAGATAATATAGCAAAATTTTCAACTTTGAATTACAAAAAAAAAAAAAAAAAAAAAAAAAAAATTATTTTCAAAATACCTCCATTTATCCCTACAGATGCAAAATAAGTTTCCATATTTTTTCAGTTTGCACTGGCTGGCAAAAACTTACGTAAAGTCTAATATGCATAAGTCAAGTATTATATTGGTCGTGGAGTACCTGTATCTTTTAAATTTATTGTTTGTTTTAACAATAAGATAGTAATATACAGTGCAGTTTATGAAGCTTGTGAATTTACGTTTTTTAATTCTGCTGCCCTAACTCGAAATTTCGATAACTCGCATTTTTTTGTCTTCCCTTCAGGTTCGAGTTATAGAAGTTCAACTGTAGTAAGTAAAGTCGTTCTTGGAAGCTTTGTTAAAAATAGTATCGAAATCCATCTTTGTTATTATTGGAGCTAGTTTTCACTGCACTTAATATTGCTGTTAAACGTAAATTTGGATTTTCGAGGGAAACGTTTTTCCCTATAAAGATCTGCATTAATTTAAGCTCATTATTTGCTTGCTTCAAATTATTATCAACTTATTGCAGCGACACTGGTAACAAAATCAGACTTTATTTATAAAACTATTCTGATTTGATAGCTATGTTTTTTAATGTTCCCTTCATTTTGCCATTTCATAGTTATAACAATAAAACATATCGGGTTGATGACATTGACTGGAGTAAGAATCCTACTCATACATTTGATACTCGGACTGGACCAATATCATATATGGAATACTATGAAAAAGTAAGTGTTATAGGTGTCAGAATATAAAAGCTGTTTTGTAGGATTTTGCTTAACTTTTTGAATCAACAGTAAAACCTGTTAAAACGTTATCATTGTGTCTGATTAGTTCAAACTGTTCAGTCCTCCTGATAAGTTTTAAGTAAACAATGCATTTTTTGTTCAGTTGAAACTCTTTCATGTTCAAGTTCATTTAAGCCATTAAGTTTTACCCTCATAAGGATTGAAGCAAGAAGAGAAGAATTTGATAAAGATGGTGTTGGTATTTATATTTCTTGGAAAAATATGCATACCATCACAAATTTACAAAGCAGTCTTTCCTGTTATTGTTTGGACTATCTGGGTTTGCCTCGAGTAGCTATGCTTGCACAAAAAGTAATAGTATGAACTAGAGCTGTAATGCTCAATATGTTCTACATTGATATCAATATTTGTAAAATAATAAGAGAAGTTTACCTCAATATAATACGTAGAACACTTCCATATGATACTCTCTAGCAGTTAAAACGAAAAAATCAAAAATCTTACATTACAGTAAAAAAATAATTAAGTCAATTGAATACAATTAAAAATAATTAAAAATCAATCTAATGTAATTGAAATTAATTAAAAGAAATTTTACAAAAATTGCAAAACGTTTTTCCTTCCCGAAGCTGACAACGCTTTCTCGACCGTATGTCGTGATCACAGGAACGAAAATTTCCGAATAGGGATGAGCACGAAACTTAAATAAGGATTATTTGTATTCGCACATGCACGTAAAAGCCCACAAATCGGAGATTAGATACGACTGGCAAACATTAACAGAATTCTCATGTAATTTCAGCTTTGGGGGGGGGGGGGGAATTCACAGACTAAAAGGTTAAAAGTAGCCGCAGGCAGAGGTGAAGGTGATTCTTGCACAACTTCTATTAGAATAAGTAGCGACCTGGAGCGAGGGGTGCTGGGGGTTTCAGGGACTTATGGCAGTCATCGTGAAACAGATGGGTATATGGGATGTGTTAGGGTAACTAATAATAAGAATAGGTACATGTATACTTGCATGTGTACCAATGCTAGAAGTATAGAAAATAAATTTAAAGAATTTGAAGTGTTGGTCAAGACATCAAAGGCAGATATTGTTGGGATAGCGGAGACGTGGTGTCAAACAGATATAAGGAATACAGAACTGGATTTTGGGGAGTACAATGTGTCCAGAAAGGATAGACAGGATAGGAAGGGAGGAGGTGTTATGCTGTTAATTAAGAAAAACAAAATCAAAAGAAGTACATCCAGTTGATATAGATGACCAGTGCACAGTTGAGTCAGTTTGGTGTGACATAAGCACTGCGAAAAGCAAAAATAAGAGTAGGAGCGTGTTATAGGCCTAATGAGTACAATGAACAATTGTACAGAGAAATAGTGGGCTAGTAAATCGGAATGTCTTATAATGGGGGATTTTAACTTCCCAGATATTGACTGGAACTTGTGGGCTGGTCACTCACACACTAGTAAGACTTTTGTGGATTTATTGGATGATTGTTTTCTGCAGCAGCATGTTCGAGAGGCAACCAGAGAGGGTAATACTCTTGATCTGGTTATCAGCAGTGATCATTCGTGTATTAAGAATTTGCAGATAAAGGAACCACTAGGTAGCAGTGATCACAGTGTACTGATGTGGTATTTACTTAAAGATATAATTACCATCAGGGGTAAAGGAAAGGGTTTTTGCTTCCATTAAGGTAACTACAGTGCTCTCAGACAGTTTAAATTCTGTACAGTGGGACCAATTGATGATGTTACCAAGAGAAAATTCTAAGTGGGACGCATTCAAGGAATTAATCGTGAAAGCTACTAGACGTTTCATACCTACTAAGAAATATTGTTCAAGGTTTAGGACTAAATTGTTGTCAAATGAACTAATGAGACTCGTAACAGAGAAGAAAAATGCATGGGATGCATATAAATTATCAAGCAACTCAGAAGCCTATGGCAGATATAAGCTAGTCTGTAATCAGGTCACAAAGGAGGTTAGGCAGGCAAAGGCAAATTACGAGAAATCTTTGGTAAAGATGCTAAGAAAAACAGCAAGGATTTCTTTACTTATATAAACTCTAAAAGGAAGGGGATGAACCTGATTGGTCCACTTGATATCGATGGTTCAACTGTTGATGATCCTGCTCAGATAGCAAACAAACTGAATGAGTATTTTGAATCTGCATCCACACATGAGGAGTTAGTAAGGTTTGAAAATGGCAGAAGGTTATCAAATTGTAGCAGGATGCTTAATGATTTTGTAATAACTGAGAGCAAAGTGGAGGAGAAATTGCTGAAGTTAAACATAAGAAAGGCACCTGGGGGTGGATGGGATCTATCCAGTTATATTAAAGGAGGCGGCAAAGCAACTAAGCAAACACTTAGCCATAACTATGAGAGCATCCTTAGACTCAGGGAGGTCCCCATGGACTGGAGATGTGCAAATGTATCCCCAATTCACAAAGGGGGATCGAAGGATGACACGAGTAATTACAGACCAGTTAGTTTAACTTCTGTTCCAGGTAAAATAATGGAGTAACTGGTTAAAGATGCATTGCAGGATCATCTAGACAAGACTGCAGCAATAATTCAGACAGCATGGGTTTGTTAAGGGAAAGTCTTGTCTGACAAATTTGATAGGATATTATGATGTGGTTACAAAGGAACTGGATGCAAAAAATAATTTTGATATCATATATTTGGATTTCAGGAAAGCTTTTTGACACTGTTGCACATGAAAGACTATTGTACAAATTGGAGCAGAATGGTATTAAGGGTAAGTTGCTACAATGGATAAAAGGATGGTTGAATGGAAGAACACAGAGGGTGATAATTAATGGGTACTGCTCTTCATGGACTAATGTTATTAGGGAGTCCCACAGGGTTTGGTGTTGGGTTCTCTGTTGTTTTGTATTTTTATCAATGTTATTGATGAAGGTATATCAGGTTTAGTGTCGAAGTTTGCAGATGATACAAAGGTTGGCAGGGTTGTTTATGACAGTAATGGCAGTGTGCTACTGCAACAGGATCTAGATAATTTGGGCAGATGGGCTAAGAAGTGGCAACTGAAGTTTAACCTTGACAAATGCAAAGTACTGCATATGGATAGAAGTAACCCCAGAGAAACGTATCAACTGTGTGATACTACACTTAAGGTGGTAGAAAACGAAAAAGACCTGGGAGTAATTGTGCAGTCAGATATGAAGTTTTCTGAACAATGCAGACAGGCTGCCAGGGCAGGTCATGGGGTTTTGTCAATGATATATAGGAATTTTTCTAGCAAGGAAAAGGAGGTTATTGTCCCTCTGTATAAGGCAATGGTTAGGCCACGCCTTCAGTATTGCATACAGGTCTGGACGCCTCATTTTATGAAGAATGTAGATTTGCTTGAGTGTGTACAGAGAAGGGAAACATGATTGGTGAGGGGGATTAAGGGATCCTCTTACCAAGAGAGGCTAAATTCTGCTAATTGGAGCAGCTGGAGACTAGGCACCTGCACAGTGATCTTATTGAGGTGTATAAGGCCTTGAATGGATTGAGCACGCTGAATTCTGATGGGATCCTTCCACTTGTTCAGATTACGAACCTAGGGGGCATAATTTCAAATTAAGAAAAGACAGATGTAGAATACATGTGCGGAAATTTGCATTTAGCCAGCGGGTGGTTAATTGCTGGAACAAACTTCCATCTGTTGTTGTGGAAGTTGATAGGTTAAATAAATTTAAGGAGGAACTGGACAGGCATTTGGAGGGAATGGTGTTTTTTTTTTTTTTTTTTTTGGGTGATGTATGCAGGTGTCTGCATAAGCTCATACACTTGCTTTCTTGCATCACATGCTACTACTACTAGTACTATTTAATTAACAGTTTCTACAATTAAGTCTGGTTCAATTACTTTTGGACTCGTTAAATAGTGTTTTTCGTTAATGGCATATAAGGCTAATTCTGACGCTGCTGAATGAGAAGAGTGAACTGAGGCCTTGTGTTGATTAACACGAAAATTCGGAGGAAAATGCGTAGAACCTGGATACGACGAGTTGCAATCACCGCAAGAAATATTATATACCACGTTATTCATTGCATTGCGAACTAGGAAAGGACTGGTTCCGTATTGGCCTGGCCACGATTTTAAATGCGGTATCTTAAAGAATATATTAAGCTGTTTGTGCCATTGTTGAACATATGGGACAGAAATAAAGTATTTTTTAATATTACAATTGTTGGCTGATGTATTTTGTAACCTATGCCTGGCTTGTACCCTAATTTGGTTTATTGTAGCAAGGAGATAACTGCTGGTTAATATTTGTATTTGTGAGCCCAAAGCAGATTCTTTCATCGAATATTTATAGGCATTTAGAAATTGATTAAAGATAATAGATCTCTTGTAAGAGAATGGGTGATAGCTGTTATAATGTATGCAGGTGTGTGTAGGTTTACGATAGAGTTAAATTGGATTTTATTAGAGTAATTGTGAAATTTAGAAAAATTTAATGACTTTGTATCCGTACCCTCCGTTTTCAATGTAAGTTCAAGTCTAGAGTGAATATTATTAAATGAATGTAAAATGTCTTGGATAGTATCACTATCAGTAATAACTAGAACATCGTTTAAATATCTCCCATAGTATGTGATACGAGGTAGAAAAGGCGTAAAATGTATGCGCTCAATCATTGAGGGATATACCTCCGATATTAAGCCGCTCAAGCTCAATTCCGTCGGCAAACCAAAAACGTGTTTGTATACTTTGTCTTGAAGGGTGATATAGTTTGCCTCAATTATGAATTTAAGTGAAAAATTTCTTTAATAGGAAGCTTCGTATAATTAATCAGTATAGAATTATTATTTAACATATCCCAAATAATATCTAATGTGTATTCAGTGTTTACATTTGTATATAATGAAGTAATATCTAGTGAGAATAAATTATCATTATTGCCAAGTCTACAGTCCCTTAAGGTCATTAAATAATGTATATTAGTTCTTATTCCCAAATTGTATCACCTGTCTAAAGGGTTTTATAATGCTATATACATGTGTGGCCAAGAATGAAAATGCTGAGTTTCTGTAGGAAACAATAGGCCGAATAGGAAATCCGGTCTTCTATAATTTTACCTGACCAAAAAATGCAGGAATATTGTGTTCTGGCCTTCAATTCCTTTAACTGAGCCATAGTAATGTAGTCATTTTTTCAATACGTGGTTAACGTTTTATTGTATTGATTGACCAAATTGGTAAATAGTGCCGGGTATACTTCAAGATAAGTAGAGGTATCTGAAACTACTGAATCTAACTTATTAATATAATCGTGTTTATCAAGTATGACAACTGTATCTCCTTATCTGCCCTCCATATAATAATGTCTTTATTTTCCTGAAATTCATGTAAAGCTGAATTGTCATGTGTATTCAATTTAGGAAGTCTCGTTTCTTTTATGTTATTCATTACTCTGTTAACTTGTTGAATAAATAAATCTTTTTGTGGAACATTACAATTCGTAAATTCAGAGGGAAAATGCTTAGTACCAAGGTTCTATGCATTTTCCTCTGAATTTTTCATGTTAATCAACACGCGGCCTCAGTTCGTGCTTCTCGTTCAGCAGCATCAGAATTAGCCTTTCATGCAGTTAATGTAAAGCATACTTTATTTAATGAGGCCAAAATACTTAGTCTCCAACGTAATTATACCAGACTATTAATTGCAGAAACTGTAAATTACATTAGAATTCTGTTAATGTTCGCTGGCCATTTCTAATCTCCAATTCGTGGGCTTTTACAAAAGCACATGTGCAAAGGCAAATAATCCCTATTTAAGTATCGCCCTCACAACTATATTCGGTAATTTTCGTTCCTGTGATCAAGACATACGGTCGAAAAGCGTTGTCAGCTTCAGGAAGGAAAATCGTTTTGCAATTTTTTAATTAAATTTCTTTTAATTTATTTAATTTTTAATTGCATTAAATTGATTTTTAATTATTTTATACCGTAATGTAAGATTTTCAATTTTTTTTGTTTTAATTATTGGAGAGTATCATACAGAAATGTTCTACGTATTATATTGAGGTAAACTTCTGTTATTATTTCAAATATTGCACAAAAAGTATACCAGTCTTTACCTTAAATCATTTTCATTAAATTTAATTAAATTATTCAGTCTAAGAATGTTATTACTAATTTTTTCCATTATATTAAAATAACATTTAAAATTTTATTTTTTACTTTACAAGTATTGAATGGTGTGCAAAATGTGCCGCACTTGCTCATTTTAAACTCTTTGAAGCATTTGCTGAGAGGTTAAAACATGAGGTTTTATATATATATATTCTAAATCTAGATGATAAATGACCAGGCTTACACTGAGAATGTTACTCCAGTTGTTAATAATACAAGATAATATGGTGCCTCCGTAGCCAGGTGGGCAGGAGCTGCAGTGCATAGCACATGCTTCTTGATTAGACCGGGGTTCGAGCCTGTGACCACCAAATACGGAGGTTGCAGAAAGGTCAGGGAATGACCACCGCATATCCCTGGTGCAATGGCCTTAGTTGCTAATGCTCCTCAAAACCAATTAATAATAACAATAACAAGTTAATATATTTTTGGTAACATGAAAATAACTAGCAAAAAGTTGCTGTCTGAACAGATTTTGCCTTTTTTATTTTTGTGAGGTGCTTACGCAATTTGAAATAATGTTATTTAAAAGGAAAGAATCTTTTATTCATTAATGAAATATTCATTAATGAATTTTGTGAAAATATCAAGACAGAAAATACAAAAAAACTGGGCTAAAAATTATTGAATAACATTATTATTTTTTCTGTTAGAGGCAGTTTCTAACTCTCTAAAAACAACAGTCATCCATCATGGCTATATCCCACCTTCCTTGATAGTGTTGTTCTGTCATACTTATATCTTGGTGGAGCCTTTCATCTTATCCACTACTAATTGTACTTAAGATATTAGGCAACCTAAAATATTTTTAGAAGACTACAAAATCTTGCAATTAATCCCCCCCCCCCCATAGGATTTAAATCTATTTGATTGATTGAGGTTGTGGTTTAGCTGAAATCGTGTAATAATTTTCTAACTTATCCAACACAGATTCCTTCTTTGAATTTTGAATCACTTAATTTTGGAAATTATTTCTTTTAAATAAAACCATCACTTTCTTTGTCCAAAACCTCACATTTTTTTCTAAAATTTAGTTTCAGATTTAATGGAGGAAGTGCCAACTAAGGATATCTCTGATTCATATATGACATTACTTTTCCTAGGAACATACTCTCCTCACTTGACAACAGTGCTGCTGTTGTATGAGCAGAGAAAACAGGCATTACTTGGTAAATCCACTATGCAATCCAAGTAAAAGCATGATGAGTTTAAAATCTCCACAGAACTGTCAACAGTGTTTGATATTTGGTACCTACTCTTGTTAGTTTCTGTTATGTAAGCAAAGTTACTTTTAAGCTTATCTATATCATTATTCTTCTCTTTCTTAGTGATTCCTTTCTACTTCTCTCTCTCTCTCTCTCTCTCTCTCTCTCTCTCTCTCCCCCTCTCAGGGTAACTCGGGATTTTTTTTTTTTTGGCAGGTGCAGCATAAGCCTTAGGCTTCCTTGTTGTACCATATGGCTAATAATAAATTTAATCAATGAATGGCTGCTATTATTTGTATTCAAATCTTATGTTTTTCATGAATATTTCAATCCATTTTAATATGGACATTGAGAAAATGCTGAAAGGTTTTTTATTCCTCTTTCTAAATACAGAAATTCTTGTAGTATCAGATAGCAATTTCCATTATTACTGTTGCTTTGACATATAAATAACATACTAGGTCATCAAGCTCTTTTTGTTGTTGAATTAGGTATGGTTCATTGCATACTCTGCAGTGTGTAACTTGGATTGTTCATTGGTTTTACTTTATTGTGAATGAGAAATTGTTTCCAGTTAGTTGAGTAGAGAAGCAGAAAGATCATCTCCATTCAGGATTGTCTTTGTTTCAGAAGTAACTTTTGGATATTATGTTTTGTTTTTGCTGCTCCTCAAAAAATCTGAAATTTTTGCAAGAAATGGTCTTTATTATGGCTTGTTGGTTTGTGCCATACCATGGGGACAGCAGACAGCATGAAATTTCTTTTTATTCATTCAAGAGTTTACAAAGCACAATATATGCAGCATACATGTGGCCCAACATCAGTTTTGATCTGTTAAGTGGCATCCAAAGTAGAGATAATAAGCATATTAATCACTTTTGTTAATAGGCTGATATGATTTCAGAGTAAAATATCCATACTGATAACAAAAATTGTCCAGTGAAAATGTCAAGTCACATTGTCTTTTCTCCACATCAATTGTCAGAAAACTATATACAAAGAAAAACATAACTGGTCTCAGATGCATGCAGATGATGGCTGTTGACTAATATGCACAAACCTGTAGGTTTGCAATTATGAGTTAATTATCCTAGTTTTGTGTTTATATTCAGTGATGTTCACTTTCTGTAGCTGTTATGAAAAAGGGTTACTAGTGGTTAAATTGGCGCCCCCACAAACTGTGACAAACAGTTTGTGGGGGCGCCATATTTTGGAATTACATAAGAGTTAATTTAAGAAGAAAGTTACCTTTTACATTTGGTGATCACTGAATTATGACCACCCCCATCCATAATGGACTATGCTGCGTAGCTCTCAGTATAAAAAGCAGAACAGCTTTCAATGCTAGGACAGTGGCAATTTGTATCTGATTGTAGTAAAGTAGCAGCCATGGGATATAGTAAAAATATCAGTTTCTGAAGGGCATGACTGTGGGAGCTGTGTGTCGGGTGTTACCATATTGGTAACAGCACATCTTGTCGGTTGCTCATGGCCCAATGTGTTTAAAATATTCCAAGAATGGTGTCAGATGAGTCAAACCATCTCCCACTGACAGAACTGTAAAGGATTATACAAGGTGAATATTTATGGTGAGCGAAGGGTGCAGCATGTTGTATGGGCTCAGCAATAGGTCACTGTGCAACAGTTGACATCACAGTACAGTATTGAGAATGCAAGAACAATATCCTAGATCACTATGTGCTGTACACTCACATATGGGGTTCCACAGCAGATGACTCAAAGAGACGCCTTCTCTTCACCGCTGATCATTGCCGAAGGCTAATGCTAATGTGGTGTTAACAACATGCTGTTTGGACACTGGAGGACTGGAAATGAATGTGCTGGTCGGATGAGTCCCAATTCCTGTTGCTATGCATTGATGGATGCCTCGTGTGTGGTATAAGCAACAAGAGTCCATGGACTTGTTTTGCATGGTGCCCACTCTCCAGGCAGGAGGTGGTTGCTTAATATGGGGCATGTTTTGCTCTCAAGATCTAGGATCCCAGATGTGTGGACCAGCGTTTCACTGGTGAGGTCTACTGGCAGGTCTTATGAAACCATGGGCATGCAGCCACGTGCATTTTTTCCTGTACAGAAACTGGATCTTTCAAGATGGTAATGCATTGTGTCATTGGGCCTGCACTGCACGTGAGTGGTTCAAGGAACACAGTGAAGATATCAGCCATCTTGATTGGCCTCCAAATTAGTCTGACCTCAAACCAGTTGAACATCTCTGGGATGTTTTGGAACAGGAAGTGAGGTGTATGGACATGCAATTGTCATCTATTCCAACACTGGAAAGCCTTGTGCATGGCTGCAGATCCCTACAGACATCTAATCGAGTCAATATCTAGGCAAATAGTGGCTGTTACCTGTGTGAACGGTGGCCCAACGTGGTATTAGGTAGATGGTCATAAGTAGTGATCACTGTGTTACCAAAACCTTGTAGACCTATAAACTTTCCACCTTTATGGTAATGCCATCTCTTTGACTCATTTTGATTTCTCTCACCATCAGATTTCTGTTACACCCCAAAGCTTTGTCATTAAAGACAATTTAAAGGAGGGGAAAAAAGCTATTTCTACTAATTTTCATTAATGAATTAGCCATCAGGTGCATTGCATAAAATATATGGAAATGCTTAAAACCGTTATTTTCTCTGTGTTATGTTTAGCATTTGCCATTTATTATTATTATTATTTATTTATTTTTTTATTTTTTTTTTTTTGTCGTGTGTTTAACAATGTCATTCTGTAATATGCCAAAGACATAAGGCATAAGATTTCAGAAGACACAGATTTTCCATATATTATAAAATCTGAAAAAGGAACATATTTGCTTTGTGTACTGTATGTTGATGTGATATTTCAATTTAAAATGGTAAAAATGTGATATAATTGACATTTGCAAAACAAACAAATACCCATACAATGTGCAGTGTATAGAGAGAAATGCAAAAATAAATATACCACTTAAATCTTTCTCTGAGCTGTGCTATTTATGAAGTTGTACTTTTGAAAAAAAAATGCCATGCCCATGTTATGATTGGTTTAAAAACTCTGGTCCTTGAGGTTGTCACAGACATTCTCTCAGATGTGCCAGACAAGCTGTACTTGCTACCTGGAAGTCTAAAACGCTGATGGAACTGATATTCGGGTGACACTCAAGTCAAGTGGACCCAATTTCGGCGAAGTCTGGACAGTCTTTGGCAGCCAAATCCTCTGCTTGCACTTTCACGAGGGTGGGACTGCTAGTAATCCTGGGCATAATCTCCATGCGCAAGTACATGGTGGGTGACCACCCAGGTGTGAACCAACGTAAGCAGGGGTCGAGGTGTGGTGCCCGCACCACATGGAGGAATGCCACCCCTCTATGTTACTAGGCAGTACTAGGTGGTAGATGAATCTCTGTGACAGCCAAATCCTCTGCTTGCACCTTCACAATGGTGGGACTGTTAGTAATCCTGGGCATAACCTCCATGCACAAGTACATGGAGAGTGACCACCCAGGTGTGAACCAACGTAAGCAGGGGTCGAGGTGTGGTGCCCGCACCACATGGAGGAATGTCACCCCTCTATGTTACCAGGCAGTACTAGGTGGTAGATGACTCTCATCAACTAGTGGGCCCCAGGTGCCAAGCGTTCCGTGACCAAGTGATTTTTGTGCGTTCCAAAAAGTGTTATATCCAAAGAGCCTTTGAACAAATTATATTTTGTTCCACCTACCGTTTTCTTTATTTATAAATTACTGCAGCACTTTCGCACTACAAGAAGTAGGCAAAGGCCCAGAAAGGGAAGCCACCTTTCTGTTTCTATTTCTAACAGTACTAACCAAATAACTCAGCCGCTTGGTCACCTAATGGCACTGCTCCTGCTTCCCCGTGGCGGGGCCGGAAACCTGGGAGGTAAAGCAAACCTCCAGGGCCAAAAGGAGCAAAACATGGAATATGACAACTTCTCCCCGATTAAGACTGCAAATCTGAATAATACGGATTTGCATCAACCTGATATCGACTCTACCAATCCAAAGAGACTGAAAACGGATACTCCTCGAATTGAACATCCGAGTTTTCTGATTCTCCATTCACTGACAAACCAGCCCTTAGGCAATCTATCGCCATTTCTCATTCAAAAATGTCTTGAGAACGTAGCTGGTTCCCCGAAAATGGTGAGGCGACTAAAATCTGGCGACATGCTTGTAGAGACCACAAGCTCTAAACACTCTGAGTCTCTACTTAGACTCAACTCATTTGGCGGAAATCAAGTTAAGGTGTCCCCACATGCCACACTAAACACATCCAAAGGCGTAATTTCAGAATGGGACCTAATGAATGTTCCAGAGGAGGAAATTGTTCAGGAATTGCAGGAACAGAAAGTCACACAGGCCAAAAGAATCATGATGAAAAAAGATGGCGAGCTAACTCCAACTCGGAGCATCATACTAACATTCAGCTCACCAAACCTACCTTCGTCAGTGAAAGCAGGGTATTTGCATTGTCGCATACGGCCATATATTCCAAACCCAATAAGATGTTATATTATAAGTGTCAGAAATTTGGACACTCACAAACAGTCTGTCGAGGTGACCCTGTATGCCCAAACTGTGGATCGAAAGAGCATACCCAAACTGATTGTAATGCCCAGTTTTCTCTTTGTCCCAACTGTAAAGGCAACCATCCAGCCTTCTCCAAAAATTGTGAACAGTGGAAATATGAGAAAAAAATCCAGAAATAGAAAAGAAAGTCTCGTTCCCAGAAGCACGAAAGCAACTGCAAATACAGATGCCTAGACGTACATATGCCGAAGCCTTTAAAAATTTCATTCAGTATCCATCCAAACTGACACATCAATTCCACCAAACATCTCTATTGCTGAATGAGCTCGATCCTTGCTCTCTTCTGCACCACAATCATCAAAGCAACATATGTCAAGCAGGGCTAACAACACGCCAATCACCATACCACCTGCTGTCCATGCAGCCCCTGTAATATCCGTTCAAACAGAGAAACCAGATCCCGTTAGCAAACAGCCAGTTGATTCCATCCTTATGGATACCAATGAAATCCCCAGTCAGGAAGAAACAGAAACCATTCTGGAGATCCATCCAGAAGATGAAATAGACAAGAGACCAGTTTTCTCAAAAAGAGATAAAATTAAAATTGACCGCAGCAAACAGTATTTTAAAAAACAGACAGACTCAGCTCCTTCATCTAAATCTAAACAGTGAATAACGTAGTCCAGTGGAATTGCAGAGACTTGCGTAGCAATATTGATGACATCCAGGAAATAATTAAACGGCATAACCCAGTTGGCATCTGTTTACAGGAGACATTTAACTCCTAAGGTATCTCTCTCAATCAAAAATTCTTCTCTTTTCAGAGAAGATAGACCAGTTACAAATAAAGCTCACGGTGGGGTTGCTATTCTCATAGATTCACGATTCCCTTGCAGACGTATTCCTTTGCAAACCTCTATTGAAGTGGTTGCTGCGCGAATAGCAATTGGAGTCACTATAACACTTTTTTCTATATATCTACCGCCCACTCAGCCTTGCACTATTCATGAACTTGAAGATCTAATAATGCAGTTGCCAACCCCTTTCTGTTTATTGGGCGACTTCAATGGACACTATCCATTGTGGGGCTCTCCCAATGCAGATGGACGGGGACAACTTATCGAAATGCTCATTGACAGGCAGAATTTATCCATCCTAAATACTGGTTTACCAACTTACATCCATCTCCAAACAGGAACTGTGTCCTCAATAGATCTATCTATATGTTCTCCAATCCTTTTTCCTTGTATTGAGTGGACAGCTCTGGATGATCCACTGAACAGTGACCATTATCCACTAATCTGTAAAATTCAAACTTCACACTCTGTGACTTCAGAAAACTGCATGAAATGGAAATTTTCCAAGGCTGATTGGGCAAAATATACTTATCATGTATCCTTTGATAATCAGATCATTGAATCTTGTCCAATTGACATAGTCACCAGCCATATCACTAAACAAATCCTAGCAGCTGCGTCTACTGCCATTCCACAGTCACAGTCAAGCTCCTGTAGATCCAAAAATTATTGGTGGAATGAGGACTGTAGGAGTGCCAAAAAAGAAAAAAACCGAGCCTGGAATATATTCCGCAAACATCCTACTACCAATAATCTTATAAATTATAAAAAACTCAGAGCCAAGGCTCGCCATATCAGGAAGAAAGCAAAAAGAGACTCCTGGATCCGATTTGCAAATTCAGTTAATAAAAATACAGATTCTAGAATAATATGGAGAAAAATAAAACAATTAAATGGCAAATTTCCTCCTCCATCCTCCCCAATTTTCAACTGGAATGGACAGGAGCTGTGTACTCCTGCAGAAATTGCAAATGCTTTAGGCTCTGTATTCTCACAACTGTCTGCGTCGACCGCATACGACCAGTCATTTCAGAAGATTAAAGCTTCAGCTGAAAAATCTCGATTGAACTTCAAAACCAAATCGTGTCTATCATAATCGGCCCCTTACTATGATTGAACTTCAAGAAGCTATATATACCTCAAAGAACAGTGCTGCTGGTCCAGACGGAGTGTATTATACAATGCTTAAACACTTAGATAACAAAGCATTATCCTTGCTGTTAACTTTCTACAATCGTATTTTCACTGAACATTCATTCCCCACATGCTGGCATCACACCTATGTACTGGAAATTCCCAAACCAGGGAAAGATCACTCTGTCCCTCACCACTATAGACCTATTTCTCTTACCAGCTGCTTGGGTAAAACCCTGGAAAAAATGATACACTGCCGACTGACCTGGTATCTTGACTCCAAACATTTAATATCTGATAGCCAATTTGGCTTCAGGAAAAATTGATCCTCTCTGGATCTCATGGTCAAAGCTGAAACAAACATCAGGAATGCATTTATCCGAAACGAGCATCTCGTTATGGTATGCCTTGACATAGAGAAGGCCTTTGACACCACTTGGCGTTTTGGCATCTTGAAAGATCTACATTCTCTTGACCTCAGAGGCCACTTACCATATTTCATACAAAACTTCCTTCAGCATAGAACTTTTCAAGTCCGCTATCGGCAAGTCCTCTCGCAAATCTATATACAAGAGGAAGGAGTCCCACAAGGCTCAGTTCTGAGTTCTACCTTATTTGCAATAAGAATAAATAATATAACCAAATGCATACCCGTCCCTGTAAACACATATCTCTATGCCGATGACCTGACTGTTTCCTGCAGTTCACAGAATATGAACTTCATCGAAAGGCAATTACAAATCTCTCTTAACAATATTCAATTATGGATGACACAGAATGGATACCGACTATCACATCTGAATGACACTGGATTTCTGATGTGATACCAACTATCACATCAGAAATCCAGTGTCATTCATTTTTGTAACAAACGAAAGATGCATCCTGAACCAGAGCTTCACTTAACGAATCATCCTATATTAGTCATGAAAAATATTTGTCTCCTGGGCCTCATTTTTGATAGTAAGCTTAATTTCTTAGAACATCAAATATCTGCGGACTACTTGCCAGAAAAAAATGAATATACTCAGAGTTCTTTCTTCGACAACATGGGGTGCAGGTCGCTATACCCTGCTTCAATTGTATAGAACTCTAATTAGGTCTCGTCTTGATTATGGTGCCCCAGTTTATGACTCTGCCAGGGAAAGCGTACTTACACGCCTTGCACCTATTCAACATTCTGCCCTCAGGATTGCTACAGGAGCTTTTAGGACATCGCCAGTACAAAGCCTTTATATTGAAGCCCATGAAGTTCCACTCTGTCTCAGAAGAAAGGTGTTACTTCTGAATTATGCAGCTAAAATTCGAAGCATGCCTACCCATCCAATTTGGCCTATACTTAGTGACCCACAGTTTAAAATTTTTTATAGAAATAAACCCAGTGCAGTTCAGCCTACTGGTATCAGATTACAAGCACTATCAGAAACTTGGAATGTCCATCTCGAAAAAGTCCTCCAAGATCCAAACTGTTCAGTCGCCCCATGGGCCGATACTATACCATCCTGCGACAATTACTTCCTAAACTGGGGGAAGCATTCCCTGGCAAATATCAATATACAACAACTCCATACTGCTCACACAGAGAATTATCCTCTTTTTACAAAAATATATACCGATGGATCAAAGTCGGATAGTGCAGTAGGTGCTGCAGCAGTTTTCCCTTTTAACACCATCTCTCTATCACTTCCCACTGAATGCAGCAGTTATACAGCTGAGTTATTCGCCATCAAGCTTGCCCTACAAAATATTCTCCATCTGTCCATCAAAAAGAGTATAATATTTACGGACTCGCAGAGTGCACTTATAACCCTACAAAACACCTCCTCACCAAAGAATCCTTTAATAAAAACTATAAGAGATATGTTGATACATACTCAGGAACGCCAGCTTGTAGTTATCTTTTGCTGGATCCCAGGCCACACTGGGATATCTGGAAATGAATGTGCAGATTATGCCGCTAAACATCCTTCTAATTCAGATTCATCATGCGCTCTCGTTCCATATACTGACTACAAATCTAATATACAAAGAATATGTAAGGAACAGTGGACTCTTATGTGGCAAAATAAACCAGATAATAAGCTCTTTCAAATAAAACCAGATCCACAATTATGGGCCTCTAGCTTCCGGGAAAACAGAAAGGAAGAAGTAATCCTAGCCAGAGCAAGAATTAGTCACAGTCACATTACCCACCTATTTCTCCTCACAGGCAATGATCCTCCTCAGCGTACACACTGCAATTCTCAATTCACAATGAAGCACATTCTTGTTGACTGCACCTTATACTCGCATGCCCGGCAACTCTCATTCAGTTTTCTTCCTAATCTTAAAGAATCTTTGAACCTCTGTCATATCATAGGTAACGATGCCAAACTCGCAGAATTTTTCTCATTTATCAAACGGATAAACTTATATGATCAGTTCTGACTGTTTGCAAAACAGTCATCATGAGTATCGTCCACATCGCTGATCGGCGCAATATGGCCTGAGCAGCCCTTGCGCCAAAAATAACAACATCAACTAGTGCAATACCACCACTTTGCTTATTGGGGGCTAGAAGTGGTGGAACCCATGGTTAGTCTCTAGAGTTAAGTTCCCATCAACCCTTTCCCATCTCTTCCATCATGCAGTATGATTGACGACTTTTGAGGTTATGATGAACATCGTGGTGAGATCCAATATTCCTTACATTTCGAGGGTACAGCTCTAAAATGGTGTTCGCAGGCTGGCTGCTAGTTAGTACACCGAACAGAACCTATTGGTAACTCTCTAGGAGGCTTCTGGATCAGCTAGTGTATAATCTTGCTACCTCTGCTCTGCCAGATAGTGACTGGAGGGAGTCCAAGTAGTGTGTATTCAGGGAGCATTGTCGAGGCCATGTTATGTCAAGGATCTGGGTATATTCTTACCATGTGTATGCCATATACAAAAATTTCATTACTTCATACAGCATGTCCCACCCACTTTTTCTTATTATTGAATACACCATGAATTGTCAAACTAATAGAACAAGCTTATCTGCGAAAAGATCTAAACCTCCCAAACACTTCCTAATTCATTTCACAAATATACATGGTCTCAATTCTAATCTCAATGATGTCCATTTCCACTTGCAGTCTGCCAAACCCTATGTACTTTTTCTGACAGAATCTCAGTTATTGGTTGATTCAACTACTGCTCATCTCAGGTGCCTAAATTATTCGCTGTATGATTCCTTTCACCTCAAAGGTGGTACTTGTGCATATGTCCGTTCTGATATTCCCTGTTCAAATTCATATGTCATCTCTACCTTTCTCCCAACTCCACTAATCACTTGGAGCTCCTTGACTTCCTCTTTTTGCAACTTGACTTTCTCCAGTCCAACTTTCCTAACAGTGAGGTAATTTTCCTTAGGGATTTTAATGTTCATAACTCCAGCTGGCTTCCATTTTCTAGTCACACCGACCCAGCTGGTCGAGATGCTGAAGCTTTTGCAATTACTAATGACCTTGCACAGATTGTTCATTTACCTACAAGAATACCGGACAATCCTAACCATACAGCCAACAAGCTTGATCTTTTTCTCACACACAACACTTCTAAGTACACGGTCGAAGTGAGAGGTCCTTTAGGCACTTCAGATCATAACTTGGTGAGTGTCTCTTCTCCAATGGAGCCTTTATCTCATGGCTATTCCCAACCTCATGATGTTTGGCCTTACAAGAATGCAAAATGCGATGACCTGCGAGATTTCTTTTCTTCTCTTCCTTGGTCAGATTACTGTTTCAAAACTTCTGATGTCAACGTCTGCTCAGATCGTGTCAGTGAAATTATTCTTGCAGGAATGGAATCCTTTATCCCTCACTCCACTTTAAAATCTCGCCCTTTATCTAAACCTTGGTTTTCCAATAAATGTGCTGAGGCTGTTCAAGAGAAGAATGTTGCATATGGTAATTGGCTTGTTTCTAATTCTTCAGTTTAATTTTGTGCCCACACCAAAGCCCACAACAATTGTAAAGCAGTTATTAATCAGTCCAAACTAGAGTTCAAACAGGCTAAGAGTAGAAAACTTGCTTCTTGCCGTGGTTCGAGCCTGTCACCACCAAATACGGAGGATGCAGAAAGGTCAGTGAATGACCACCGCATATCCTGGAGCAATATGGCCTTAATTGCTAATGCTCCTAAAAAAAAAAAAAAAAAAAAAAGCCAAAAAAGCTTCTTCCCGTAATGGTAGCTGAGCATTCTGGTCTCTTGCCACAGCTATTGGCCGCAACTTTTGCCCATCTCTGCTCCCACTTCTGTCCAAAACAGATGGTTCTGTTGTCACTTCAGCCAAGGATAATACTGACCTGCTAGTATCCTATTTTTCTTCCAACTCATGTATTAATGATCTTGGTAAAACACCTACCACCATTCCCAACACGCTCCATTCAATGTCTCCTGTGGTCTTCCATCAAAAGGATGTCAGAAGGATTTTGACGAATCTTGATGCTAAGGAAGCTCCAGGTCCCGATGGTATTTCTCCACTTGTTCTCAAAACCTGTGCTCCTGAACTTACTCCTATTCTTTGCCGCCTTTTTTCACTTTCTTATTCTAAAGGTGTTTTTCCTTCTGCTTGGAAATTTGCTCATATCCAGCCAGTTTCTAAAAAGGAATCCCTCCCATCCAATTATCATCCCATTGCAATTACTTCTACTCTTTCTAAAGTAATGGAGAAATCAATTAACGGCCAACTTTTAACTACCTAGAAACCTTCCGTCTGATCAACGATCGCCTGTATGGATTCCATCAGTGTCGATCCACTGGTGATATTCTGGCTTATGTTACCCATTTATGGACTAATTCAAGGGAAAGATTTGGTGAAACACAAGTAGTTGCTCTTGACATCTCAAAGGCTTTCGATCGTGTTTGGCCTAAAGGTCTTCTAAACAAGCTCCCATCTTATGGTTTGCCGACTGTTTTTTGTAATTGGTTATCCAGTTTTCTCTCTGATCGCTCACTGAGGGTGATGGTAGATGGCTCTGTCTTCTAACTTCTCCACTAATGCCGGTCTCCCTGAAGGTTCAGTTCTTTCCCCCACTCTTTTCCTCTTGTATATTAATGACCTTCCATTGACTGGAAATCCTATCCATAGTTTTGCTGATGATAGCACATTGCGTTCCAGTTTCCATTTTGAGAAACCTTGCCCTGCTCAGTCAGCTTCAACTTCTCGAAAATCTGCTACCAAATCTGCTACCAATTTCTTAAATGCCGATCTTCGGGTAATTATCCCGTGGGGCAAAGACAGCTTAGTTGATTTCAACCCTTCTTAAACTCATTCTTGTCTTATATTTGAGATCTAAATTGAGGGGCCCATCAGGCTCTCAGCTGCCCACATCAACGCCAGAGCTTGCACTTGGTCATCACGCAACACAGCGGCAACCCCTAAGGCAGAATGCGCTGGTCCCACAGGAACTAGTTGTTGGTGACTCTATTGTCAGGGAAACCGGGAACATCCTTTGTAAAAAGGATAGGTGGAACAGGACCAGGGTATATCTGCCAGGGGCAAAGGTTGATGACGTTGTAGAGCGGATATCATCTTTCAAGGGCACAAAAGGTGATATAGTTGTACACGTTGGCACTAATGATATTAAGAGTAGGAGACCGGCGGAATTACTCAACAAGTACAGGTCACTGTTGAAAAAAAGCCGTGAAATAGGGTTGAATTTGAAAATGTCTGCAATTCTGCCCAGACACGATAGGAGGGAGTACATGATGAGAGCCTTGTCGATCAATTCGGCCCTGGAAAGATTGTGCAGGGCTCAAGGGGTAGAATTTTTTTCAGCTTGGACTGTACTTGTTAACAGGAGAGATTGCTTCTACAGGGATGGGATACACTTAAATAGAAAGGGTGCAAGAATATTTGCTGATGCTATCGAGGCAGTGTTAGGTGGGTCGGAAAACTGCTAGTTTGGGGGGATACAAAGACTAATAGTTTAACAGTAACCGCAGGCAGAGGTGAAGGTGATTCTTGCACAACTTCTATTAGAATAAGAAGCGACCTGGAGCGAGGGGTGTTGGGGGTTTCAGGGATGGATGGCAGTCATCATGGAATAGTTGGGTATATGGGATGTGTTAGGGTAACAAGGAATAGGCATAGGAGCATGTATGCTTGCATGTATACCAATGCTAGAAGTATAGTAAATAAATTTGATGAATTTGAAGTGTTGGTCAAGACATCAAAGGCGGATATTGTTGGGATAGCAGAGACGTGGTGTCACAAAGATATAAGGAATGCAGAACTGGAATTTGGGGAGTACAATGTGTACAGAAAGGATAGACAGGACAGAAAGGGAGGGGGTGTTATGCTGTTAATTAAGAAAAACATAAAATCAAAGGAAGTGCACCCAATTAATATAGATGAACAGTGCTCTGTTGAGTCAGTTTGGTGCGAGATAAGCACTGCGAAAGGAAAAATAAGGGTAGGAGTGTGTTATAGGCCTAATGACTTGAATGAGTACAATGAACAATTGTACAGAGAAATAGAGTGGGCCAGTAAATCTGAATGTCTTATAATGGGGGATTTTAACTTCCCAGATATTGACTGGAACTTGTGGGTTGGTCACTCACACACCAGTCAGACTTTTGTGGATTTATTGGATGATTGTTTTCTGCAGCAGCATGTTCGAGAGGCAACCAGAGAAAGTAACACTCTTGATCTGGTTATCAGCAGTGATCATTCGTGTATTAAGAATTTGCAGATAAAGGAACCACTAGGTGGCAGTGATCACAGTGTGCTGAAGTGGATTTACTCAAAGAGGTAACTACCGTCAGGGGTAAAGGAAAGGGTTTTTGCTTCCGTAAAGGGGAGTACAGTGGTCTCAGACAGTTTTTAAATTCTGTACAGTGGGATCAACTGACGATGTTACCAACAGTAAATTCTAAGTGGGAAGCATTCAAGGAATTAATCGTGGAAGCTACTAGACTTTATATACCGATTAAGAAATATCGTTCAAGGTTTAGGCCTAAATGGTTATCAAATGAACTAATGAGACTCGTGACAGAGAAGAAAAATGCATGGGATGCATATAAATTATCAGGTGACGCAGAAGCCTGTGGCAGATATAAGCTAGTCTGTAATCAGGTCACAAAGGAGGTTCGGCAGGCGAAGGCGGATTACGAGAAATCTTTGGCAAAGGATGCTAAGAAAAACAGCAAGGATTTCTTTACTTATATAAACTCTAAAAGGAAGGGGATGAATATGATTGGTCCACTTGACATCGATGGTTCGACTGTTGATGATCCTGCTCAGATAGCAAACAAACTGAATGAGTATTTTGCATCTACATTCACACGTGAGGAATTATTACAGTTTGAAAATGGAAGAAGGTTATCAAATTGTAGCAGTGTGCTTAATGATTTTGTAATAACTGAGAGCAAAGTGGAGGAGAAATTGTTGAAGTTAAATATAAGAAAGGCACCTGGGGTGGATGGGATCTATCCAGTTATTTTAAAGGAGGCGGCAAAGCAACTAAGCAAACCCTTAGCCATAATTATGAGAGCATCCTTGGACTCAGGGGAGGTTCCCACGGACTGGAGATGTGCAAATGTGCCCCAATTCACAAAGGTGGATCGAAGGGTGACAGGAGTAATTACAGACCAGTTAGTTTAACTTCTGTTCCGGGTAAAATAATGGAGTCACTGGTTAAAGATGCATTGCAGGATCATCTAGACAAGACTGCAATAATAATTCAAACACAGCATGGGTTTGTTAAGGGAAAGTCTTGTCTGACAAATTTGATTGGTTATTATGATGTGGTCACAAAGGAACTGGATGCAAAAAATAATTTTGATATCATATACTTGGATTTCAGGAAAGCTTTTGACACTGTTGCGCATGGAAGACTACTGTACAAATTGGAGCAGAATGGTATTAAGGGTAAGTTGCTACAATGGATAAAAGGATGGTTAAGTGGGAGAAGACAGAGGGTGGTAATCAATGGGTGCTGCTCTTCGTGGACTAATGTTATTAGTGGAGTCCCACAGGGTTCGGTGTTGGGTCCACTGTTGTTTTGTGTATTTATCAATGATATTGATGAAGGTATATCAGGCTTAATGTCGAAGTTTGCAGATGACACAAAGGTTGGCAGGGTTGTTAATGACAGTAATGGCAGTGTGCTACTGCAACAGGATCTAGATAATTTGGGCAGATGGGCTAAGAAGTGGCAACTGAAGTTCAACCTTGACAAATGCAAAGTACTGCATATGGGTAGAAGTAACCCCAGAGAAACGTACCAACTGTGTGGTACTACACTTAAGGTGGTAGAAAATGAAAAAGACCTGGGAGTAATTGTGCAGTCAGATATGAAGTTTTCTGAGCAATGCAGACAGGCTGCTAGGGCAGGTCATGGGGTTTTGTCAATGATATATAGGAATTTTGCTAGCAGGGAAAAGGAGGTGATTGTCCCTCTGTATAAGGCAATGGTCAGGCCACGCCTTGAGTACTGCGTACAGGTCTGGAGGCCTCATTTTAGGAAGGATGTAGATTTGCTTGAGCGTGTACAGAGAAGAGCAACACGATTGGTGAGGGGAATGAAGGGATTCTCTTACCAAGAGAGGCTTAAGCTCTGCAAATTGCAGTGGCTGGAGACTAGGCACCTGCGCGGTGATCTGATTGAGGTCTATAAGGCCTTTAATGGGTTGAGCATGCTGAATTCTGATGGGATCCTTCCACTTGTTCAGATTACGAACCTACGGGGACATAAGTTCAAATTAAGAAAGGACAGATGTAGAATAGATGTGCGGAAATTTGCCTTTAGCCAGCGGGTGGTTAATTGCTGGAACAAACTTCCATCTGTCGTTGTGGAAGTTGATAGGTTAAATAAATTTAAGGAGGAACTGGACAGGCATTTGGAGGGAATGGTGTGATTTTTTTTTTTTTTTTGGCTGATGCTGCATAAGCTCCTACACTTGCTTTCTTGCATCATGTGCCACTACTACTACTACTACTATTTCGCAAAAAAGGATTCTTCTGCTCCTATGCTTATCTTTAGTGACACTCCGCTTTCTAGGGAAGTTGATATATCTGTTTTGGGAATTACCCTGACTTCTAATCTGTCTTGGCACAAGCACATTACAAATATTCCTTCCTCTGCATCTAAAAAAACTTGGTTTTCTCTTTTGTTCTCGACATTACTTTTCCTCCAAACATCTGCTCACTCTGTATAAATCGCAAATCCGCCCTGCCATGGAATATTGTTCCCACATCTGGGGTGGTGCTACCAAAATCTCTCTCAGGCTTCGTGGTTCCATTCAGAAGAGGGCAGTTAGGTTAATTAATGATTCATCTCTAACAGAGTCTCTCCACACTGTCTCATCGATGTACTGTTTCTGCTGCATTCCTTTTCTACAGATACTTCCTTGGGCACTGTTCTTCTGAATTGGCTTCTATAATTCCCACTCTCTCTTTCAAAACAGTCCGAACATGTGCAGCTGCCAGCCAACATCCATTTACTGTCCGACTTCAAACTCACAGAACCAACTTTTCATCTTCCTCGTTTATTCATTCAACTGCCGTTTTCTGGAACAACCTTCCTTCATACGTATTTCCTGAAAATTACAGTCTACAGAAGTTCAAGTCCAATGTCAACAAATATCTTCTTTCATCTTCTCAACCTCCAACCCAAGCACGGTACTAAGTACTATAGGTTCTAATACTGCTCATGTTTGGAGTTTACATAAAAACAAAAAAAAAAAAAAAAAATGAGGAGATTTAGCACTTGGTGATAATGGGCTGCCTTTGTCCTCTGATTAATTTGTGTGCTGGAAAGGGGGTTGCATGCCTCTGAAAGTGGATGAATATTGACTAGACATACTACTTTTTAGAAAAAACTAAAAGGAAAGAAAGAAAAGTTTTAAAGTTCTTGAATTATCTATGCCCATGTTGTGACTCCCTTTGGGTAAATGTTTAATTGAATTGGTAGAACAGTGGTGGCAGCCTCTGACAAGTCTATTTAAAGACAAGGTTAGGATTGGTGAGAAAAGCTATATAAGCACTTTCAAAGTTGCTAAATTGAAAAGTACAAGCAGTCACTTGTGACTAGCACTAACCCACATCCAAATCCATTTCATGATCAAAAAAATTTTGAAAAAATACCAGTCAATGAATATCTCTGTGAAAAGAATTTGGCATTTTAGCAATTTCTAATACTCTCTGAAAACTTTGGAAGTCCAAGTAATGGTGTTATTGTTATAATTTTGACTCGACTTTCTGAAAAAAAGGCAAAATCTGTAAAAGAACTTTACTTGAAGTAATATCAGTTGGTATCTAACAGCCAATCTAAACAGAAATCCACAGAACACAAACCTATGGCTGTATGTTATATAAAATGCATATGTTGTCAGTGAAATTTAGTTTCAGGTTCAAGGTCTGGATTTTAAAAAATTTGCTTTTCTATTGCTTAAAACTACCAAATTTTCAGCTTTTCAAAAACCGAAATGTGAAGGGTATTTAATGGTAAAGAGGATGATGCAGTCGACATCAGTAGTCCACTGATTTTATCAGGCTTAAAACACTTAACTGTATGTATATGTTCTGGCTTTCCAAATACAAGGATCTCTCTGTAAGTAATGACTCTGGAGTGACATTTTTTTTTTTTGTATTTGAGTTAACATCATGAATTATGTATTGCCACTATAGACAAGTATATCAAAATAAAAGTTTCTGTTTATTACAGATCTAAAGTTATGAACAGTGAAACTGATGTCTCTTTCCTCCAACAGTCAGTGATAGAGTTCCTTTTCAAGTCAGGAGAAAACTCAACTGTCCAGATTCATGAAAAATTGAGGAAAGTATAGCAACAAGGTGCCATTGTACAAGCAACTTTTGTAAATGGCTTGTACATTTTAAAGGAGTCCCCACTGACATTTATGACCAGCCAAGGAGTAGAAAAACAAAGTCTGTCTGCTTTGAAGAAAACACTAAGATTTTGGATGAAATTATTCAAAAATACAGGGCAATGACCACATGCAATGATGCAAGTACTACATTTTGAGCAAAGAGTATTAACCATTTGAGACACATTTGATTATAGGAAAATATGGACCATAATCTGCCAGTGTGGCAGATTATGGTCCATTTTCCCTCAGCATGAATTGTTGAGGAGACTTCCATCCTGCAGTGGGTTGATAATGGCTGCACTTTACTTTTTACACATGTGACTTAGATGAAAAAGATAAATTGCAAACCTAGAGTGGAGAGCTTTTTCTCATTATGTTTGGACTTGGCCCCATCTGATTTTTTTTTTTTCTGTTTCAATGTATGAAGAGAAGCCGACCTGGCTAGCCGGGTGGGTAAAGTGCCTGCGTGGCAACCCAAAGGTCGTGGGTTCGAATCCTGCGTCGGGCTTGGATCAAAGTACTGCCAAAACCTTGCGAGGTGCATTATGGCCACAGAAGCCGGCGCCAACAACTACAAAAACAAAAAAAAAAAAAAAGTATGAAGAAATCTTCAACAGCAGGGTCCATCCTTTTACCATAGTGCATGTGTGATTTGGAAATAATGATAGGAAAAAAGTATGAATAAACAAGGTGGATATATAGAATGTGTACAGTGCTTCCTGGTCTTTAAAAATGATATAAATTAACTGTTTTAGTTTTACTTTTGTGACCAGAAAGGCATTATTTATAAACTTGTATGTATTATTAATTTATTACTTTTTTTTATAGTATGCCATTTATAATATAATCTTAATATTTCTATTACCATCTAATCCTAAAGTTTAAATTTGCAAGGATAATGGAATTGTAAATGAAAATGCACTGTGCCAATTGCTTTGTCACGAAGATTCTTTAATGAATTTTTATGGAAAAGTTGTGAATTTAATAATCAGTAATATTCACATTAATATTTAAATATCTATCTATATAATATATTATCTTTGTGGTTTATGATTATTTTTCTTTTTTCTTGGAGAGGTTAGCTCATTGTTGCCTTTTTTTTTTTTTTCTCTTCCCTTTCCCAGCAATATGAGAAAAGCATTAGAGATAGAGAACAACCATTACTGATTTGTACTTCAAAAGAAATTAAATTTAGAGGTGCTGCTAGAGAAAATAAGAAGATTCACTTAATTCCTGAACTCTGTTGCATGACTGGTAAATATTTTTATATATATACACACACACACACACACAACCATACAAGTAGGCGTTTTTTTTATATATATAAAATATAAACTTCTGGAATGCTGAGGAAGGTCCCCTAGGAAAGGGGGATTTTTCTGGGACCCACCCCAAAGAAAATTGTCAAACAATTAGTCCCCCCCCCACAAGATACAATAATATTGCATTTGCACAATAAACAGTATGCATTCTCGTAATGCATTTTAAGTAATGGCATCATAAGTGCTAGAGGTGCCTCCGTAGCCAGGTGGACAGGAGCAGCAGTGCGTAGCACACGCTTCTTGATTAGACCGGGGTTCGAGCCCATGACCATCAAATACGGAGGATGCTGAAAGGTCAGGGAATGATCACCACATATCCCCGGAGCAATATGTCCATAGTTGCTAATGCTCCTAAAAACCAAATAATAACAACAACATAAAGTGCTAATTTGACATTTCAAATTACAAATGTATAGTAAATTAGATGAAATTAAACTAATTTAATAAGTATTATTTATTTATTATTTAAAACATTTTTATAAAGATTTCTACAGGAAAAGCATGTTATCATATTTCTTATTGTGATTTATTTTTTTACTATTTATGGCTATGGCTGCACAATGGCCCTGAATTATTAAGCATTGTGATTGGCAAACACTTCAGCAGATAAGTTATAAAGCCAAGCTGTGCAGTCTAGCTTAACTTTGCTGACACGCAATGCACAAATGGCATTAGTAATAATAAATAATTTTTATTTTAAAGTAAATATTTTTTGCTTTAAATATGATTTTTTTTTTATTTCTTTTTACCTTCTGGAATGCCATTCCAGTATGTTCTGGTAGCAAAAAGGCCCCCCTTTTTGTATATTTAATTATAAAAATACACAAGTATATTTAATTTTATTTATAAAACTATAATATCCTCATTGTTTTGGAATAGAGTGGATATGTTCATTAATCTTTTTTTTTTTTTTTTTTTTTGGATTATTTTCTAAATGTAAAACCTTGCAATTTGTAGCATTAAAACAGTTGTCAATTGCTCACCATCCCTGAAGCATACCAAAGTGATCTTGAAGCTGCTTGGTGCTGCTAATTAACCACTCAGCATTCATCCATACCGAGATCCCAGTAATTTTTTTCCTTCTTCCAGTATTGATACAAAAAATGCCGGTTTTTCGGTACTAATTTAAAAAAAAAAGTTTATAATTTAATCACATAAAGGTTATAAAATCACCTTTATGTGATTTTATAACCTTACGTACTTATGACGTAGTTATCTCTACTAGCAAATGTACAATAAATTATCGATAGGATACCATGCAACATTGCAACCTGTCCACAATTCTCGGACAACTTCATGTATGACCGTATCGTAACTCCCAAGTTCCGTTCCTATACCACTGACTTTAGTTCAACTCCACCAAGCGTATAAGTTATTTTGGGGTTGCTGTTCCCCAGGTGTAAGACCTTGCATTTTGCTGAATTAAAGCATATAGCTGCCACTTTTCTTACCATCCCGGAAGTCTATCTAGGTCACTCTGAAGAAGCTCTTGCTTGGCGGCAATCATTAACTACTCTACTGATCTTTACATCATCTGCAAGTTTAGACATCACATCCTATATCCCTTCATAGATGTCATTTAAAATAAACAAAAACAACAGTGGTCCCAATACTGATCCTTGGGGAACCCCCTCTTCTTACATTAACCAATCCGAGGAATAACCAGTGCCTTTTTTGTAAAAAAAAATAGGTGCCGGTACTGATTCTTTACTATCAGGAAAAATTGAAAATTAAAAGGATATGGAAAGTACTCTAAAAATTTTTTTTTTCCTTATATTGTTACTTTAGTAATCTTTTTAGAATAAGAACAACAAATTAAGTATATTAACACAGTTTATTAAGCATAAATTTATTATTCAAGTTTATAAAAAAATAAGTAAAATAAGTAAAAAATAATTTCATAAAGTTTTTGTAGAATATTAATAATAAAAGTTTCGAATATTTTCAATTTTACTTTTACAAGCAACAAGATATGGAAAATGTAACACACTAAAGAAATCTAACTTTGAATTTTTTTGAATATGGCCACTGTACGGGAAAAGGTTGGACACCACCGCAGCAGAAGGTGGGCCAGAGCCCATTGGGAATACACCATGAACTGCTCTCTTTACCAGCGCAACTTCTCTGTATGTGGGACAGGTGGTCGGATAAGTTTTACCGGGTACCACGAAGTTGCAGAATGGTAATCCCTTTAGTTCTCTAAATTCACGCAGCAGCACTAATTGCCTGAAGGCCAGAAATACTAACAGTGCGTACCGAGTTAATTCTCTCCTAATCCATTCGCTCTATGAAAATTTTCTTCGCTCAACGGAAACTATTTTAAATTAATTTAACTTCCAAGGGGAATTCAAAATAATTAAACACAGGTCTGACTGAGTAAGTTAGAATTATAAAAATGGTTATACAGTTTTATATAGAAAATATCTTAACAATAGACAGTAAAAATAATGCAAATTTAGTTAAATAATTTTAAGCTTATCCGAATAGTAGGTAAATGTGAAAAAAATTTATGGAATATTACAAATTTCGAAGTGCACTGCATCCAAATGTCACACGTCACTGTTAATAAAGGTGCTGGTATGCCGTACCGTTGCATACCATCTCAAAAAAAGCACTGGGAATAACCATTTATAACAACCCCCAGCCCGGTGCCCTCCAGCCTGCTCCAACTTATAACCGCTCATGTGGGACTGAGTCAAATGCTTTACTGATATCTAAATAAACAATATCAAAATTATTCTCTAAATCCAGCTCACGAGTGACCTGTCAAAATGGCTAACCAGATTTGTTAAACATTATTTTCCCATTACAAAACCATGCTGTGTATCCCTACAGAATTCCATTTCCATCTAAATGATCCTGAATTCCACCCTTGATCATTGCCTCCATGATTTTCCCTACTACTGAAGTTAGACTGGCTGGTCGGTAATTTCCCGTTACACTCCTAGAACCGCCTTTATGTTCCAATTTACACAAATCCAACGGAATCTCTCCCCAGTCCAGTGATGCTCTCATAACTAGCCTTAATGGTTCAATGCACTCACTTGCCGCCTCCTTTAATAATTATTATAGGGTATATGCCATCAACCACAGGAGCCTTACTCACCTGTGGGCGCAAAAGTTTTCTCATTAAATCAACATGTGAAATTTCAACATCATTAATTACATTTTTTTCAACTTCACTCCCATAATTTCTCATTGACATGAAGGGTTTTTCTTCTGTAAATATTGATGCAGAGTAACTGTTGAGTTCATCTGCAACATCATTTGATGTATCTAATACTATCCCATGCAATTACATATGCTTCCGATCTGATTTGTTCTTCTCTTCTTTGCATTTATATATGTGAAGAATTCCTTAACTGCACTCTTTGCTCTCTCCCAGACTCAGTAAAGATACTACAGTTGGTCGTCGACTTACGACCGACTTCTGTTCTGACTGACAGGTCGTAAGTCGATCTGGTCGTATGTCGGCCATATATTTATTAACAGTATTTTTTAACCTTTCTAATCTTTTTATCATCTTTATAATTTATTTTTATAATCTTTTAAATTTTTATCATCTTTTATTTTTCATTTTAAATACAGTAATGTTTTCATCTTTTATTTAGCGATACTGTACATACCTTTGTTTCTACGCCTAGTCGCGGCCGGTTGTAAGTCGCATAGGTCGTAAGTCGACGACCAAGTGTGTAGTGAAAATTACTTTGCTTCATAAAACGTCTTTTTCCTTCAGAAAATGATGAACATAATTCAACCATGGAAGACCAACACGGAACAGAACATCAGTGTTCGACAAATTTTCTAAAATAGGAAATTGCCTGATTCCAATGAGATTTTAAAAGATGAACTTGAGTTGGAAATTAATGAAATACTTAACTATTTTTTTTAAAAAACTTCAAAGCCTAGAAAATGTCGACTGAGATTGTCTACAATTATCTCAGTACAGTAGTACCAGAATAGAATCTGAAAGGGCATTTTCTGCCGCTAATCAAATATGTACCAAAATTAGATCCATTTTAAACGATTATACTATTGATTGCTTGTTTCTTAAGAGCTCACTTTATTTGGACAGGTAGTGTGAATGCTTAAACTAAACTTTGTTGTAACAATATGTATTTCTTTGTTTTTAAAATAAATAAAAGCAAAAAAATACGTATCGTTACTGCAAAGTTTATTATTAAAGTATTTTTAATGATATTTTTCAGAATATTTATTATTGCAATAAATGTTTATTTAAAACTTGAATTCTAGTAATTACAGTACTTGTTTTTTCCTTACTTTATTGCACCTAACTGTCATCAAAATTTATTGAGAAAAATGTTTGTTTATTGAATACTGGTATTTCGGTAATACCGAAATGCTGGTATCAAGATTTTGACCAGTATTGTAAGCCCTAATTGCAAGTAAGCTAAGAGTTTAATTGGTTTCTGTTTTCTAGGTTTAAATGACAATATGAGAAAAGATTTTAATCTGATGAGGGAGATAGCCAACCAGACGAGACTAGATCCTACAGACCGAGTGAAAAAATTAAACGGCTTCATTAAAGAAATTAACACGTAATTCATTTATATAATTTAACCCATTTGATGATAAAATGAAATTTTGTAATAATTTTTATGATTTAGCATTTTGAGTTTAATAATAGCATTGCATCCTGACTATGAATGAATGTTGACACGACACTTGTTCGGGGCATTCTTACAAACTTCCTTATCAGCAAAAATTATAAAATTGTCAATTGTTATACTGTAATGAACAAAACTGTTACCTTTAGAGAGAAATACTGAAGGAATGTGAATGTTAAAGCACCATTGATAAGGAAAGGGAGTGTAAAAATTATCTTTAGTAACATTAGAGACAATGATAAACATTCTTTTGGCATTCTTGAATGTCTTTTGTCACATTAGTAGTTTGACCACTTCTCATTTGTTTAGAGAGGTCTAGGTTTAAATCCCATCAGCAACTGGAGGAAGTCTTAAACGTTTTCTTCAGTTGCAACTGTAGTTAGCTAACTGCTAGTGGAGATTGTAGGGTTCCTTACTTATTCAGGATTTTTAGCCAGCACAGCATGTAAATCAGCCTCTAAACATAATTCACACAGCGCAGCATGACTGCACAGTGCTGTGTGACGTTAATGTGCTATATAAATAATAGCAGCAACATATTGCCAGGGTAGAACACTTCTGTTTTTTTTTTTTTTTTTGCTTGTTCTCCTTATTTCTATTTTCCGAGCTATTAAGGGAGAGCCTCCACCCCCATCATAATGCATTGCTGCTACTCTCCAGATTTATGACTGAGAATCTGGTTTTGTTTTCTTAATTTAACTTTTCTTCACCTTGCTGTCATATTAGAGTTTGTACCATCTTTTTGCAAAAACACCATTTTACTCCATATTTTCTTTTTGCATAAAGTAAAACTACATTAAAATTAAGAAAATGATTCACATAATTTAAAAAAAAAAAAAAAACTGATTTTTTTCCCTTAATTTTGTTAAGAAATATAAATGTGATAAATACCCAAGAATAGCTTGCCACAATTATTCAGTTACCCATTAAAAAAAATAAAATTAAATAAATAAAAAAAAAAAAAAAAAAAAAAAAAACCTTTAATTCTTCAGGTTTTTATTCTAATGTGACATAATAATATGGCCCAGAAGTAATACCCCCCCCCCCCTCTCTCTCTCTCTCTCTCTCTCTCTCTCTCTCTCTCTCTCTCTCTCTCTCTCTCTCTCTCTCTCTCTCTCTCTCTCAACTTAGATAGCAATAATAATTAATAAAAGAACTTTTAAGTGTATTAAAAACTAATATAATTATAAGGTTTATCTTCAAAGAAAATAATTTTTTTTTATGAAAACCCCAAACAACAGGTATTAGAAACTATAGTACTTAGTACCATGCTAGGGTTGGTGGTTGAGAAGATGAAAGAAGGTATTTGTTGACATTAGACTAACTTCTGTAGACTGTAATTTTCAGGAAATACGTACGAAGGAAGGTTGTTCCAGAAAATGGCAGTTGAACGAATAAATGAGGAAGATGAAAAGTTGATCCTGTGAGTTTGAAGTTGGACAGTAAATGGATGTTGGCTGGGGGCTACAAGTGTTCGGACTGTTTTGAAAGAGAACAGGAATTATAGAAGCCAATACAGAAGAACAGTGCCCATGGAAGTGTCTGTAGAAAAGGCATAATATTACAGTTAAACTGCCAGCGTTCTGCATCTGCAATGAGTGATATCTCCAAGCTAATTACGGATCACAAAATTGACATTCTAGGACTTCAGGAATTATACTCCTGCAAAGTTAAAGGATTACCAAACGGCTGTAGGGTGGTTCAATCTAATGTATCTGTTACAGAATAAGGTGCAAATGCTGTGGCAAGGTGTGGGCAGCTCTTGTTATAGCGGACAAGCAGATCACGATCACATGGGTAAATGGTCTTTGCTCCGAGCATGCGGCATGTGCATGCTTGGAAGGTAGTTCTGGACAAATATTCTTCATCTCAATCTACATGCAGTGCTCACAGCATTCTCAACAAATTGAGCCTTATCTGAACTTCCTTGAGACAGCTTTAATTAGGTTATCAGGCAAAAAGATAGTTATTATGACCGACGCAAATGCTTCTTCCACCATGTGGAACAGCCCCATAACGAATAATAACGGTGAATTACTGGAGGAATTCATAATAACTAACGAATTGATTGTCTGGAACTCCCCTGGGCATCTGTCCACTTACTCATCCCCTTCTGGTCAGTCTTACATAATGTCACTCTGTCAAATGCCGCATTCGGGAGATGCATAGAAAGCTGGACTGTTCACTTCTCTTGGTCGGTAAGCGACCACAATGTAATAACCTTTGACATAATATCTAATGAAAATGCAGCAGCTTTGAGAGGCACTCATGACTTCCCCAGATAAAAAACTCGGCAAATCAATTGGAATCCTTTTGAGAAACTACTGAAAAATTTATGGATGAATAACTGACAGATCTTACTTTGGACCAACATCTAAAAGAATTGATGGAAATCATCACCGAAATATGCGACGAGATGATTAAGAAGAAACAGAAGGCAAAATTTGGTTCCTTGGTGGTCCCAGAACCTTTCTACTCTAAGGAATCATACAAAGAGCACAAGACGAGATGTTCAGAGAGCTAGGAGAGAGTAGACCTGAAGATGAGATAAACCAATTGAATTAAATATACAAAAATGCAAGAAGGACATATTTCAATATTTACAAATAAAAACGCTCGCTTGGGAATTCTTAGTTAAACAAACTATGGACCAGGAGCCCTGCGGCTTGATCTACAAGCTGACTCTAGACAAAATTCATCCGGGGGAAATATTCTCCTCTGTACTTAGACCTGATAACTTGGAAACTCTAACATGGGCCGAGACTATGGAAACAATTTTGGATGAATTGATTATGCAGGATGAAACTGTACCAGAAAGTCTGGTACAAACAGGCATTCGTTTAGAACATCTTTCGTACGTAGGCCAAAGCCACGATGATTTTGACAGACACGAGGTAGGTCTTGCTGTTGCGACTTTGCGTGATGGCAAATGCCCTGGACTGGACTTATTAGAAGTTACCATAGTTAAAAGAATCTGGAGCACCTGTTCCCAACTGATGATGAACCTCTTTAATGCCTGCCTACAATATGAACTTTCCCCTCTCCTTGGAAAAAGCAAATCTTAAATTACTCATTAAGAATCCCAACAAAACAGCAAATCAGGCAAACTTATACCTCCCAATCGCTCTACTTCCAGTCTTCAGAAAAATACTAGAAGCTGATTGTAGCAAGATTCCAAAAGCACTATAAAGAAACCTAAACTACAGATATCAGTTTGGCTTCACTGCTGGGATGTCTACAGTGGATGCCATTAACTTAGTTATTAATAACGTTTCAGCCTCCAATGAAAAGTACGTCCTCGGCCTTCTTGTGGACTTCAAAGGGGCCTTTGATACTGTTTGGTGGCAAAGTATCCTGGAGAGGTTCCGAGAGGGCCAGGGTCTCCGTGCCTATTGTCTCATCACGGATTATTTCCAGAATCGCTCACTTGTGGTCTCCAGTGGATCCTGCTCTGTTGCGAGACCTGTGACTTGCGGTTGCCCTCAGGGATGAGTTCTCGGACGAGTATGCTGGAATGTGGTCCTTGATGGGTGGCTGGCTACCAAATATAATTGCACTACTAAGATTGCTTATGCAGACGATTTAATTATCCTTGTTTCTGGAAACTCCAGACTACAACTTGAAATCCATGCTAATGAAGTCCTATCAGACCTAGATGAGTGGTGTACACATAAATTAACTATATCTGTTCCCAAAACAAAACAAATTCTTCTCAAAGGAAAATTATACCCAAATAGACCTCCAAGTATTAAGATTAAAGAACAATCAATAGAATTAGTTAACTCGTACAAATACCTAGGAATTATGTTAGATAACAAACTTCATTCGTTACCCATGCTAAATATGTACTAAGCAAAATCAAGACTTTGACAGGCAAAATAATCAGAATTACCAAAGGTTCTTGGGGTCTGAAACCCTCCACTCTCAAGCTGTACTACAAATGTATATTTATTCTTATTGTCTGTTATGCTGCGGGTGCTTGGGGCCCCAGTATACGCAGAGTCATGGTGGAAAAAATCTTGACTCAAGCCCAGCGCTTCTTCCTGATTGCAACTTCAAGAGCGTGTCGCACAATTTCAATGTCGGCACTACAGGTAATCAACAGCAAATTGCCAATTAAATACTAAGTACTGTACAATTACTTTCAGTATTGTAGAAGGAAGGGTATTGCAGCACAGTTTTCGTTAACTATTGTTACGAAAACCCATTTGGTTTAATGACTGTAACAAAAATGAAACAAAGACCCTCCTACGGTCGTCAATGGCCACATGTGTTCACTAAAAGGATGATCATTTAATTCCAGATGCTAATGTGCAATTTTGGAAGGAAGGAGGCAGTATATTTGAGTGGCTGTTTAGCAGTAAATGCTTGAAAATCTTCAAAAATGCTTTTACTAATTTTTTTTTTAAAAATTTGTTATAGAGAGATTAACACTTCGCTATATGGGTTTAATTTTATGTAATTTCGTTTCAAAGTGCAATGTTTTGCAAAAAAATTCGTAATATAGAGAAATTCGTTAAATAAGAAGTTTGTAATAGAGAAGTTCCACTGTGTGTGTGTGTGTGTGTGTGCGCGTGCGTGTGTGTGTGTGTGTGTGTGTGAAATGAACTAAGAACTGTTTTGGAGGTTTAGATCTTTTCGTAGATAGGCTTGCTCTATTAGTTTGACAGTTGCATGCTGTATGACATAATGAAATTTTTCGATATGGCATACACGTGGTAAGAATATACCCAGATCCATAACATAACATGGCCTCGACAAAGTCCACCCCTATACACACTACTTGGACTCCCTCCTGTCACTATCTGATAGAGTAGAGGTAGCAAGATTATACACTAGCTGAATTGGAAGCTTCCTAGAGAGTTACCAATTGGCTTGGTCTGGTGTACTAACTAGCGGCCAGCCTGCAAACACCATTTTTGAGCTGTATCCTCAAATTGTAAGGAAGTTTGGATCTCGCCATGGTGTTCACCATAACCTCAAAAGACAGCAATCATACTGCATGATGATGGGGAATGGTTGACTGGAACTTAGCTCTGGAGACTAAACAGTTTCCACCACTTCAGGCCTCCAATAAAGAAAGTGGTGGTATTGCACCAGTTGATGAATCATCTACCACCCAGTATGGGCGCCTCCGTAGCCAGGTGGGCAGGAGCAGCAGTGCATAGCACACTCTTCTTGATCAGACTGGGGTTTGAGCCCATGACCTCCGCATATCCTCGGAGCAATATGGCCTTAGTTACTAAAAACCTTAGTTGCTAATGCTCCTAAAAACCTAATAAATAATAAACCACCCAACATTGCCTGGTAACACAGAGGGGCGGCATTCCTCCGAATGGTGTGGATGCCACAACTTGACTCCTGCGTATGTTGGTTCACACCTGGGTGGTCACCCACAGTATGTTTGTGCATGGAGGTTATACCCAGGATTACTAACTATCCCACCATCACGAAGGTGTAAGCACAGGATTTGGCTGTCACAGACAGTCTGGACTTCACCGAAATTGGGCCCACTTTACTTGAATGTCACCCAAATATCAGTTTCATCAGCATTTTAGACTCTTAGGTAGCAAGCACAGCTTGTGTGGCATATCTGAGAGAATGTCTGCAACAACCTCAAGGACCAAATATGCTGATAGTCCTCCCCCATTAATAAATTAGTAAAGGTCCCCTTCTTCAGTCACCTTTACAGAAGACTGATGAGAGACAAGTGCATAGGCAATACATGCTGAATATCAAAACAGGGTGGTATATGTGTAAAGGTAGTGCAATTTTTTTTTTTTTTTTTTTTTTACATAAGTTTAAAAAAAAAAGTTTCCAGTGCTTATCAATATCATTGAAGTAAAGAGAGATTTTGTAGATCAGTTCCGTAAATTTTAATGTGTGAACTTACTAGATGCTACAAGTTGTTTATCCCTTAATTCCACATAGCAGTACTGAATGTCAGAGAATATTCAACCAGTTGGTGGGTAGGGAGTGAATTCATCTTTTTCTGGTGCAGTTTTGGAAATACTCCCGACAGCTTCTGAACAGTAGTACCATTATTATAAACAAATCTTTTACTCAACATTTCTGAAGATGCGTAAAGTCTGCTACATTTAACTCTCTTGAAACAATCATAATTAGTTGATGTCTAATAGACAATCCAAACAGAAATTCACCTACAGAAAAATGTTAGGTAAGCTAATGTTAAAAGCATTCTATACTGGTAAACATCTGTGGCCATATTTTAATATAAAATGTGTATTCTTGTCAGTGAAATTTAATTTGTGCAGTGTGGACTTGAAAAAGCCCCTGCTTTTTCTGAAATTCTGTTTTCTCTTCTGTTTTTTTATTTTTAACTTATTTTTATTTTTCTTCCTGCTACTTACTGACTGAAGGAAGATGTTAAGTACAACTTTTTAAGTAAGGTAATCATGCTACTATCATCAAATACCAGTGAATGTTCCATAGTTATCACTTGAACTTCTGTTTTTATTATTTCTTGTGGTGCCTCTTTTGAAGTTTGTTTCAAAAATGCAATAATCTCCTTCCTTTGAATTTTAATTTTAGTCTTGGGGTAAAAAAAAAACACCGTTACAGGTAGATCTGATATCTGTGTGGAGTGGTGCAGACTGGCATCATGTACTGGCCGAACATTGTTGCATATACAAACGGTGTTAATTGTCAGAGAAAGCAATGAGCAGTGTCTGTTATAGGTCTCAAGGTACTATTTTAGCATTTTGTGTATTTCAGAAGTTTCTCAAGTTTGCAATGAACTCTGTTTGTAATGACATTGAATAAACTTGCTGTTCTTTCAGGTCAGCTATCTACATAAAGCAGAAAGGGTACTCAACATTATCTTACTAGGAAGCGTATGAAGCAACTCTGAATAAAGTCTTTTGGGTGGGGCTGGCACTAGAATCCTAACAAAGGTATATATTGGGAAGGGGGTTTAAAAGTTTTTAACCCAATATAGATTGCAGAGGTTTTTGCAAAAGACAATATTACCACTCTCTGGACCCTTCTTGTGTGTTTACAGAAAATTTCAGGTTTGTAACTATATTCTTCTCCTTTACAGAGGGCATTGAAGTGTGGAATGCGAATGAAGATGGTGATCTTCATTTGAAGGGAATGTTGCTGAAAGAAATTCATGAGGACATGCAGACATTAGGGGAATCTTGTCCTTAATACATCATCAGCCATTTTCAATCCACTGCAGGATGAAGGCCTCTCCAGCAACTTTCCAGTTCCTTCTGTTTTGTGCAATGGCCATCCATTTACTACCCACAAACTTGTGAATTTCATCTGTCCATCTCCGTCGTTGTTTTCCAGGTTTTCTTCTAGCTCCTCTTGTGTGCCATTATGTTATTTTCTTAGTCCATCTGTCATCATGTCTTTGAGCTATGTGTCCTGCCCAAGACCATTTTAGTTCTTTAATTTTGATAAGAATGTCCTTTACTCGAGTTTGCTGCCTAATCCATGTGTTTCTCTTTTTATCTGACAGTCTGATTCCCAGTATAATTCATTCCATTCTTTGCTGTGTAGTTCTCAGCCTTCTCTTCCATTCTTTTGGTGAGTGTCCAAGTTTCACTTCCATAAGTCATGGTGGGGAGTATACATTGATTCATTATTTTATGTTTCAGACAAATTGGGATATTGCTCCTCAGTATGTGACTATATTTCCTGAATGCTATCCATCCAAAATTTATTCTTCTCTTGACTTTCAGCCATTTATCATTATTACAGGTAACGACTTGTCCCAGATAAGTATGACTCCACCTTTTCAATTATTGCTCCTTCAATCATTATATCCCTTTCTGTGGCATACTTGTTCATCATTACTTTTGTTTTAGCCTCATTCATCTTTAGTCCAAAATCCTTGCTAACCGTGTGTAACCGATTAAGATTTTGCTCTAATTCTTCAGGATTGTGGCTTATGATCACAATATCAACTGCAAATCGTAAATGATTTAGGTACTCTTCATTCATTAAATTTTGGATGCAGTACAATCTTCTGAAAGCTTCTTCAAGGGCAGCAGTAAACAACTTTGGAGATATTCTGTCTCCTTGTCAAACTCCTTTCTCAATTTTAAATTTGCTACTGTCTTTGTCTCGTTCAATAAAGGAGATAGCATTCTCATATATTTTCTTCAAAATCATAATATATGGGCCTTGTCTTTCCAGTGCCTGAAACATTGCCTTATGCTGTATGGAGTCAAATTACTTTTCATAATCCACAAATGCCAGGCACAATTGTGTTTTATATTCATTTGCCTTCTCCAGTAGCTGTGATATTACATGAAGATGATCCATAGTTGAGAATCCTGTCCTAAAGCCAGCTTGCTCTTTCGGCTGATTCTCATCAAGTATTCTTTCTAATCTGTTCGTAATGACCCCTGTGAACAATTTGTAGATGTAGTATAAGCTAATTGGTCTAATTGGAAATGAAGAATCGGCTTTCCGATTTTTCATTTTCCTCAATGCATGTTCTACCTCATCAGGAAGGATATTGGGTATGTCGTATGTTACTAATTTGCGATCCATCTTCCCCACTGCTGGCATCATTCCCTCGCTCCTTGTATAATTCTCCATAGTAGTCTTCTGCTATTTGAATTATGCCTTCTCTGCTATTTATAAGTACACCATCGCTATTCTTCAGTTTCAGTATCATTTGTCTTTCTGTATTACTGCTCATGGGCTGCTGATTTAAATCCTTTGTTTTCCATTTGTGCTTGTTCTACTTAGGTTGTGTTAAATTTTCTTATGTTCTCTCTGAGTCTCTTTCTAATGGCTTTGCATAACTCAGTATACTCTATTTTCTCCCTGTCAGTGTTTTTCTTTGTTGTTGTCTTTTCATTTGTTGTCTTCGGTTCATCATCACAAGTGTTTCTTGCCTAATTTTTTCATCTTTGGATTTCTTTTTACCTATAGGTTTCTTGGGCTTTAACACTTTCAGAAAGTTGTAATATTCCTCATCAATATCTTGGTCCTGAGCAGTCTGCAGAAGCCCAAACTTGTTCTTAAGTTTCAGTACATACTGCTTTTTCTCCTCTTCTGTTATCTTAGATCATATTATTTACTCGAGTCAGTTTTTTTCCTTTCTTTTCTTACATCCATATCAAGTGTGCATCTTACCATTTTGTGATCACTTTCAACATTTACCTTGTTCAGGACAGTAACATTATTCATGATATATCTTCTGTTAATGAGGATGAAGTCAATTTCATTAGTTGTGAATCCATTTGGGCTCTTCCATGTCCACTTTCTGTTCACCCTTTTCTTGAAAAAAGTGTTCATTACTGACATTCCTCGAGATTCTGCAAATTCCACAAGTCTTTCACCTCTTTCATTTTTTTCACCTTTCTGCACTGTTTTTTTTTTTTCTCTTTCCATTCTTGGCATTAGAGTCTCCCATAATGACAGTGTAGTGGGTTTTCTGCTCGTTTAGAAGACTCAATTTCAGTGTACATTTCTTCAACTTCTTCATCATCGTGGCTCAATTTTGGTGCATAAATCATTATGACCTTTAGCGTGTACCTCTTTGAAATCCTGAGTAGTAGTCTTGGCACCCTTGGTGATGTACTTTTGAATTACCAAATATTGTTTTCTTTTTTTTTTTTTTTTTTCTTTATGGATCTGAAAGCCAACTCCACCTTTGCTCCTTTCACTGTTTCCATTGGTGTACAGCAGATTTCCACTTGATAAATTTATAAGTACAGTAATACCCCAAAGTTACGCGATAGGTGGGTCCGACGAAAATCGCGTAAGTCGAATTCGCGTAAGTCGGGGTACAACTTTGCATATAAATACATATAAATTTTGCTTAATTGGGACCAAGGACTAACAAAAACACTAGTTTAAAAGAAAAATATTAATAAAATTGCAGTTCTTTATACATATTAATACAAAATATGTATTAAAAAAACAAATGACTTACGTTAAAAAGTTATTTCGATGTCGATGGCTTCATAAAATCTAACAAATTCGTCTGACGACACAGCACGTTCTTTTTTTCACGCAGAATTTCTTCGTAGCAAGCTAATAATTTTTTTATTCCTTGCTTTGTAGCTATAACGCGTTCTTCGTTGGAGTCTATGTTTTCTAAAATTTTTAAGCCCTTTACAATTGAGCCCTTTTCAATTTTCAACCTGTCAAGTTTGCAATTGTCATGTGCTTTTCGCCGTTGCTTCATTTAGGCTTGTAGCACGTGCAATATCATATGGTCTTTCATTTCGCTCAAAGCGTTTCACAATTTCATATTTTTTCTCTATCGACAGAGGCGGACTGGCCATAAGCCTTACCGCGGAAACCCCGGTGGGCCAGTGTGATTTTGGCCATAAACCATAGTATGAGGCCACTATAAATTTTCCCGGGTAAGAATTTTTGACCCAGTCCGCCTCTGTTTATCGATAATTGCTTTTCTTTTTCTCTCTGAATCTGCAGTGTCTTCACCAGGACGCTTCCTTTTCACACCTTTTAATTAAGTATTTTACTCATTTTTAGGGAATAAAGCACAATTACAAAACGAGGAGGCACGCTTGATACGCATAAACAAAGCTGCGCGCATGTAGCAACTGAATAAACAACACCATAAAGGCAGAAGAGATACACTATTAACACCTCACATTTCTAGGGGTTACTACCATAAAACAATAAAAATCCAGTTGCGTTTCTGCTAGTGAAATCTGTTATAAACTGGTAGTAAACTCGATCTAATTGCATTTGTGATTATACTGATAGCTGGAATTGTGTTGGTTTTTACGTTATTATGGTGAAATGTGTTTCCCCTTCACTGATATAAAAAACATAAAAGCAGCAAAGTTGAATTTTGTTCATCTTTCACTCTCATCCTCCGCCGTCGCACCGTATATCGATAACATATGAAAAACGACCTTGAAGATAGTGGGTGGTAGCGTTGCCAAACGAAAAAATCAAGAACCGCGTAACTCCGAGTTCGCGTAAGTCGGGGTATTACTGTAATTAATTTCTTCTTGTTTCAGTCAAACCGATGATATTCCAGTTCACATTTTCTAATTCCTTTTATATCTCTAATATCGTGTCTTCACCGATGAGCGATCTTACGTTGTAACAGGCCAAGTTCAGTTTCCGTGCATGGCAGCCTGGTCGTGCCCAGAGATTCTTAGTGCCCTCTGCTTCCGCTCTGATCCTCTCACTGCTGTAAGAGGGGGAGTGAAAGCCACTGCGGACTTAGGGCCATTTGTTTCTTCTTTCTGTCATGTGCTGGAGGGTTTGGTCTTTTCCTCTTCATGCTGACCAGGTGTCTTGAAGAGAACCACTCTACACATTCGTTGCCATCTAAGTGACGTAACAGGTGTCTTGCCATCGAGAAGCTGTGCATGAGTGGATTTTAGGGAGTCAGGCCAACGGACTTCTCCTAAATCTTCTGAAATAGAAAGATATTGGCTCCATCAGCGTTTTAGACAGTGTCTGATAACATACAGAATGCCTGTTCCCCTCTACGCCCCTTACTTAATACACCACAGTCAAAAACTAACCTGCACAATTTAAGCGTAAAGGACAATGTTGAAGATATACCCCACAGTGGGAGGCCTCTTACCGAGTCAACACCTGCTAATGTAGATGCCATTCATGATTTGATTATGCAATACTGCAGAATAACATTGAAGCACATTGAGACAACATTTAACATGTCGCATGAGCTCATGATAATGTGGTGAATGCTTTAGGAATGAAGTTTTCTTATAGGTGGGTTCGTAAAGGACTGAATGCAGATCACGAGCTGGAAAGAGAGGCGTAACGCCATATTGTGCAGAATTTTAAAGCTAACAATGTCCAATTTTTTTTTTTTTTTTTGTGTGGGGTGGAGTATGTCAGTATGGTCAAAACACTGATGCACTTCTTTGATCTGAAACAAACAAAAAAAGAAAACGAAAATAAACAGTGGAAACACCCATCTTCTGGGATGCGGAAGGTGTAAACATGGTTGATTTCCAGAACAAAGTGCCACTATCAATGCTGACTATTATTCTAACCCATTGAGATGTTTTTGTGAGGAATTAAAGCTCAAGAGGTGTGGGAGGCACCCATTTCTGTGCAATAATAATGGCACTGAAGAAGTGGGTTCTTACGCTAGAAACAGATGTAACTGGGAGCTCGTCAGAGGCTCAAATGGTACTGAGTGCCCGTCAGTATCTCATGACCTACAAAGTAATGCACTCACAATTAGGATCTTAGGACAGGGCAGTCAAGTGAAAATTGCTCTAGTTGAAAGAGATTTCATTTTATCTGAAAAATCTATTGTCAGGGAAACAGGTAACATTTTTTTTTTTTTTTTTTTTTTTTTTTGCAATAAAGATAAGGCACCAGAACCAAGGTCTGTGTACCTGAATCAACAACAATTCATGATGTTACCAACAAACAAACTGTCCGATTTTGAGGGAGGTAAAGAGAGCATTATTATTCTTGTTCATTTAATATCATTAGTAATAATATTAAGCAAACACAACCTGATGATTTGAATACATACAGAACCACGCTGAAGAAATGCCGCAAACTAGGTCAGAATGTGTACTTCTCTACAATTCTGCCCAGATATAGGAGGGATTGTATGCTGAAAGCTTGGTGGATTAACTCCAAACTTTTATTATTATATATATTTTTTCATTATCAGTTTGGTTCACACTTGTAGGTAGAAGGAATTTATTTTGTAGAGACTGTATTCATTTGAACAAAGATGGTACAAAGGGTTCAGGGAAACTGCTAGTTGTGGGGGGGGGGATGAGAAGGGTAATATAGAAGCCCATTTGTCTAATGATATGGGTCAAAGAAAAACTTGCATGCTGCAATTCAATTTGCTTGTTGCTGAAACAGCCACTGTTTGTAAGATTTTCTGACGGTGGCAATGTTTCAGATGAGCGGGAAGATAAAGTTATGGATGGTAACAGGCCTAAATAACTTCATGGGGTGTGTCAAGGTAATAAAAAATAGAAGAATACTTAAGTCTTAACTGTGTCTTTGGTAATGTCAGGAGTGCTATCAACAAAATGGACAAATTCAAACTCCTGCTTAGGAATGCTGATATAACAGAGCTAACAGAAAAGGAAACTATGGCAGATTAAGGTGCTACATGGCATCTATTAATTAAATTAATTGCAGAGGGAGAGACATTAGAATCATGGATACTTTAAACTAATAATCACAGAAGCCATGAATGCATATATCCAAGTGCCGATGTATCACCAAGATAAAGTGTGAGGAGGATGCCAGGATGGATGAACATGGAGCTGGCCAGTCTAATAGAGCAGAAAAATATAGTATGGGAAAGTTACAAAGCAACAAAAAATATTGAATTATACAACAGCTGCAGGCTGATCTGCAGTAGTACCACAGATAAGATTAGGGATACCAAGGCAGAGTATGAGAAAGCACTGGCTAAGAGAAGGAAGAATAGGGACAAGGAGTTATTCACATATGTGAATAACAAATAGGATCAGACCCTTGTGTACTGGTGTAGGAAAGTCTTAGATAACTCTGCTGATGAGTTTGAATAGGTTCTGTGCATTGGTCTTTACTGATGAAAGATCTTCATGCTGAGGAGTGGCTGTGAGAATGAGGCCATACCATATAAAATTAGTGAATTTGAAATTACAGATGACTGTTTATTAAGAAAACTTTTGAGCCTAAAGGCAAATAAGGCTCCTGGAATTGATGACATATACCTAATAATTTTGAGGAGAAGTTGCTGGAGGGTGAATTAAACCAATTAGGTTAATTATAACAGCATCACTGGACTTGGAAAAGATTCCTTTGGATTGGAGAAGTGCCAACATATCATCAAGATTTAAAGTCTAAATCTGCACGTAACCCAAGGCATTTATACAGTATGGTGAGAACTTTATTTAATTTGGCACAATCACACCATAGTGACTGTAGAAAGAGAGGCTGAATTTGTCAGAATCAGGATTGACTTATGTGATTACTCCACTCATGTTCTGGACTGACTCCAGATAATTGACAATGGATCTATTTGTCATATTAATTGGGTAACGAGATGGTTGCCACTACCTACATTCCCTACTATCCAGGTGTGTCCGCACACATTGACAGGGTGCTACACTGATGCCATATTGGTTGCGTGCAGCTCCCTGACAGGAAATTGCAATCGTTTTTATCCAAGGTTAAATGGCTATTTGACTTTTGCATGTTGCAAATTTGTATATCAGATTACTTGCTCAGATTATGGAGTGTTATGTCAGTCAAACAAATGCAGATTGAGCGATTGTATTAACAAACATGAGAGACTATTCATTGTGCTGATTTTGACCACTCAGCTATCATTACTGGTGTGAGCAGCATTTCAACTATAATCCTGTTCCAGTGTTGAAATAATAGATTGAGCTAATAATTCTTGCCATCTCTCATAGTTAGAAGCCCTCCATTCTGTGTTGCTTCCATTCTGCTTGAGAGATGGAGTTGGTTTTTATTTGATCATTTGTGTCTAGTTGTAATTTCTTAAAAATTGTGAAACTTCTTCTCTGTGGGCCCATGATATCACACTCTAAAGATTTAACAAATTTATCCCAGTCATCCCATCTGATTTTTCTGGTTGGCTTTCTGACTTCTGCTCTAAGCTTTTTATATTTTATGTGTAGATGTAGGTTTTTAGTTTGTAGGAACAGTTTATAGGTCTCTCTCTCTCTCTCTCTCTCTCTCTCTCTCTCTCTCTCTCTCTCTCTCTCACATCAATTGTTTGTTTCAATTCTTCATTCCAAGTTCTTAGCCAGTTTTTATTCTTTATCGGTTTATATCCAAGACTTTCTTCAGCAGCTCCCAGAATTGATCTTTTCATGTTTGACCAGATTTCTAAACATTACCACTCTCATCTGATTTAGTTTATCTTTCAATCAACTTTCATGCAAAAATAGTGCTTTCATCTTCCAACAAATGTATTTTTAATTTCTTAAGTTTTTGTTGGTATTTTCATCTTTTTATTAAAATAATTTCTTTTTATTACTGTGGCGACTTTGTATTTAAAAAAAAGTCATAGAAAGCAGATTGCTCTCAGTACCAAAATTGGAAAGTGACTGCAGGGTAAAACATTGGCATCTTCTACTGAACAGCCTGTAATCATGTGGAGTCCTTTAAAAACTGTCTGGCATTTAAGTGTTGATAATGAGCCGATTATGAAAATCCTGAAAACTAGGGTAGCTAGGGTTTTGAAAGAGGAGACTGAGCATTTGGTTGTAATAAGCTGTCCTTGTAATCTTAATTTGTGCATTGGAAAGAGAGCTGCATGCCTTCCTGTGGAAGTGGATGAATGTTTGTTGAAAAATTACTGCTATTAACTCGAAAGAAGCAAAAAAGAAAGGTTTTGAAGATTTTTCATCTTACAGTTATGTTGACCTCCAGCTTTTCAAAAGTCAGAAGTTGACAACTATGTGCAATTAGCAAGAGTAGTATGTGCTTAGCTGCAAAGAAAGTGATAGCACAAAAAGGGAAATGTTACTTTCTTTCTTTCTTTTTTTTAATGAATTACAAGTATTAAACAGCAAATGATATTCCAAGACATGAATTTTCTCTCTTTCGTGCAGGTACGTAAAACTATAGATAATAACATATAATGTTTTTTTAACGTGTTAATATAGAGCTTGTATATATCAAAATGTGTGACTAGTAACAGTGGCAAAAATTAAATTTACCAATCTTATCGCATGCCATAGAGAAATATTTTTGAATTTCTCCACAGCACAGTTATCCTTCTTATACTGACTGTTAATTGTCTATTCACAAGTGACCCCAACAAAACTAAAAGATTTAATATTTTAAATGAGAATTATGGAAATTTTGCAGTGTTAATGAGAGTAGCTGACTAATTTCTCTTAGTTCTAATAATGACATATTCTGAACTTTTATGGATACTTCAAACCCATTTAACTCAACTGACATTTTGGTTTCTTGAACTTTGAATTAACTTGGATTACCATATTTATGAAAGAATTTCCAAGTACTTTTAGTCATAGTTTAGTTCCAAAATATTTTACCTAAATGATTTTTTTGTATTATGCCCTTTATCTTTTTTCTTTACTTTTTTTTTTAATAGTTATATTATTTTTTATTCAAATTTTTTGTTTTTAGCAATGAACAAGCCGTTCAAGAAATGGGGAACTGGGGCATCAAGTTTGCTAATGAACTTGTTCAGCTAAGAGGTATACAGTATGGGTCAGAAAGAATAACGCAGGGCCACGAAGAGGTATGCATACATCATGGCTTACTGTTTTTAAAAATTTTTTTACTGCTCACTTATTCCATTTCTGCATCAGTGTTTTAAACAAATGCAAAATTTGAATATTGAACTATTGAAAAATTTGCTGCTTTGTGTAAAAAATTTGATAAAAGATTATTTGAAGTATAAAAATAAAATTCATATATGTTTAACTTTAATATTTTAGAAATTATACCCACTCATAGAAGTCATTTAATATGGCATTCCAAATTATAATACTCAGTACACTTGAGCTAAGATGTAAAACAAACATTTCACACTGATAACATTCAGGGGAGCGCTCCCCTATGAATTGGAGATGTGCAAATGTATCCCAATTCATAAAGAGTTCAGAAAGTGACACAAGTAATTACAGACTTATAGCTTAGCTTAACATCTGTTCCAGGTAAAATAATGGAGTCGTTGGTTAAAGAGGTAATGCAGGGCCATCTGGACAGGAATTCAATAATACTGCAGTCACAGCATGGATTTGTTAAGGGGGAGTTTTTTCTAAACAATCTGATAGGTTACTATGATGCAGTGACCAAGGAACTGGATGCAGAATATAATTTTGATATCATATACAGTAGAACATCAGTTATCCGGAATAATTGATGTCAGACCTCTTCCAGATAGCCAAATTTTCCAGATAATTTTGCTGGTAAGATTAAATAAAAAAAAAAATAAAAAAAAACCCACCAATCTTGGGAAAACAGAAATATCCATCCAGGCATTTTTATACAAAACAGGAAAATTAGAAAGATTTTTAAATGCTCTTGGTTTTATTGACTTACCAATAACGAGCACGGACAATCAATGCATCCCAGTGGCATTTGCACACATAGCAATTGTAACTCCCTCTTTTCTCATCTTAAAACCTGGTGCAGGCATTTCTCCTTTAGTGGGTAGAGTTTTTCTCGGTAATGCTTTCCATAATAAGCACGTCTCATCAACATTATAAACGTTTTTCTCTTAATTTGCTATAACTGAAGCAAACTTCCTTTTAAAGGACACCCATGCCAATTTACCTCTTTATCAAGCCTGTACCAAATAATATTGTAATAGGTGCATTATGGCCTTAGTCCTTGCACAAATAAATCAAACCAACAACAACAGCTGCCGATTCGTCTGCAGAAAGTTTCTCGCCTTGAATATCTAGTTCACGTACACTGTGTCTCAGTTTAAAGTTTTTCAGCCAACCTGTGCTTGCCTTAAAATTTTCATTACCTCTTAATTTTTGATTAAAATCCAATGCTTTTACACACAACATTCTGCCAGACCCTGGTTCACCTAACCTTCGCTTCTGAAGAAACCACAAATAAAGTGCGTTTTCTAAAGTGGCATTTTCAGGTTTCTACATCTTTTTCCTGCTAGATCCTCCATAACTATCTGTAATCAACAAAAATTCTGTTATAGCATTGGAATTTTTCTATACGTCCCCACATTAAACTCTTTGGAGATGGAGAGATTTCCTAAATTTTCACCTTTTCTAACTCTATTAAAAATTTCCATTTTTTGTTGCAATGTTAAAACTAAGTTTTCTTTTCATTCACATCTTACCACAAAAAACTTAGAAAAATAATAAATCACACAGTTTCGGGCCGATATTATTCCTACTGAATCTGGAGCTAAACTAATCCGAAATTCACCCATGCTTTCCGAGAAAACCAAGTTGTCTTGGTGATATTTTTCTACAGCACATTTCTGAAGGTCACATAGATAGAGGTCACAACCATAAAACAATAAAAAAAAATTTTCAGTTTTCAGTTTATTGGGCTTTTTGTTTGCACAATGTGTTATAAACAGGTAGTAAACATGATCTTTCACTTATTATAATCAAAATTCAATTTGCAGACGTGATCACTATAACCGGAGCTTACTGTACTACCATTAATTAATAATAATAATAAAGCCTTTCAAATTATTCCAGATAACTGATGTTTTCCTGTACTTGCATTTCAGGAAGGCTGTCGCACATAAAAGACTGCTGTAAAACCTCGAGCAATGTGGCATTAACCCATTTATGCCTCAAGTCAGAATTATTTATGAATTTTGAGAAATAAGGACAAATAAAACCTAATGACATGAGAAATGCAGTTTTATTCTTCAAAATGATTTACAATGAAAATACAAGGTGTCCTATATATAGGATGTTAGGAAAATACCTTACAAAAGCAAAGTATGTTATTTAAGTGCTACTGAATATGGTAAGCCTTGAAGAATTTTACATGTAACCCTCTATTACATTTCTCGCATCTTGTTGTTTTCATGTAGAAATGTGCGCATAGTATTTGATTTTCTTTGGGAACAATCCAATATGCGTGCATGTGAAATCGACTTTCATTCAAGTTTTGCTGTGGTCTTCCTTGCTGACCATGTTGTAGTGTATTGCAATATCGCTCTGAATAAAATCTAACTATAGTTTTACAAAAACCTAATAGGCCCATTGCATCTTTGCCTTTGCATATTCAAGGTAGCTGGTAGGCATTATGCACAGCTATATCAATCAAATATACTATAAGGCTAGAATACCCCCCCTGCTTGCCCCCTGAATACCAGTTCTGTATTTTTAGGTACTGATGAATAGCATGGGGAAGCCTGAATGATCAGTTTAAACCCCACTACATTTGAATAAAGACTCACAACGTTATTATCGTTCCATCTACATGCCAGTACATCATCATTTGCATCTGTTCTAAAATGAAGTCTCCAACCCCCCCACCCCCAAATAATTTTTCTTTTCCGCTGGGCAATTTTAGTCTGTTATCACGAATGGTTCCTGCAGCTTTGACTGACATCTCTTTTAACTTTGTCATTAGCTTTTTACTAGTAAAAAAGTTGTGAAAGCATAAAAGAAGGTTTTGGATTGCGTTTCAATAGAATTTCAGAAAATTTGACAACATGATTTCTTCCTAATCCAAAGCTTAATTTCTTTTCTTGTTCCAGTTGTGGGTGTTCTTCCTTGGTATGGTTCCAACCACACCAAATATCAGTGTTGTAGTGCCGCACCAAACCTTTTATCTAAAACGAATTGGTTTTCAACAAATGAACTATTTACATCCATGTTTTCCAAAATATTCACACATAGACTTGTCAAAGCCATAAAATTCTTCCAAAGGGGTGTACTGAAGAAACTTTTCATTCAGAGGATTCGTTAGAGGTCTGAGTTTAGTAAATTTATCAAAATCATCTAATTTAGTGCTGTCAGCAAAGTGTAAATTTGAAAAGACAGCGTCGAATCTATCATGTCTCATTGCATTGGCAACAACAGAATGATGAGTATCAGATGCATTCTCCCAAAACATCCTTCTTTATGATGAATAATAGCAACTCAACAGCATTATTCCTAAGAAGCACTTAATTTCTTCGTTAGTTACCTGCAAGTTTTGATTTTTTTGAAAACCTATTCGTGTCTGTGGCAATTACACGTATTATATCATCATCAAAGAACAATTCGAAATATTGTGATGGTGACAGATTTTGGTTTTTGAGTTGTCTCATAAATTCAAGTTGAAGGATGGTGGTAGGATAGATATGTGGATATTTGCCTTCATCCAGCAGGTAGTTGATCATTAGAACAGACTTCCATCTGTTATTGTGGAAATGGATGGTTTGAATAAACTCAAGAAAGAATTGGACAGATTCTTGCAGGGTATGGATGGGTGTATGTTTTTTTTTTTTTTTTTCCTGGTCCTATATAAGCTTGCTTTCTTCCATCATTTGCCACTACTATTACTACTGTTACTATATAAAGGAATTTTCTTTGATAGCATGAAGTATAATAGAATAAATATAAGAATCTTATATTCACAAAGTTTATCACAAGAAGTAAAGCAAAGAATTCTTTACTTATGTAAACTCTAGAAGGAAGGGGATGAATCAGATTGATCCACTTAACATAGATAGTTTGACCTGATGATCCTGCTCAAGTAGCTGATAAATTGAATGAGTATTTTGCATCTATATTCACATGAGTTATTCAAGGAGGGGAATGCCAGAAGTGATTTTGTAATAACTGAGAGCAAAGTGGAGGAGAAATTATTGAAGTTAAACATAAAAAAAAAAGGCACCTGGGGTGGACGGAATCTATCCAGTTATATTGAAGGAGGCAGTGAGGGAAGTTAGCAAACCCCTTAGCCATAATTATGAGAGCTTCCTTGGACTCAGGGGAGGTCCCCCATGGACTGGAGGTGTACAAATGTATCACCAATTCACAAAGGGGGGGTTCAAAAGGTGACAACTATAGACCTGTTAGTTTAATAACTTGTTTTCTGGGGAAAATAATGGAGTCACTGGTTAAAGAGGTGATACTGGATCACCTAGACAAGACAGCAGCGATAGTTCAGACAGCATGGGTTTGTTAAGGGAAAGTCTTGTCTGACCAATTTGATTGGATATTACAATGTGGTCACAAAGTAATTGGATGCAAAAAATAATTTTGATATCGTATACTTGGATTTCAGGAAAAGTTTTGATACTGTTGCACATGGAAGGCTGCTGTACAAATTGGAGCAGTATGGCATTAAGGGCAAGATGCTACAATGGATAAAGGGATGGTTGAGTGGGAGACGGCAGGGTGGTAATAAATGGACACTGCTCCACACGAGCTAATGTTATTAGTGGAGTTCTCCAGGGTTCAGTGCTCGGCCCATTGTTGTTTTATATATTTATCAATGATATCGATCAAAGTATATCAGGCTTAATGTCCAAGTTTGCAGATGATACAAAGGTTGGCAGGGTTTTTAATGATACTAAAGACAGTATGCTACTGCAGCAGGATCTAAAAACATTAGGCAGATGGACTGAGAAGTGGCAACTGAAGTTTAACATTGACAAATGCAAAGTACTGCGTATGGGTAGCAGTAACCCCAGAGTAATGTACCAACTGAGTGGTATTACACTCAGGGAGATGGAGAATGAAAAAGACCTGAGGGTAATTTTGCAGTCAGTTATGAAGTTCTCTGAGCAGTGCAGATGGGCTGCCAGAGCTGGTCATGGAGTTTTGTCAATGATATATAGGAATTTTGCTAGCAGAGACAAGGAGGTGATTATCCCTTTGTATAAGGCAATCTGGTGGCCTCATTTTAGGAAGGATGTAGAATTGCTAGAATGAGTACAGAGAAGGGCAACAAGATTGGCAAGAGGAACAAAGGGGTGCACTTACAAAGAAAGGCTTAAGGTCTCCAAATTGCAGCATCCGGAGACTGGGCACCTGCGAGGTGATCTGATTGAGGTGTATAAGGCCTGGAATGGTTTGAGCAGGCTCAATGCTGACAGGCTACTTCCTCTTGCTCAGATTACGAACCTGAGGGGGCATAGATTCAAATTGGAGAAAGACAGTTGTCGAATAGATGTGTGGAGATTTGTCTTTAGCCAGTGGGTAGTTGATTGATGGAGCAGACGTACATCTGTTGTGGAAGTTGATTAAATTAATTTAAGGCTGAACTAGACACATTTGGAGTGACTGGTGGGGATGGGCAGGGTGGGGTGTTTTTTTTTTTTTTTTTGCTGATGCTGTATAAGCTTGCTTTCTTGCATCATATGCCTCAATTAATGCTAATTCTAAGTACATGAACTAATTCAGTTCAGGAGTCAGCCCTGTAGGCCTGAAGGTGGGGAACAGTATTCCCAAAATGTTGCTGAATTGTTTAAATGTTAGATTGAGGTGTTTTGGGTTTTCAATTTAATTGCAACAATTCAATAACAACATACTCGATTACATGAAATAATAGTGTGGCTTTATTAATTCTTTAATGATAAGATATGATAACAGTCATTAGCTGCCCCTTTCCAAATTAATAAAAAAAAAAATTTAATAATATCATTGGCTCCCAATTCAGAATGCCTTTCTTTTTTACCTTGTTATTAAGTGTTAAGACAGTACTTTGAAAAAGAATGGATGTTTATTCAAAAAACTAAAGTTGGTTGACTTTAATGACAATTTTGATTATTCCTTAGGGAAGGGGAATTTTGTCCCACTCCTTGAAAGCAGTCATTTTCATTGTCATGGGTTGGGAGAAGGTATGTAATTTGTTCAAGCTAGACCAATTCTGCCGTGTTTCTCTTTGCCTAAAAGCTTTATTTTTTGGGTCATCATTTGTAGTGCTATTTTGGAGCAGGATCCATTTCTATAAAATTGACTTAGATGTTAGACATTATGAAGTTTTTTAAAACATCAATAAAAAAATTACTTTGAACAGGGAATCTCTTTCTTTGCCTCAGAGAGTAATTTTGGAAATGCCCAAATAACACTTTGTTGCAGAGGTGAACTAAAATGTTGATGTCACAACATAATAGCATTGTGTTTATAACCATTGTGGAAACAAATTAAACATAATCATTCTCATAACCTAAAGGGTTTCACTCTGCTTACAATGCTCATCATTTCGCAGCTTATAATGTTATGAACATATAGTCCTTTCTCATCTTATTTTGTCTTATCAAGTGTGGATCAATAATATTTCAAAAACATTTCTGTGATCATGTTTCTCAAAAATGTATTCTACATCAGATGTAATAGTAGTAATGGAGGCATGTGATGCAAGAAAGCAAGTGCATGAGCTTATGTAGCATCAGCAAAAAAAAAAAAAACAATTTCACACATCCATTCCCTCTAAAAGTTTGTCCAGTTCCTCCTTGAATTTATTTAAGCTATCAACTTCCACAACAACAGATGGAAGTTTGTTCCAACAATTAACCACCTGCTGACTAAAGGCAAATTTCTGCACATCTATTCTACAACTTTCCTCAATTTGAATTTGTCCCTGCAGGTTCATAATCTGAGCAAGTGGAAGGATCCCATCAGAATTCAGCATGCTCAACCCATTCAAGGCCTTATACCCCTCAATCAGATCACTTTGCAGATGCCTAGTCTCCAGAAGCTGCAATTTTTAGAACTTAAGCCTTTATTGGTAACACCAACCCTTTGTTCCCCTCACCAATCTTGTAGCCCTTCTCTGTACATGCTCAAGCAACTGTACATTTTTCCTAAAATGAGGCCTCCAGAACTGTATGTAGTACTCAATATGTGGCATGACCATTGCCTTATATAAAGGGATAATCACCTCCTTTTCCCTACTAGCAAAATTCCTGTATATCATTGACAATACCCCATGACCTGCTCTGGCAGTCTGTTTACATTGCTCAGAAAACTTCATATCTCACGGCACAATTACTCCCAGATCTTTTTTTTTTTTTTTTTTTTTCCATTTTCTACCACTCTACGTGTAGTACCACGCAGTTGGTACGTTTCTCTGGGGTTACTTCTATCCCTATGCAGTACTTTGCATTTGTCAATGTTAAACTTCAGTTGCCACTTCTCAGCCCATCTGCCCAAATTTTCTAGATCCTGTTGCAGTAGCACCCGCCTCTGTAGCCGAGTGGTCAGGAGCGGGAGTGCAGTAGCACACGCTCTTTGAGTAGAGTGGGGTTCAAGCCCCTGACTGCTGAATACGGTCGATCTGCCAACCCGCACTGGACCAGCGTGGCAGATTATGGTCCATTTCCCTCAGCATGAATTGTTGAGGAGGCTTCCATCCTGCAGTGGGTTGATAATGGCTGCACTTGACCTTTTTTTACTGCCATTACTGTCATTAACTTTGTCATTGGCCTGTCACATGCCCCAACTATTACTACTACTAATCTCCCAATGAAGACTTATAATGCCGCTTATTTACGACTTGTAAAATATCTGTTTATACCTTTTCTAGTTATTACTTGAATTTTTTTGATTTCTGGTTGTTGTTGTTGTTTTTTTTTTTTTTTTTTAATTTTAATTTGGAGTCTTGGAGTGTCCTGGTTAATCAAGAGTCTACTGTATTTCATTAAGCTTTCAGCCTGCATTTTCACATATTCATGAAGTGGAAGTTACTTGCAAGTATTATAGTCATAAATGTTTTTCATTACCCCCTTTTATTCCCCCAACAAATCTAATACAAGATTATATAATGCAAGATTGTATTCAGTTTTCATGAAAGTAAGCATTGAAAAATAACCTGTATATTTTTCCAACTCAGTGCTTTAGGGTAAAATGAATCACTGGAGTTTAAAGGCTACCTTTTTTTAAAATTGATATTTGTGTACTTTATTTTAAAAAAAAAAAACTTTCTATTGCAGTATTTAGCTGATCGTGACACTGCAGACTTCTCCCGTTCAATGAGAGGGAAATACATGCATCAGTCTATGGGTTTGGATAACTGGATGGTAATATGCACCCAGAGAGATCAAAAGAAGTGTGAAGATTTTTTGCAGAATTTATTGAGGGTTGGCCCTCCAATGGGCATGAATGTGAGGGAGCCTCTCAAGTAAGCACTCCTATGTAATTATATGATAATCATTGAATTCAAAATAGGAAAAAATAATAATAAATCCAGCATATTCATTAACTAAATGTAAAACTTTCCTCTTATTATAGGAGGTATATCAGCAATGACAGCATTGGTGCATATCTTAGCGAGATCCGTGATAATGTTTCGCTAATAATGTTTGTATTGCCAAATGACCGCAAAGAGCGGTATGATGCAATAAAGAAAAGAGTGTGCATTGAAATTGGAGGTAAGTTTTTATGGTTATTCCATGCATAAATGATTTTGAATGTTTTAAACAGTATTGAATAAAACTAAGGGCATTAATACTTTAAATGAGAATAACAAATTCTGCACAGTGTAAATAAGAATGTCTAAAAATTTCTAATACCAACATGTTCTGAACATACAAATTTTTTGAATTAAGCTGGTTCTACTGCAATTAAAATTATCATTTGACATTTATATCATTAAGATGTTCAAAACCTAATATGAATATTCGGTTCATATTTAAATGTTATGACAGTGAGCTATATAACTACATAACTACAGCAGACTCCAGATTTACCAGGATTGAATTAACCGGGACAATCCACAATTCCAAAAAAAAAAAAAAAAAAAAAACCCGGAAATCATAAAATTCAAGTAATAAATAGAATAGGTATAAACAGATGTTTCACAAGTCGTAACTAAATAAACGACAAGAAGCTCCATTATAAGTCGTCATTGGGAGATTAGTATACCTATTATCTTGTAACCCCCACTGTCTTCACACCTGCCCCTCAAAAAAAAAGGACCAAATATTTAGTTTGTTTTAATGCATTGTGTCAATTGTTGTGTGACGGAAAGTTTGTTTCGTTATGTTTGTCAGAAATGTTGGATTTTTTTTAGAAATCACGAAAATGATGGGCAAACGCAAGAGTTGTGCGTTCAATTAAACAAAAATGTGAGATTATTCAAAAGTTTGAAAACAGTACATCTGTTAAATCTCTACGGAACCATTATAATGTTGGTGATTAAACCATACATGACATTTGTAAAAAATAAAGAGAAGCTATTAGATTTAAAATTGACAGTAAAAAATAAAGGGAAGCATCATATTGGATACGTGGGTAATACGTGGTAAGTTTTTTCATTATTTATATATCACGATACTTTTTATTTACGTAGGTTGCTGAACATTTTTTGATATAGTAAATCCCTGACTTACATAGCTTCAGACTTACGTTATGTTATTTATATATTTTTTATATGACTGAAGATTTCGGTGAAGGGGACACACATTTCACTATAATAATGTAAAAAACCCACAGTGCCAGCTATCGATATTATCGCAAATGTAATAAGATAGAGTTTACTACCAGTTTATAATTGCACTAACAGAAAAGCCCAATAAACCAGAAAGTGCAAATTGTTTTTATTTTTTTATGGCAATAACCTCTAGAAATGTGCTTTAGTAAACGTGAGCCCATGTGGAGTGATAATAGTGAGTTTTTGCCTTAACCCTGTGAAGTTCTTTACAGAAAATTTTCATTTTGACCATTATCATGGTGCCAACTAAGAGAATAAGTGACAGTGGTACTAGTAAATCTACCAAGAAAAGGAAAGCAATAGAGTTGGATCAAAAAATTAAAATAATGAGGATGTATGAAAATGGCCAAACATTAATGACATGTAGCATGCGGAATTGAGATTTGTCAGTGGCAACAGCGAAAACAAAAGAGAAAGACAATACGAGCGGCCGGCACCAATGAAGGTCAACTATAATAATACCCAAGGCTACGAAATACATATCAGTTTTTAGAGTTCAATAACATGCGTCTTTTCTTCCTTTTATGTTTTCTTATGTAGTAGTAGTAGTGGCATGTGATGAAAGAAAGAAAGTGTATGAGCTTATGCAGCATCAGCAAAAAAAAAAAAAGGAAAAAAAAAATCACACCATTCCCTCCAAATGCCTGTCCAGTTCCTCCTTAAATTTATTCAATCTATCAACTTCCCCAAAAGATGGAAGTTTGTTCCAGCAATTAACCACCCGCTGGCTAAAGTCAAATTTCCGCACATCTATTCTACATCTGTCTATTCTTAATTTGAATTTATGCCCCCTTAGGTTCGTAATCTGAACAAGTGGAAGGATCCCATCAGAATTCAGCGTGCTCAACCCATTCAAGTCCTTATATACCTCAATCGGATCACCTGGCAGGTGCCTAGTCTCCAGCCACTGCAATTTGCAGAAATTAAGCCTCTCTTGGTAAGAGGATCCCTTCATTCCCCTCACCAATCTTGTTGCCCTTCTCTGTACACGCTCAAATAAATCTACATCCTTCCTAAAATGAGGCCTCCAGACCTGTACGCAGTACTCAAGGCGTGGCCTGACCATTGCCTTATACAGAGGGACAGTCACCTCCTCCTCCTCCCTGCTAGCAAAATTCCTATATATCATTGACAAAACCCCATGACCTGCTTTGGCAGCCTGTCTGCATTGCTCAGAAAACTTCATATCTGACTGCACAATTACTCCCAGGTCTTTTTCATTTTCTACCACCTTAAGCATAGTACCACACAGTTGGTACATTTCTCTGGGGTTACTTCTACCCATATGCAGTACTTTGCATTTGTCAAGGTTAAACTTCAGTTGCCACTTCTTAGCCCATCTTCCCAAATTATCTAGATGCTGTTGCAGTAGCACACTGCCATTACTGTCATTAACAATCCTGCCAACCTTTGTATCATCTGCAAACTTCAACATTAAGCCTGATATACCTTCATCAATATCATTGATAAATATACAAAACAACAGTGGACCTAACACTGAACCCTGTGGGACTCCACTAATAACATTAGTCCACGAAGTGCAGCACCCATTGATTACCACCCTCTGTCTTCTCCCACTGAACCATCCTTTTATCCATTGTAGCAACTTACCCTTAATACTATTCTGCTCCAATTTGTACAATAGTCTTTCATGTGCAACAGTGTCAAAAGCTTTCCTGAAATCCAAATACAGTGGATTCCGGTTATTTGGGCCACCGGTTAATCGGGGCAGCCGTTTATTTGGGGCAAATCTTAAAAAACAAAAACCAATCGAGAAAATAGCCAGGGTTTACTTCGCTTAATTGGGACAAAATGCCGTTTAATCGGGGCAGGAGACCTCAGCACTGGAGATTACCCTACGATTGTCTCCGACCGTACCACGTAGTTCGGTCGGATTTCTGGAAGTCACAACCATAAAACAATAAAAACAATTAGCAGTCACCTGTTTATTGGGCTTTTCTGTTAATGAAATCCATCATAAACGGACAGTAAACTCGATCTTATTGAATTTGCGGTAATACCGACAGCTGGAATTCTGTGGGTTGTTATGGTGAAATGTGTTTACATTTCCATGGAATCTTCAATCATATAAAAAAAAATAATTTTCAGAATCTTCTCTTCATTCCTATTTTTAAAGCTTCCTAATTTGTTACTCCGTTCTCACTTGCGTGTGTTGTGTTACTTGCAATTTGTGTGTGCCCTGTTCTTTGTTATTGATTGCTTATCTTTTTACTGTTTTAAATTTCAGCCCCCACCAACAAATGTCAGTGAACAGAAATGTCAACTAGTTTAGTTAGTATGTACATATTACAGTACGTATTAATTATTCCGATCATCACGTATATTCTTCCGATTTTCACGTATCATTTAATTTTTTAATTGGTAAGGTAATAAAGGATAAATTTGTGCTTAATAATATCTTTACTTTTATAGCCTGTGGATAATATTCCTCCTATTTTCGCTAATTAGAATCGCTGTTTAATAGAATTAAAATTCAATTCACAAACGTGATCATAATGATCGGCGCTTACTGCACATCGTATAGCGAACAGTACTTTACTATGGTGACTCCATCGTAACGTGATTTGATTGTACAGTGAACCAATTGTAAAAAAAGGGGGGGGGAACATTGCATTTTTAACCATTTACGTGAAACTTCGGATAATTGGGGCAGCCGCTTAATCAGGCCAAAATGCACTAGTCCCGATGTGTCCCAAATAACCGGAATCGACTGTATATGATATCAAAATTATTTTTTGCATCCAGTTCCTTTGTAACCACATCATAATATCCTATCAAATTTGTCAGACAAGACTTTCCCTTAACAAACCCATGCTGTGTCTGAATTATTGCTGCAGTCTTCTCTATATGATCCTGCAATGCATCTTTAACCAGTGACTCCATTATTTTACCCGGAACAGAAGTTAAACTAACTAGTCTGCAATTACTCGTGTTACCCTTCGATCCCCCTTTGTGAATTGGGGATACATTTGCACATCTCCAGTCTGTGGGAACCTCCCCTGATTCCAAGGACGCTCTCATAATTATGGCTAAAGGTTTGCTTAGTTGCTTTGCCACCTCCTTTAATATAACTGGATAGATCCCATCCACCCCAGGTGCTTTTCTTATGTTTAACTTCAACAATTTCTCCTCCACTTTGCTTTCAGTTATTCCGAAATCATTAAGTATCCTGCTACAATTTGATAACCTTGCCATTTTCAAACCTTAATAATTCCTCATGTGTGAATGTAGATGCAAAATACTCATTTGGTTTGTTTGCTATCTGAGCAGGATCATCAACAGTCGAACCATCGATGTCAAGTGGACCAATCAGATTCATCCCTTTCCTTTTAGAGTTTATATAAGTAAAGAAATCCTTGCTGTTTTTCTTAGCATCTTTTGCCAAGGATTTCTCGTAATCTGCCTTCGCCTGCCTAACCTCCTTTGTGACCTGATTACAGACTAGGTTGTACCTGCCATAGGCTTCTGAGTCGCTTGATAATTTATATGCATCCCATGCATTTTTCTTCTCTGTTAAGAGTCTCATTAGTTCATTAGATAACCATTTAGGTCTAAACCTTGAACAATATTTCTTAATAGGTATGAAACTTTTAGTAGCATCCACGAATAATTCCTTGAATGCTTCCCACTTAGAATTTACTGTTGGTAACATCGTCAGTTGATCCCACTGTACAGAATTTAAAAACTGTCGGAGACCACTGTACTCACCTTTTATGGAAGCAAAAACCCTTTTCTTTACCCCTGATGGTAATTAAATCTTTAAGTAAATCCCACAGTACACTGTGATCACTGCCACCTAGTGGTTCCTTTATCTGCAAGTTCTTAACACGCGAATGATCACTTGCTGCTAACCAGATCAAGAGTATTACTTTCTCTAGTTGCCTCTCGAACATGCTGCTGCAGAAAACAATCATCCAATAAATCCACAAAAGTCTTACTAGTGTGTGAGTGACCAACCCACAAGTTTCAGTCAATATCTGGGAAGTTAAAATCCCCCATTATAAGACATTCTGATTTACTAGCCCACTCTATTTCTCTGTACAATTGTTCATTGGACTCATCAGAGTCATTAGGTCTATAACACACTCCTACTCTGGCTACTTCACTGCTGTCCCCAGATAGTTTTTAATTGAACTAATTAAAAATAATTCCCCCCCATTATATAATTGAACTAATTAAAAATATATAATTCCTCTCAGAGGATATTATGTGGTTTTTGTAATTTTGGCAGATCGGGGATATAGTAGCAATATTTTATTAGTCATTCCTGAGTTACGTGAAACTGGACTTATGTAAGAAGCCCTGGAACACATCTCTTATGTATGTTGGGGACTTACTACTTCATTTTTGGATTAACTGGGAAATTGATTATCCGGGAATATTTTTTTACCATCTATCCCGGAAAATCGAGAGGCTACTGCAGTGGTTTTCAACCGGGGTGCCATGGCACCTTAGAATGCCGCAACAACATTCCAGGGGTGCCACATAATTTGTGTTTAAGTTAATTAAATGTATTATTAATTTTTAATTTATATGTTTATTTCATTATAAAAAGGTGTACAGTATCTTTTTAATTTTTTGGTGATCTATAATTGATGTTTGCTTAGTACCTCTATATAAATAATAACATTATGTACTGTATATATATAATTTGTATTATGAAATTAATTTTTATAATTATTGTAATAAATATCATATAACATATATTTTTTAAATATCACACACACACACACACACACACACACACACAGAGAGAGAGAGAGAGAGAGAGAGAGAGAGAGAGAGAGAGAGAGAGAGAGAGAGAGAGAGAGAGAGAGAGAGAGAGAGAGAGAGAGAGAGAGAGAGAGAGAGAGAGAGAGAGAGAGAGAGAGAGAGAGAGAATCTGATCGGATCTAACGGCAGAAAATTGAGTAGGGGTGCCATTATTATAAAAAGGTTGAAAACCACTGGTCTACTGTATTTGAATAAAATAAACTTTTGTGTGTATAGTTGGTATGGCCACCAAAGGAGTTTAAAGTTTCATTGAAACGTTTTATTGCAGCTGATATACCAGCACTATAGTTAATAGTGGATATATAGGATCAATTTCACACTGGCTACCATACTTTAGTCCAGGACCACAGCCAACCCACTGTGAGGAATGCAATACCAGTGTATCACCAACCTTTCTGATTTTGTACTATTGAAAAAACATTTTTTTTTTCTTTTTTGGGAGGAACTTCTAATAAAATTAAGGCATGATAAAGAGTATAAAAGCATAAGTTTTGTAATATGAGATAAAAGAAAAGTATGTAACCTATAACAGTTTGTTTTTGATATCTTGCAGTGAGCCTTGATCCTAGGGAAGGGAAGAGCATCAGCATGAAATGTGCAACACAATCTTACACTAAAGTAGCATTTTTTTTTTTTTTATACCCATCAGTTTGCTCAGACTGTCCTTAAAAATATTATCTAAAGAGGTCTTTCATTAGAAACATGATAGACAGAAAGCCCATTAAAACTCATTACAGTATGGAGAACAGTAATTTTCAAGAGAATTTTAAGTGGTCACTAGTCCATTTGGACAGGGGTCATCTTGTACACTGGAGAAAAGCCTGGTTATTGTTAATATTACCTGGTCATTGGAGAGATGTAAATTAAATGATTTCATGTTTATATCCATAGGTTTTATTTATAGATTAATTTTGGATGTTTGCTTACATAGTCTTTATGCCAAACTTTATTAAGTGCATACAAAATGGGTGCTTCCGTAGCTAGGTGGGAAGGAGCAGCAGTGCATAGCACATGCTTCTTGATTAGACCGGGGTTTGAGCCCATCACCACCAAATACGGAGGATGCGGAAAGGTCAAGGAATGACCACCGCATATTCCCGGAGCAATATGGCATTAGTTGCTAATGCTCCTAAAAACCAAATAACAAACAACAACAACAGCATACAAAATGTCAGTAGCAACTGCTTTAAGATCCTCCAAATTATATAGAGATTCCATTTCCATGGAATTTATTCATAGACAGATTTCATAAGAAATTTTGCTAGAATTTGTGGTGTCATCCGTGGATAACACCACCAGTGCTGCTGAACCCACAGAAATTCCATGGCAGAATTGCAAACATCACTGCTGTTTTCTGTGAAATTGTGATATTTCTGAATTGTTTTAATGGATTTAACATTATATTGAATAAAATGCAATAGTACTTGACACTTCATATCATGGGGGATTAGTGCATTATTATGTTTTCCTCCCCCCTTCCTAGTGCAACTTTGCTTAATCTTTTTAACATGGCATAGCTAAAAGAAGTCCATCTTACCATAATTAATACCAGTGTTTTTTTGCAGTGTTAAAAGCTTTTTCTGTGCTATTGTTTTAACATGAGATCTACTATGAGCTTGAATCTTTCATATCGCTGATTGAACTTGTCACAATTGTGCAAAATATACATTAAAGTAGCCCTCAGATGAGGTGATCATCAAAATAGTTGTTAGGATTGTCGTTCTGTTTTATGAATAAAAGGTAATATCTCTCAAAAGAGAACACTTTGTGTAGTGCAGCTTTGCAGAAATGTGATCTCTCATATCAGAAATTAATGCCATTATGGACAAACTTCTTTTCTTCCAGTACAGATTTGTTTACCTTTAGTATAACAGAAGAACATAAAGCTTTATGTAATGTTCTTCTAAGAGTATTTTTTATCCATTAATACTGCAGAATAAATTTTAGAATGGTTATATTTCACTAATTGATGTCAATGCTGTTCAGTTTCTATTATTGATAAGTCACAAACGATTTCAATTTCCTTTCTTTTTAGTGCCATCACAAGTAGTCCTTGTTAAAACATTGAGCAAGCCCCAAACCTTGATGTCTGTTGCTACAAAAATTGCAATACAAATGAACTGCAAACTGGGAGGCAAACCCTGGCTAGTAAGAGTTCCTGTAAGTATATGCAGAACTTTCTTGCATTATAGAAAATGCACATTAACGCTCCATTGTTAATGTGCAACTAGCGAGCATGTTGAAGAGGGGTGGGGGAGACAGCATTTGCAGGTGCAGTGTAATATGCTGGTTGTCGATTACTTGGGGGGGGAGCAAAATGATTTTAAGGCAGAATTTTAAATTGTTTATTTTGACACTGTATTGGATAATAAGAACATATGTCTTCAATAACAGCAGTTTTCTTGTTCCCTGGCAAATGTTTGGTAACAGCAGTTGCATTATTAAAAAAAATTTTTTTTCTTAGTAACTTTATGGTCAACTATCTGGACCTGGAATTCTAAAAATGGAGATTCTGATAAATAAAAATTGTTTAGACTAGGAAAAAAAAATGTTTTAAGATTAAGATATTTTACTTTTATAATGCATATTCAGAGAAATGGATAAAATTGAAGGGAAACCAAAAAAAAAAAAAAAAATGTAAAAAATGAATACAATTAGTGGTTGAGGCTCATTTAAAAAAGAATTTTATACAGTTATGCTCCAATTAAAAGGTAATCAATGTTGCTGGTTGATGAAAACCATACCGAAAAAATACTATACTGAAATTGGAGAAATACACCGATGAGCCAAAACATTATGACCAGTGAGTTGTTATGCAAATCGAAGCAACTGCAGGTGAACTACGGTGAGTGGCGGGTCGGGACACGGTATAAAAAACACCTGATACTGAGTTCTGTTAATCAGTGTTACTCTTGTTCTTTAGATGGGAAAGACAGCAGACTTAAGCAAGTTCGACAAAGGCCAAATTGTAATGGCCAGACTACTGGGTCGGAGCATATCTGAAACGGCACGGCTGGTGGGGTGCTCATTGTCAGCCATGGTTAGAACCTACCGAAAGTGGTCAGAGGAGGGGAAACCCACGAACTGCCAGCAAGGTGTTGGACAACCATGGCTCATTGTTGCTCAAGGTGAACGAAGGCTTTCCTGGATGGTACATGGCAACAGAAGGGCGACTGTGGCGCAACTCGCACATGATTGGAATGCTGGTGACAGGAGTAATGTGTCACAACACACAGTACATTGAACTCTGCTGAAAATGGGACTGCGTAGCCGCAGGCTGCTCAGAGTGGGCACGCAATGGGCACGCAAACATCATCGAAACTGGACCTCGAGTGATTGGAAGAAGGTCGTCTGGTCCGATGAATCATATTTACTCTTGCACCATGTGGACAGCTGGGTACATGTGCGTCATTTACTTGGGGAAGTGATGGTGCCTGGATGCACTGTGGGATGAAAACAAGCTGATGGAGGCAGTGTCATGCTTTGGGCAATGTTCTGCTGGGATACCCTGGGTCCAGTCATCAATGTGCCGAGCACTCTGACATCTACCTACCTAAACATCATTGCTGACCAGGTGGTCTTGTTCGAGACTGGTTCACGGAACATGAAGACTTCCGGGTATTGCCCTGGCCTCCAAATTCCCCAGACATCAGTCCCATCGAGCATCTGTGGTTTGTGTTGGAATAGCAACTCTGATCTGTGGCGTCTCAACCACGGACCTTACAGGAGTTAAAGGATCTGCTGGTTACATGTTGGTACCAGATACCACAAGGCATTTAGAAATCTTGTAGCTTACATGCCTTGCTAGGTACGGCTGTTTTGGCTGCATGTGGAGGACCAACATCATATTAGGTAGGTGGTGATAATGTTTTGGTTCATTGGTGTATTTTCACTGCCCAGTAGTTTTACACTGTTAGCCATGTAATGTTAAACTGATCTCTCTCACTTTTTTTTTTTTTTTTGTGCAAAGATAATTTTGATTTAATCATTTCCTTTGGCAATATGTTCAAGAAGGCATATGCAGGATTTTCCATGTGCTATAAAATCTAGAAAAGGTAAATCATTTGCTTTGTGTACTGTATGTAGATGTGATTTTTCAGTTTCAATTAGCAGAGAAACCTCATGTAATCAGACATTTGCAATCAAATAAGCACGAGAACAGTATAAAAAATACTGTAGATTTTAAAGTGAAGATGACATTGTCTAGTGCTGTTTTTGTGTTAAAAGTTCCAGAATGCAAGCTCCTGATCCTTCTCAGTGTATCTTATAATTTGAACCATTTCCAATCCATGTTCCCAATGTGACCACTGTTTATCGATAGCTATGTTTATAATTTCCTAAAAATGGAGTTTCTGATAAATAAAAATTGTTCAAACCAAAATAAAAATTGTTTTAGGATTAAGATCTTTTACTTTTATAATGCATATAAGAAAGAAAGTTCTCTAGCTGTAAGCTGTGGACGTGGACAGAAACCTATCCCTGAACGTGAGATGGAGGATATTGCTATATCAATAGAGGCTTGATTGACTGTGTGCACTACATTCCATGATGTTTTGACCCGGCTTGTTCCAAAAGTTGTGTTAAATTCTGTGCTTTTACATATATGACTGGCCATATTCAGCAGCTCCAATATCTGAAATCTTGATTGACATTTGTACTGCCGTTTCTTGCACAAATGGGAGTTAATAGCAGTAGCCACAGAACCTTTTCTGTACAGATGAAATGATTTCCATCTTCCATGGTTTATAATTAAAGGGTGGGGGGTGAGAATAAGTAGATCAGCAGCTTGAAATGAGATAAACCCAAAACAAAATTGCTCTAAACAATTTATGAAACCTACCATGTCTGGACCTGATGGGTATTCATTAGCATTAGTAGAGGCATATGATGCAAGAAAGCAAGCTTATGCAGCATCAGCCAAAAAAAAAAAAGCCCCGTAGGTTCCAGGTACCTGTCCAGCTTAGCCTTAAATTTATTTAGGCTATCAACTTCCACAATAAAAGATGGAAGTCTGTTCCACCTAACAACTACCTGCTGGCTAAAGGTAAATTTCCACACATCTATCCTACAACTGTCATTCCTCAATTTGAATTTATGCCCTCTCAGGTGATTTATTTTGAGCAAGAGGAAGAATCCCATCAGTATTAAGCATGCTCAAACCATTCAAGGCTTCATACACCTTGCAGGTGCCTAGTCTCCAAACACTGTAATTTGCAAAACTTAAGCCTTTCTTCGTAAGAGCAACCCTTTGTTCCATTCACTAATCTTGTTGTCCTTCTGTATACAGTACTCAAGGTGACCTGACCATTGCCTTATACAAGAGGATATCCCTGCTAGAAAAATTCCTGTATATCATTGACAAGACACCATGAGCTACTCTTGCAAACCATCTGCACTGCTCAGAAAACTTCATATCTGCCTGCCAATATCTCAAACCCACAATCACACGCCTTTAATTGACTCTGCTATCACTATTATAAGACTTAAAACCAGTCACAAAATTCTTCAATATGAAGCCCTCATTATCAAATGGTTTCGACACAATACTAGTCTCAACATCCTAAATGCAAAACTTCCCTTTCACCTTTCCTCGGCTTGTAATCTCTCACATCTGAGATTCCCACGTGTTCCAAAGAGCATCACGAGAGTATAGAACATTCCTTAAAATACAGCACTCGTTACTTAACACCGCCAACTGAAGATGTTATAACTTAACGAAAGTCTGTCGTCACGACTATTGGCATTATCAATTCCTTTGTTCCAGATACTTTATGACAACCAGGGACGCAGTAGTGCACTTTGCTTCCTTGCGCTTATTTTAAAATTCCGTTAAATTAAATCTCATCTCACCTTAATGTATTAACTTAACCATTCCACCTTATATTTCACCATCATTCTTTTCATAAAACTATTGCAGATTATATTCAAGGTGAAGTACCACACTTTAAGCATTTTGCTATTTTTATATTTAGTCTATTATCACGGTACTATAAGAATTCTATAACTTTATACTTGAGTCACTGGTTAAAGATGCATTGCAGGATCATCTAGACAAGACTGCAGCAATAATTCAGACACAGCATGGGTTTGTTTAGGGAAAGTCTTGTGTGACAAATTTGATAGGATATTATGATGTGGTTACAAAGGAACTCTATGCAAAAAATAATTGTGATATCATATATTTGGATTTCAGGTAAACTTTTGACACTGTTGCACATGGAAGACTATTGTACAAATTGGAGCAGAATGGTATTAAGGGTAAGTTGCGACAATGGATAAAAGGATAGTTGAGTGAGAGAAGACAGAGGGTGGTAATTAATGGGTGCTGCTCTTCGTGGACTAATGTTATTAGTGGAGTCCCACAGGGTTCAGTGTTGGGTCCTCTGTTGTTTTGTATATTTAACAATGACATTGATGAAGGAATATCAGGCTTAGTGTTGAAGTTTGCAGATGATACAAAGGTTGGCAGGGTTGTTAATAACAGTAATGGCAGTGTGCTACTGCAACAGGATCTAGAAAATTTGGGCAGATGGGCTAAGAAGTGGCAACTGAAGTTTAACCTTGACAAATGCAAAGTACTGCATATGGGTAGAAGTAACCCCAGAGAAATGTACCAACTGTGTGGTACTACGTTTAAGGTGGTAGAAAATGAAAAAGACCTGGGAGTAATTGTGCAGTCAGATATGAAGTTTTCTGAACAATGCAGACAGGCTGCCAGGGCAGGTCATGGGGTTTTGTCAATGATATATAGGAATTTTGCTAGCAAGGAAAAGGAGGTGATTGTCCCTCTGTATAAGGCAATGGTCAGGCCACGCCTTGAGTACTGTGTACAGGTCTGAAGGCCTCATTTTAGGAAGGATGTAGATTTGCTTGAGCGTGTACAGAGAAGGCCAACAAGATTGGTGAGGGGAATGAAGGGATCCTTTTACCAAGAGAGGCTTAAGTTCTGCAAATTGCAGTGGCTGGAGACTAGGCACCTGTGCTGTGATTTGATTGAGGTGTATAAGGCCTTGAATGGGTTGTGAGCATGCTGAATTCTGATGGGATCCTTCCACTTGTTCAGATTACAAACTTAAGGGGACATAAATTCAAATTAAGAAAAGATAGATGTGTGGAAATTTGCTTGTAGCCAGCGGGTGGTTAATTGCTGGAACAAACTTCCATCTGTCGTTGTGGAGGTTGATAGGTTGAATAAATTTAGGGAGGAACTGGACAGACATTTGGAGGCAATGGTGTGATTTATTTATTTATTTATTTATTTATTTATTTTTTTTTTTTGGCTGATGCTGCATAAGCTCATACACTTGCTTTCTTGCATCACATGCCACTACTACTACTATCACCCCCAGGTCCTTTTCATTCTCTACCACTGCCAGTGTAGTACCACAGAGTTATACATTATTCTGGGGTTACTGCTTCCCATATGTAGTATTTTACATTTGTCAATGTTAAACTTCATTTGCCACCTCTCAGCCCATCTGCTCAACTTTTCTAGATCCAGTTGCAGCAGCGTACTGTCATTTGTGTCATTAACAACCCTGCCAGCCTTCGTATCATCTGCACACTTGGACATTAAGCCTGATATACCATCATCAATATCATTTATAAATGCAGAAAACAACAAAGGACCCAACACTGAACTCTGAGAGACTCCACTAATAACATTAGTCCACGAAGAGTATTGTCCATTGATTACCACTCTGTCTTCTCCCACTCAACCATCCCTTTATCCATAGCAGCAATTTGCCTCCAATGCCACCCTGCTCTAATATGTGCAGCAGTCTTCCATGTGCAACAGTATCAAAAGCCTTTCTAAGATCCAAATATATGATATCACAGTTATATCCTGCATCCAGTAGCTTTGTGACCACATCATGGTATCCAATCAAATTGGTCAGACAAGACTTCCCCTTAACAAACGAATGCTGTGTCCAAACTATAACTGAAATCTTGTCTATATGATTCTGCAGTGCTTTTTTTAACCAGTGCCTCCATTAATTTCCCTGGAACAGAAGTTAAACTAACAGGTCTATAATTACTTGTGTTGACCTTTTATCTTCCTTTGTGAACTGGGGTTACATTTGCACACTCCAGTTCATGGGTACCTCCTCTGAGTCCAAGGAAGTGCTCATGATTATGGCTAAGGGTTTGCTTACTTCCTCTGCTGTCTCCTTTAATATAACTGGATAGATCTCATCCACCCCAGGTGCCTTTCTTATGTTTATCTTCAACAATTTCTCCTCCACTTTCCTCTCAGTTATTACAGAATCATCTCACTCACTGCCAGAGTTTAGTTCACCTCTGCAGGCATTCCCCTCCCTGAATAACTCGTGTGAATGTAGATGCAAAATACTCTAGTTTGTTAGCCACCTGAGCAGGATCATCAACAATTGAACCATCGATATCCAGTGGACCAATCTGATTCATTCCCTTCCTTCTAGAGTTTACATATGTAAAGAACTCTTTGCTGTTTTTCTTTGCATCCTTTGCCAAAGATTTCTCATAATCTGCCTTTGCCTGCCTAACCTCCTTTGTGACTTTGTTACAGACCAGCTTATATCTATCGTAGGCTTCCATGTCACCCAGTAATTTGTGTATCCCATGCATTTTTCTTCTCTGCCATATGTCTCATTAATTCATCTGACATCCATTTAGGCCTAAACCTTGAACAGTATTTCTTAGTTGGTTTGTAAAGCTTAGTAGCTTCCAAGATAAATTCTTTGAATGCTTCCCATTTTGAATTTGCTGTTGGTAACATCATCAGTTGGTCCCACTGTATAGAATTTAAATACTGTCTCAGACCATCGTAGTCGCCTTTACGAAAGCAAAAACCCTCCCCTTTATCCCTGATGGTAGTTACCTCTTTGAGTAAATCCCACTTCAGCACACTGTGATCACTGCCATCTAGTGGTTCCTTTATCTGCAGATTCTTAATGCATGAGAACCACTACTGATACTCAGATTAAGAGTATTACTCCCTCTAGTTGCCTCTCGAACATGCTGATGTAGAAATCAATCATCCAATAAATCCACAAAAGCCTTGCTTGCTTGCGTGCAACCCACAAATTCCAGTCTATATCCGGGAAATTAAATTCCCCCATTATAAGACTCTCTGATTTACTGGCCCACTCTATTTCCCTGTACAGTTTTTTATTATATTCATCATAGTCATTAGTCCTATAACACACTTCTACTCTAAATTTTGATTTCTCAGTGCTTATGTCACACCAAACTGACTCGACACTGCACTGTCCAGTGATGTCGACTGGCTGCATTTCCTTGGATTTTGTTTCTTAACTAATAGCATAACCCCTTCTCCCTTCCTATCCTGTCTATCTTTTCTGTATACATTGTACTCTCCAAATTCCAGTTCTGCATTCCTTATATCTGTGTGGCACCACGTCACTGATATCCCAACAGTATCTACCTTTGATGTTTTGACCAATGCCTCAAATTTATCAAATTTATTTACCAAACTCCTAGCATTGGTGTACACGCCAGTAAACATGGACCTGCTCCTATATTTAGCTACCCTAACACAACCCACGTGTTTCCTCATAAAGCAATGACTCCCAACAGTCTCTGAAATCCCCTGCATCTTGTTTTCCAGGCTGCTGGTCATTCCAATAGAAGCAGTGCAATAGTCACGTTCACTTCTGCTAGCAGCTACTGTTAATCTATTAGTCTGTGTATCCTCCCCAAGCTAGTAGTTTTCCGACCCACATAACACTGCTTTGTTGATATTCAGAATGAATACCAACAAATTAATCTGTCAAAATTATGGAAGATGACCAATTTTATTAATAGATTGCATAATAGAATTTTATTTTATTTTTTTGCAGTTGTTTTTTGTCTTCTATAATTTTCATAATTAATATATTGAAAATGATTATTTTGTATGCATGTATCACATCTGTGTTTAAATATATTAATTATTTAATTTTCCCCCCTTCTTTGCAGTTAAAGTACCATTTTATGGTTGTAGGATTTGATGCCTATCATGATTCCAGTCAAAAGGGATATTCTGCTGGTGGCTTTGTTTCAAGCCTTAATAACGAATTGACAAAATGGTATTCGCAAGTATCATTTCACAAAACTGTTGTCGCACAAGAGTTGTCTGATCATTTGCAGGTGCACATGTCACGTAAGTGTTATTTTAATATTATGTGAATCAAAATTACATAACCTTTTCATTAATAATGCTGAGTGAGCCAAAAGTTGCATGATCTGCATGGAATATAGAAACTAAAACTCTATTTCAAGCTTTTATACTCCACTTTTCATCATCCTGGTGGTGATTAGTTCCCCCACCCCACCCCATTAGATGGATCACTTTGTGTATAATCCTGAATGCAGCATTCTAGTTTATTAATGTTATAGGTTCGTCTTTAATTAGCATGACTTTAGAAGAAGAAACTTATCTCTTGACTGCTTGGTTAAAGAATGAAGAGTGAGAAATGAAATTTAAGTTACATGGAAGGAAAAAAAAATGAACTCTGAATTACCTGGAAAAAAGTGCCCTTTCCTCCAATAGTTTGTCAAAACTTGAAACAATAAAACTGTTAAGAAACATGCACAAACCAAGAGTCCTAACTCCAAATTTGCTACTCATTGGTTGGTTTGATGTGCATGTCTGAAGGGCATCTGTACAATTCATGTATAACACATGTTTACACTACACAAATTCGATCATACACTATTTATAAATAGGGGAATGATGTCGCACATAACACGAACATAATTCGCTTATGCACGATTCGCCTTTGTGTTTACAAGAAATGGTAGCAGAACGCGGCGGAATCACCCCAACTTAACAGAACACAGTAGGAATGAAGAGAAGATTCTGAAAATTTGTTTTTATGTTTTCGGAGAAGGGAAACATATGTCACATAATAACGTAAAAACCCACAGAATTCCACCTATCAGTATTATCGCAAATGTACAGTAATTAGATCGACTTTTACTACCCATTTATAACAGACTCTACTAGCAGGAACCCCAACAAACAGGAAACTGCAAATTGTTTTATGGTAGTGACCTCCAGAAATGTGCTAAGCATGTAATATGTGAGAATAGTGATTCCACCTTTACTGCATTGTTTATTCAATTGCTACTTGTTCGCTGTGCATTTATGTATATCAAGCTTGCCTCCTCATTTTTATTCTTTTTATACTTGTGCTCATTTTCTCAAAAAATGAGTAAAATACTTGGAAAAAAGTGTGAAAAGGAAGCGTTCTGGTGAAAATACTTCAGAAAGAAAAAGAAAAGCAATATCGATAGAAGAAAAATATGAAATTGTGAAACGCTTTGAGTGGAATGAAAGAACATGCGATATCGTACGTGCTACAGGCCTAAATGAGGGAACGCTGAGAATAGTTAGAAAGAATGCAGAAAAAATAAAGCAACTTTCATAGCAGGAACAACACAAAGTGTAACAAAATCAATTAGATCAAGACAAAGAATTGGAAGAGATGGAACGTCTTTTATCTGTTTGGATAGATCAAACAAAGAAGAGATCAGGAACAAGTTTGCTTACAATAAAAGCAATGGCATTGGTAATATTTGAAGACCTCATGAATAAAGCTGGAAACCCTCAAGAAGGCCTCCCTTTACTGCCAGTAGTGGCTGGTTCAATAATTCCAGGAAACCTCACGCTTTCCATAATGTGAAATTATCAGGTGAAGCTGCCAGTCCAGATGAAGCAGCAGCAATGGCATTTCCGCCAATACTGAAAAAACTAATTGAGGAAGAGAGCTATAGACTGACCAAATTTTTAACTTTGATGGAAACAGACTGTATTGGGAAAAAATGCCATCATGAACATATATCTTAAGATAGGAAGCATGCGCTCTAGGCTTCAAGGCTGCTAAGGATAGATTGACCATTACGTTAGGAGCAAATGCAAGTGGAACTTGAAACTGAAGCCTGTTGTTGTTTATCATGCAGCGAATCCACAAGCATTACTACCCTGCGTGTTTACTTTAGGAACAGCAGAAGAGGGTGGATGACAGGGCAGATCTTCACTGACCTTCTACTAGAAGTGTTTGAGGATGTGTTTCAAAGCTACTGCAAAAAGAAAAATTTGGATTTTAAGATTTTATTTATTTTGGACAATGCATCAAGGTCACCCTCCAACCCTTGCTGAACTGTCACCAAATATCGAAATTCTGTTTTTACTACCTAACACAACATCTCTTATCCAGCCACTTGACCAAGGAGTAATTGGTGCTTTTAAGCACTATTACACAAGATGCACATTTAAGATGCTGATATCAGAAACAGAAGGCAAAAATGCACCAACAGTTAAGACTCCTGTAAGCAATTCAACATAAAGAATGCAATTTACATAATTGTGGATGCTTGGAACGAAGTGACAAAAGAATACTTACATGGTGTTTGGTGGCCTCTTTTACCAGATTTTATTAATGATTTTAAAGGCTTTGATCCTGTAAATGAGCTTCCTAAATTAAAAGCACATGTGTTTCCCTTGCAAAGCAGGTTGGCTTTGAGGAATTGGAGGAAGAAGATTTAGAAGAGTTGCTTCAGTCTCATGAAGAAGAACTTTCAACTGAAGAACTGCAACACTTGTGCTGAAGGGCAGGTGGAAGATGCGAAGTTGAATGCCTGAACGCTATCATAAAACAGCTTCAGAGTTATCTTCAGTTTTAAATTCATTTGAGAAAAGAATGCAATGGCTAGAAGATAACGATTATAATGTACAAAGAAGCAGAAGAGCACTTAATATTATTCGATCTGCTTTGGAGCCATATAAGCAGCTGCTTTGTGAAAGAAGGAAGATTGCCAAACAACAGAAACTGTCTTTTTTATGAAAACACCCAAGAAAGAGACAGAAAATGAGCCACAGCCCTGTAGTTCTGGCGTGACCACATTTGATCCAAAGTCCTCATTGGCATCTCCTCCACCTCCCAGCTCCGATAATGATGACGACCTGCCACCACTTTCCCCATAATTCCTGTGCTTCAACCCTTTCTCAAGCCCTTTCCCTCAAGCTGTCTTCATTTATATTTAAGGTAAGAATCTAAATTTAAATGATTAAACTATTAATTTTACATTTTTCAACTGTGTAAGTGTTTTATTATGATTATTTATTGTGTTTAGTAATGTTTTGGTTACAAATGTGTGTCCAATCTTGGGTGGTCGGCACATAACCCTATTTTTCCCATAGGGCCTGTTGTTTATATTGCACGAGAGTTTCTAGGAACACAACTATCGTGTTATATGAGGACTGACTGTATTAAGAAGAGTTTCTTAGTTCCCATGATGCATGGCATGAGCCAATTTTTAATGTAGTTTAAATGCTATATTTAAAGAAATCCGGCTTAAGCCAGAATGCTTTGTGATTGTCAGATTTTTTGCTTTTTAAAAGATGGAAGGTGTGAATTCTGGGAGGTGATATTGACAAGGTTGATGGTTGAATGAAGTCTGAGGGTTTAGTTATGCTCAGGAAAACCCAATAGGTCCAGAGTACAGGTTAAAAACTGGAACCAGAAGATTAGTACTTCACTGTCACAAGGCAAATATTCACACAGTTTTGCAAGAATCAAGCAGTTGACTGGCAATGATATATGCAATTTTCTCTATATTGAGATGCATACGGTAATCATCTCTGATTTCCAGTGTCCATTATTGATTGCACCTATGTGTGCTGCCTAGTTGTTATTGTATTACTCTGTTTGCGTGCTTGCTGCTGCTTTTTTTCTTTTTTTTTTTTTTTTTTTTTTTTTTTGTGGAGGCGAGATGGGGGAGATAAGTATTCTCTGCACTTCTCGTTTCACTTACTTTGCGATGAGAAAAACTGTTTAATTGTATTTTTCATGTTAGAGTTTTTATTTTGCAGAGGCACTCAAAAGGTACCATGCCGAAAATGGTGCAGTTCCTGAATTGGTAGTATTCTACAGGGATGGAGTTGGTGATGGACAAGTGCCACATGTTAATGATTACGAACTTCCACAGATTATGGCAGCTTTTAAGAACATGCAGGGCGATTATGAGTAAGTTTCTCTTCCCTTCCCTCAAAGAAAAAATATAAATTACATGATTGCATATGCTTATTTATTATTATTGTTCAGACTGTAGCATATCAGCTATTTTTGCATAAATATAAGTTAATTAACAGCTGTATTCTGAATATTGAATAATCCAGTAGTTTGGTGTAATGTGGATATAATTCCACCACATACAAGTCTTTGGTGAAATTCTGCCGAAGTCTGATTGTATAGTGCAGTTGCACTGCTGTGTTCATTTGTAGGACTTCTGTTTTCAAGGTACTCCACCAACATGGTCCTTTGTGTACCACAACTATCGATATCACAGACTCCTCACTCAATGTTACTTGTATCCATCAAGCTGGAGGCTGCTTGGACACAGTTATTTTCTGTCTTGTTTAGATCCTCTTGGGACATCTATTGATATTTTGCTAGATAGGTTTTTTTTTTTTTTTCTTTTCTTTTGTTAGTTGTTGGCGCATCGGCTTCTGTGGCCATAATGTGACTCCCAAGGTTTTCACTACTGTGATCCAATCCCGAGGCGGGATTCGAACCCGCGACCTTTAGGTTGCCAGGCAGGCACTTTACCCACCCAGCTAGCCTGGTTGGCTGCTAGATAGTGATTAATGACTGAAATAAGATCCTTTTTTGAACTTCGCAAGCGCAGGTGGCGCCTCCATAGACAGGTGGGCAGGAGCAGCAGTGTGTAGCACGCTTCTTGATTAGACCGGGGTTCGAGCCCGTGACCACCAAATACGGAGGATGCGGAAAGGTCAGGGAATGACCACCGCATATCCCCGGAGCAATATGGCCTTAGTTGCTAATGCTCCTAAAAACCAAATAACAAGAACAAGCACAGGTCTTCCTGTGAGGATAATGCTTGCAAGTTCCTAGTTCCTGTTTATTTAATTATCTATTATAAAAGTGGTGGTCATTTTTTAGTGGATGTGAACTTGTGAGATTATGTGCTTTGTGCTGCTGTCTTTTCTTATGTTATTATATTTTGAATTGAATATTAGGCTTGATACATCGGAGAAGAATCAGCTCTCCAAGTTTGGCCTTAACTACAACAGGTAACTTGCTGTGTTTGTTGCATAATTTTTTCCGGTGTATTTGTTTTTCAAGGTCATTTCATCTCTACACTTCAGTTAGTGTGCCCTTTAATGTATGAATATTTTGGAGGCTAAAAGGCTTAGTCTATTCTCATTGCATTTATTAGCTATTGAAAACAATGACCTTTAGCGGGGACAAATTCTTGATGACAAATAAGAACTGTGGGCTGTTTATTGCAGAATATCTTGCCTGTGTTACTGAACCGAGCCTGAATCTCAAAGGCTGTGTGAAAATTCACATTATTGTAGAGCAGCAAGCTGCATGGCCACAATCATTATCACCTGCCATAAATTGTTTTACTGTTTCATTTTAGCAGTGGCAATTGACTGGAGCTCCACGAATCAACAAGAATATCAGAAGCAGCCTTTGTCAATCAAAAAATAACTCTTGTAATGCAGCGAGTCTTCATATGGAACAGGACTGACTTTGTTTCTGATAACTTTTGTTAATGGAAACAAAGTTGGTTCTGCTATATGATGCGGACAGCACCAATACTTATGTTGTCTTTCTAGTCATCTCTCACATAGTTACACAATGACTGTCCTACCTTAGACCTTGATATGATAGATTCTGAGTAGACCACCATGTGAACTTCTTTCGCCATTGGAAAACTATAGCACATTTCAGTTGTTCCATGCTGTACATGTCTGCAAAATAATAAATGCTGACTGGTTGTTCGTCCTCTAACTCTCAAAAAATTGCATCACGGCATGTTTGGGAACATTTGGATATATCTAGGTTGTTCACAGCTTGAAGATTAGTCACTGTTTCCCAATTTGCATTGAGTATCTGATACCAATCCTTAAACACCAGTCTTAGACGGTGTCGTTATCTGTTCCATGGCACAGTCATTTCGCTTTCATTTGAATGACTTACATATATAAGGGTTATTCCCGAAGCAATACACAAAAGGAGTTAATTTAAAATGAATTTATTTTATAACAATTTTTATTAAAATCCTTCAGTGTATGCTCTTTCGTGCTTCATGACTGCTTCCCGGTGTTTGGGTAATTTTTGAATGTCATTTAAGTTGTCTGATGCATTGGGTTGTGGTTGCACTCAATGCTTCCTTAAGACAGAAATGTTTATCCACTTGACAGTTCCTTGAGCTTAGAGAACAGATCATAATTGCAAGAACTTGTATCAGGACTAAGGAAGTGAGGTAGTGCTTCCCACTTGTAATCAGTGAAAACAAGCTATGCAGACTGTAAGGCTTTATGCATATCATAGAGTATGTGCACACTAGCTTCCAACATCTTTGGATGTCTTAGATGAATTTTTGGGTGTAATTTCTGACAAAGAAATGTTTCATAGTAATCTTCAGTTACTGATCTTCCAAGTTGTGTGTGATCAATGGTTTAAAAATTGTTTGAAATAATGCCCTCACTGTGTAGGCCATGATTACCATTTGTTTCACCTCTGATTATTGCCGCTGACATTTAGGGATGTGTGGTGAAGATGGATGCATCAGCTGAGCTGGTTGTGACTTTAGGTTTTAAAATCACATGCCCATGTCTTATCATTGGCAACAATGTGTTTTAAAAATTCCTTACCTTTTTTGGTAACATGTAACTGCATTGCATTCTCTATACACTTTGCATGTTATTTCTCTGATAGAAAATGTGGGATCCATCGGACAGCAACCTTTCATTTTGTAACACTTCAGTTAAAATTTGGCGAACAGATTATTCTAGATTCATTATCTATTTTTCACAGGTCATACGTTTGGTTTCCTCCAAAATGGTGGTAATGATTACTAATGTCCAGAGATGTTCTCTATCTACCTGAGCATTGCTTGCATTCAATTCCGGTCTGACCTTGATGAAACATTCAAGACTAATGTGAACTCGTATGATCTATTACTGACTTGCCATACACTTCCTGGAACAATCCATAAATTTGTGTTGGCATTCAACCATGTAAAATTTCAATTTTGATAAAAAAGATCTATGATTTGAAATTAATCTGACCTGAAGCAATACCACCATCCATTTTTTTAAAGTCTCTACACAAATATTCAACGGAGAAACTCTGTTTCAAGCACACTAATGTTCAGGGTAAACTTCAAATTATTATCCTGATAAATATGCACAGGCATGTGGAGTGAGAAGCACATGCACAGTGTGCATTACTTTGGGAACAGCCCTCATAGAATTATTGTTTTTGCCAAATAAAAATGATAATCTCTAGTGACATCTGTCATTGGAGATCATTTATTATCTTTAAGCTTTAATGGTGAACCATTGTAGAAATGCCACAATTGTGGTTTAGTATGTGTAGATATAGCTTGTTCTATATTATGAGAAACATTATTTTAAACCATTTTATTTATTTCAGACCAAAATTTTTGTTTATAATTGTGAATAAAAGGATAACTACTCGGTTCTTTAAAAGTGTTGATGGTAGAAGGTATGCAAATCCCCTTCCCGGGACTCTGATTGATAATACAGTAACAAAGCCAGACAGGTGAGTAATTTTGATTTGTTAAATTAGTATATTACTATAAACAAAATATGCTTGTTTAGAGTTGTCTCATTTGAAATTCATAAATCATGTTTTTGCCGAGTTAACACTTTTATTTGCCCAAATAATAAAAAATAAATAAATAAAATAATTTGGCCAAATAATAATACAGAACAGTAAAAACAAGGCTGAAAAAGTGTAAGCAAGAAAATGGGAGAGGGGGATATTACTGTACATCATGGCCTTCAACAGTTGATTTTGGGTGTTTTTAGTCTAGGTAAGAAACTGCATAGGATGTATTTGCCTCCAGAGAGCAAGTTGATGACAGCAGCAACAAATCTAGAAGTAAGAAGAAGAAGAATGCGATTGGTCCCTACCAGATGTCTGTGGGAGCTGTATATTCTCAGCAGTTACTGCTTCCTGGGGCTGTAGAGAGCTCGGCAGGTATGATTTCCATGTGGCACAAGAGAAAGCTGTGGACAGAGGCTGGCTGCTAGCTATCTGGAAAGTTTGTCTTAAATTCTTTGGGATCTCCTGGTGCCAGAAGAAGTATCTGGAGGTCGGGGGAGGTCTATGGTATCTCCTGAGATGGCATCTGAGGCCAGAAAACAGAAATTTAAGCAAGGGAGGACCGCAAGTCTTCCAATGTTTCTTTTGATGTCTGGGCTATGTCTGATGATCTACACTTCTAGAGACTCTGGAAATGGACCTTTCATACTTCCTAACACATTACCTGTGTGGGAAAGCTTGTCTTGTATGTGCTATGTCATAATAATAATAATAATAATAATAAATATAAAATTTAAAAAAATGACAAAATAATAAAATTGCTGGTGGCTTTTGGCAAGTGTATTTTGCCTTTGTCAGACTATATACAGTGAAACTTCCCTTTAACGGACATGGGGAACGAAAATGTGTCCGTTAGAGAGGTGTCCGCTAACAAGAAGTCTGAGGGAGAAAAAAAAAAAAAAAGAAAGAAAGAAAAATCGTTAAACGTTTAATATAAAATTAAATTAAATTATATACAGATTTTGCACAACAATTGTGCTATGCATATTATGACTTTATCCTAAGAAAATTACATACAGTAATCACTTATTTTCTTCTGCACCTTCTTCCGGCTGATAATTTTGTTTTCAACATTTGTTTGGAGTGAAGAAACCATCGAAAGTCCTTCAGTATCTTCTTCAGCGGCGAAAAACGTTTTTAAACGATTGATTTGTATGGGCGCTTCTATTTTCATCAGTGGTTCGTCGTTAATATGTTCTTCGACAGAATGACCTCCTTCTATTTCTTCATCCTCATGAGGAACTTCTTGAAAAATATCGATGATAATGTCGTTGATATCTAGAGCACCATCTTCTGTAGTGAGGTTTGAGTCTATATCTTTGTAGCCAGGGTCACTTGTAGCGGAAGTATCGTTCGTACATTATCAATAGATGTTGAAGTTCTTGTTCTTCTTGGTGCTCCACATTGCTGTTCACAACTTCAATTTTTGCGTTTGAGAAGCTAGACTTTACAAAACAGTTCACGACAGTTTGTTTTCTAATTGCGTTTACTGAAGAGGAAATACATTGAATCGCATCTAGGATGCTGATTTTCTTTGCAAGGTCACTCGCACATGTTACATCGTTCACGTTTGCAATGAGATGTCTTAAAACACGTTTTCTGTAGTGAAGTTTAAAATTTTTTATTATCCCTTGATCCAAGGGCTGACACTCTGCAGATGTGTTTGGTGGCAGAAAAACGATTTGAATGTTGGACAATTCAATGTGCGGGTGAGATGCAGCATTATCCATGAAAAGAATAATTTTTCTGTTTTGACGAATCATGTTTTGGTTAAAGTGACTTATCCATTCGCTCACGATATCTCGTGTCAACCACGCTTTTTTATTAGACTTCCAGTCAACATCCAAAAGGTTCAACTTTATGCCCTTGAAACAACGAGGATTTTGTGGGTTTCCTATAACAAGAGGTTGTTCAAAGTCTCCCAGCATATTTGTACACAATAGTACAGTCAAGCGTTCCTTAGAAATTTTTCCGCCCTGGCACTTTTCGTTTTTTAGACTCATTGTGTTTTCAGGAAGAGCTTTAAAAAAACAACCCTGTTTCGTCACAGTTGTAAATATCCTTAGCTTCAAAATCACAACATAAATCTTCCAATTTGACGGTCCACTCTGTTACAACCCCAGTATCAACAGATCCACCTCACCACTTACGGTTTTCCAAGAAATTTTATGCCGAGTTTTGAACTTGTCTAGCCATCCCACAGAAGCTTTGAACTCATTTACTCTCATAGATTTTGCAACCTCCAAAGCCTTTTCCCTAATAATAGGCCCATTAATGGGAATTTTTTTTAGCACATGCGCGACAAATTTGAAGTACAACAGTTTTTAGGAATGATTTTGAACCTGATCATTTACGTGTTGCCAAAATTGTTTGTGCAGTTCATTTTTTCCCTTTAGGATGTCGCTTACCTGCGTCTTCCCAATTTTGAATTTTACAGCGAGATTGCGAACACTATTTTTTTGCCGATCATATGCATTAATGAGTTCGACTATCTTTTAATGTTAAATGTTTACGAGAAGACATTGTGCACTTCACACGACACTGAACAAAACTGAAAACTGAAAAGACGAAAGGCCGACCATATTCCCCCCCCCTCCCTGCACACACCGAATTCATCAGAAGTTTTACACGTGCCTTAAAATTCTTGAAATAGGGTTTAGAACCGCGACATAAACCTTGATAAAATTCAGAGAATCGGAAATAGAAAATAAACACATGATTGAGGCAATACGTGGAAGAAACGTTCCTAGGAAAGGGGCCGTAAGCTCGCCCGCTGTCCGTTATGGGGAGATCAAATTAAATGCTAATCTAAACGAAACAGTGCACATTGCCTGTCCGCGTCCGTTACAGAGAATGTCCGCTAGACAGAAGCTGTAAACACGTTAAAACCAATGGAGGTGAGTTGGGGAATTTGAAAATGTCCGTTGTAGAGAGATGTCCGTTAACGAGAGGTGTCCGTTAACGAGAGAAGCCATTTAGGAGAAGTTTCACTGTATTCATTTACTGCTAGTTAATATATTATGTGGCTCCCAAGACTGCATAAGAAAATGAGATTGTCAGCTAGTAATTATTCTGAGAGCATTTTTTTTTTTTTTTTTTACTGGGCTGCTTATATTTTATTTCCATTTTTGCATGCCTTTCCTTATGATCAAAAGATCGTAATTATTACACGTTTCCCAAGGATAAAGACTTACAGATATATTAAGTGTTTTTGTCCACTTTATGACAGGCATTATTAACACAAAAGTATCGCATTGTCTGATTACATAACCAGGAAAATATTCAATATTTGGTGTACTAGTTAGAGATTAATAGTTGTTACTTTTCGTACTCTCTTAGTAGTGTCTTGAGTCTTGTATGTGCTGCTTTTTTTTGTCTGTTTATATTTTTGTTCACTTTCTGTAAGCTGAGTGGGCCTGTGAGGCTGTGCAATATCATTTACATTACTCTGCTGTATTCAGTCAAGTACAGTTTGTCCTGCAATGAAACACTGCTTTTTATTTCAATGCCATCCAGATAGTGAAATTTGAAAAATTTTTCAAAGTTCATCACTTGTCTATGGATATTATAAAAAATTAGATAAATTTAGGTACAGTTTGTGACCACAAACTATAAATCAGCTAACCCCAGGGAATTTTCGTGTAGCAAAAATGTGAAACAAAAACCTTTGGGGAAAAAAAAAGGATGTGAATAATATCATATATAATATTTGTTACATATGCTGAATAGAATAACAAAGTAGAAAGCAGAAAAATGGGGAAAAAAGGAAGTAGTCTAGTGCATACAAAGGAAGCAAATGCTAAACCTATGCAGAACAAGGACAATAAAGTGAAAGTTTTTGGCTTAATTGTAACTTCATTTAATTATTTTCTGATACACAATACTTTTATCCTACTCTATCTACAAGGGGTTTCCGAAAAGTAAGGTAACACATTCTCAATGATGTTTAATAATACGAAGTTGAAATTACACACCAAAAAATAAGTGAACATGCACTTCTCCACAGGGTCTCTGGTTTTATTGATGCACTTCTCCCAACGATGGATCAGTTTATCAATACCAGTACTGAAAAATCTGTGCCACATGCAGTAACCAATGTCACACACTGCCTGACCAACTTCCTCATCTGTGGTGAAATGCTTTCTGAAAGGTGTTTTTTCAGAGGGCCAAAAAATTTGGAAGTCTAAAGATGCTAAGTCTTGGCTGTAGGGGCAGGGGTGTGACAGTTTCCCAACGATTATGGCACAACCACTAATGAGTGGTGTGGGCAGTGTGTGTGTGGAGTTGCATTGTCATGCAACAAAATCATGCTGCTTGTCAGGAGTTCTGGTCATTTTCATTGAATATTGGCCATCAGTTTTCCAATGTTGCACAGTAAAGCTGTGCATTGATTGTTCCTCCCTTTGGCAAGAAATCCACCAACAGAATGCTTTGGTGATCCCAGAACACCATGGCCATGATGTCGATCTTCATTGTCAACACAGCCTGCTTTAAATTCATTGCAACAAAAGCACACCTGCTTCTTTGTCATCACCTTTTTGCCATACACAGCAACCAATTCACGGTGAATGTCACTTGGTGAAGACCCTTTTGCTTGCAGAAAGTGAATAGCTTCACGAACACGTGATTTGGACCACACTCGCACGGTAGCCGCCATTTTTGCAACTGGAATCTGCTGTGAGGTGACAGTACCGCAACACTGCACTGGTGGTCTTTTTGAACATTATTAACGGGTCTATCTGTCCACCGCGTTTCATCTCACTCCCTTTCACCATTATTAAGGGGGGGAAAATGTGTTACCTTACTTCTTGGAAACCCCTCATATTTGTCCCACATATCTGGTTATACCTCATTTTATCACGTTGTTTCACATTTTTTACTCTAGGCATGTACATTGTTTTGTCTTGTCCTGCATACAGTTATGTTGCCACCTTTTCCTCACATGTCTCTACATTTTAAGTTATTTTTTCACATCTCTTAAACTTTACTTGGGTTAAACTAATAAGTTGTTTCCAGAAATTTTTTGTTGTCCATTCCAGTTTAATTTGTCATCTTCATATTGTCAACTATAAAGTTCACAAGCCATTTTCAAAAAAAAAAAAAAAAAAAAAAATCCCTTTAATTCTTGTAAAATTTTTTATTTGGTTCACAAAATTTCATTCTCCTTTTTATGTTTATACTTTTTACCCTTTGGCTTGTGGTTTACATCAGAAATGAAGACAGCTGTTATTTTGCTTGCATTCCTGGTCATGACACCTGACAAGAGGCCGGTTTTGTAAGTTGTGTGGCAACATCCTTATACTGTCAATTTTTATATATATATATATATATATATATAACAAGTGGTAGAGAAAGGCAATGCACTAACGTTACAGTACTCGTAATTATGGAGAACAAAGGGTTAACAGAACAGAAATCGTCATCCCAGTGAACAAAGAAGGGAGCTAAGATAAGAATTACTTAATGCTGTTCATCCTGTGACCTCAGCACCTTCATCTGGGGCCAGTTGCCAAAATCAAAGGAGGAAACAGCAATAAGTAGGTAAATCCTCTGTTTCTGAGGCTTTAACTACTTATTGCTGTTTCCTATATAATAAAAAAATGAAGAATTAAAATTAATAAGCATTGCAATCTACTAGTCAGTCATTAGTATACTTCAGGCATAATAATAATATAAAAAAAAAAACATTCTTTCAAATGTTAAAATCTGGGGCCTCTCAGGCTATCACTCAATTTACAAAATTGGGTGATGCTACTGCCAGTTTAATATAAGTACCATAATAAATTTTAAAGATTCAAATGAAGTTTGTCCATTTTATATACATTACAATGTATAATATAAAATAATATATTTTAATATTGCTATTGTTGGTAATTTGAAATACATTCCATACATTGCCGTTAAACTCATGAGACATTACTTCCCTTCCCATTACTGTAGGTTTGACTTCTTCCTAGTAAGCCAAAGTGTTCGCCAGGGAACAGTAAGTCCAACACAGTATAACGTAATTCGCAATACCGCAACCTTAAAGGATGAACATGTGCAGCGGCTCACATACAAGTTAACACACTTATATTATAATTGGCCGGTAAGTAATTGTAATAAATTGACTTTTTGTATATTATGTGAAGGGCATTTGAAATTTGAGCACACTTTTGCTCTATAAAAAAATAGAATAAAAATAAAAATTAAGGAAGCTTTAACAGTGTGTCCAGCCACTGGCCAGTTTTGAATGTATTCTCCTACTGATTAGACACTTGTTTCATTGTAGTACTTGGTTTCTGTTACATCAGTTTTTGGATGGGTGTGTAGGCATTTGAAGTCATTACCATCAACTTCATCACTTTTGGAACAAGATGATCATTAGTTGGTCTAAACAAAAGATAATTGCAATAAGAATCTAGGAAGTAGAGGAATGCTTCAGGATCTGATGTTTATGTGGGGTACTGTTTCAGAGCATCATATTGCAAGTTACTAATATGGGGCATTGATTGTGATACCACTGAATTCAAGAAAATTCACAAGGGCTAAAATTTTGCCAGTTCTAGAGCACTAGCAAGGTTTAACCCCCTCCTTTCCCATTGATTTTTGAGTCTTCTGTGGTGGTTATTGCAAATGAAATTAATGCATTACTGGACTGCTTGTGTTGTAGAAGGTAATGATATCACTATGTATTAATCACATCAGTGCATTTCAGAAAACCATATCCCCTTCTATCCTGTATTATATCAAGATAAGTGGCACATGGTTGTGTCTGCTTTTGATTGAGCGACAGGTTCCATGACATCCAACATGCACTCACCTTGTTGAATTTCAGGTGGGAGTAGGTGAATTTCACACTGTCAACATAGATATTTACTGCTACAGCAATGTTGTGATGTAATACATCCAAGCCACAGTTAGCCATTTAATGTGGTAAATGTTCAGTTTAGTATTCAATAGAATACACTTGTGCACTTAATATCACTGACATAACTGTTTTTTTTTTTTTTTTTTTGAAATCCTACCCATAAACTTTGCATGATTCACTCTACTGTTATTGCTGATCTTTGAATTGAACTCTCCCCTAATGATAGCATTGTTTCAACATATTAGACACATTATCTAATGATGCCTTGGATTTACCCGTATTCCATTGTACTACAGTGATATCACTGCCATGTGTTTACTAGTAGTTGCCACTACCCCAACCAAATTTTGTGCATTTGGCATTATTTTCTCCTTTTTTAGAAACAAAGTATATATCTCATACAATCCTCACATTTATTTCTTTATTATTAAAAATAACATAGAATCATTCAGGATTAATAGATGGGGGAATTTTTGTGGAAAGTTAATAAAATGGTCACAAATGAAAATGTCTTGTGACTTGATTTTGCCACTTGTTTGGAGAGCTCAGGTTTGAATCTTGTTGGAGACCAGTGAAATTCTTAAAGGACTCTTCAACCTACAGGTTATCCTAGGAACACCTTAACAAAGACTGGTGTAGTATGTTCTGAGATGCTGGTGCTATAAACCAGTGAAGACCAATGAAACAGAGTGATCAGCTGAGGGTTTTGATGAGGAAGAATAAAAAAAGTGAATGTGTACCACTAATATAGGGTACTTTTGTGAATTTAGTGATTTTGTTTTCATCAGAAGTAGAATTTCAGAGGTAAGGGTCTGGCAGCCTCTCCTCCATACTAGAATAGAACTATCTAGACTAGAAATAACAGCATTGCAAGGGTTTCTTGGGATATTTTGTGCAATCTGTTTAGAAAGGTGTGCAGATTTTGTTCTATAACAGTGTGGTTGACCAACCTACATAGTGTGTCTTATGGCACATGCAGCCCTTGGTAGTGGCATAAATCCTGATGTGGGGAGGGGGACATAATAATTGTATAACAAATGGTTGAAACGTTGGAAATGAAGTGGAATTTAAATTGTAAACAATTTAAATTCCACTTTTATTGTCAGAAATCAAGGGTTTCATCATAACTGGAACCTGTAGGTCATATTTGCCGCCCTTGAGCATTAATTTAGTTTAAATAGAGTTGTTAGTGAGCTCATGACATAAATTCTGTAAAGACTAACATTTATTCAACATAGATAACCTATATGAAACTTATCTAATAAACATAAAATTGTTTAATTTTTTATTACAAGTGCTTAGCATAAAATTCCTTTATCTAGTTAGCAAAAACATTTGGTGGTGCAATTATTGATTCTAGTAGCTTCTGGGTCTGTCCCTAGGTGACGTGCAGGAAACGTTTGGCCAGCTTGCTTGTTCTATAGGATAACAAAATTGGCTGGGTTTATAGTGGAACAGTGTGTACAATTCAGGTAAGGTGCCTCCGTAGCCAGGTGGGCAGGAGCAGCAGTGCATAGCACATGCTTCTTGATTAGACCGGGGTTCAAGCCTGTGAGCCACCAAACACGGAGGATGCGGAAAGGTCACCGCATATCCCTGGAGCAATATGGCCTTAGTTGCTAATGCCCCTAAACAACAACAACAACAATTCAGGTAATGCTGTCAGATGAACACAAGGGAAACAGACATGCTTAATTTCTTTGAAACATGGGTTAATTGTTGGCGCAGTGGTTTCTCTGACTGGCAGTTACTATGGTATCCAGGATCGTTATTTCAAAGTTGCATAGCAATAAAAAAAACCAGCAGTAAAGCAGTAGAGGTGGAGGAATTGTCAAATAAGTTCATCAGTTGGACTTTTAGTGTTATTGCACATTCTGTTACTGCAGCCAACCCATATTAGGGACATTTCCCATCTGTACCAGCTAACATATGAAAGGAATTGCAGTTTAGGTTACCTAAACTAGCCTTTCATTAGAGCAGTCTTGCTATGATGAGAATCCTGCTTCACACTTCTGCAATGTATAGGGAGCACCTGGAATATCAGTTCAAGTGCACACTTATAAGACAGTTGATTCCACAATGCTACCTTGACAGTGCAAAGCTGTAGGAGTTGAATTACAAAGTGGGTTGATTCAGCTGTTCAATTAAGCAGAATTTTCATATGGATCAGCATTTATTCTATTATTCAGCTAAATTAGAGAATAGTTGACAGCCAAGCTTAAATTCAAATCAGGAGATCCAGAGCATACTTTAAACACTCTTCATGAGTGAGATTTCTGATAGTAATGGGTTCTATGGAATTTTGAAAATTTGTAAAAATAAACTTTGTACATAAATGCTTTTAAATATTAATTTGTTCTTATTTTAGTTTGAGTGACCAGGATTAGAATGAAATTACTGTCAAAAAATCGATCAGAATTATTAAAATAATAAGGTTTGTAAAAAAAAAAAAAAAAAATCAAAATTTTTTAGAATACAGGATGCACTATCAACTACATCTGGATTTCTTTATTATAGCAGCAGGAGGTTAATGCTGTTATTGCAAATTTTATATTCCACATTTAGGTGTTTTTGCTAACAAACTGAAAAGTATCAAATAATTACTTGAATTCAATGACTGCTCCACTTCCACCTATGTGGTTAATGAGTGCACTACAGGCTTTATCAGCAGTGTCATGCACTAATCATCCAACCCTGTCCCGAATTCAGCAGATAATATACAGCCTCGATGCAAGTGGATTCGATATCTGCTTCTGCTGGATCCCCAGTCACATTGGGATTAGAGGAAATGATTTGGCTGACACTGCAGCCAAATCGGCAGCCCCGACGGATAATCTTGACCTGTTAGTCCCCTATACAGACTACAGGCAAGTGATCCGTAGTAACCTGCAATCTCAGTGGCAAGATTTGTGGCATTGCCTGGTTAGTACAAACAAACTATGTCGAATTAAGCCTGTGATCCATCCTTGGCGGTCCAGCTTACGCAGGGATCGCAAAGAGGAAGTTGTTCTTGCTCAGCTCCGCATAGGACACTGTCATGTTACACACTCTTTTTTGCTGAGGGCTGATGACCCTCCTATGTGCGAGCAGTGCAACACCATTTTATCCATTCAGCATATTTTATGTGACTGTACCAATTTTAGAAATGCTCGTTTTACTGCTTTTAACCATCTGACTGAGCCGTATACACTCAGTCAGATTTTATCCGACAATGACCATGTGTCTGCTGTTTTTAGTTTCCTAAAAACAGTAAATCTTTTTACTCTTATTTAAAAAATCTTATTATTATAAGATTTATTATTGTTACTTGTTGACTGATATTTGTCTTTTACAGTTTATTCTTGTTTTTATACCCTGACTTAGTGACCTAATTCCTTAGGTCACTGAAAATTTTACCTTTTTATGACAAAGTTTTGGCGCATTATAGCCTTAGTTGCTGATGCACCAATAAAAACTCAGCCAACCAACCAACCTATGTGGTTTGATCTGAAATTCCAAGGACTGAAATATTTGAGAAATTATGAAATTCATCAGTTATTTGGTTTGATATCTTTTGAAGTATTATCCTTCACATGTGTACACTGATTTCAGGTCTTCTGCAACTTTTGGAGCCATTCCTGATAGGCTTCTTTTGGAATTTGCTATTATTCCTGTTAAGACTTTACTATAAATGATATATTCTTTTGCAATTTATTGTAAGGTCCCATTAGCTATAAGTCGATGTTTGCTTATATCACCAATATATATTTTTGTCATTTTTAATATGCATTTTTTATATTCGGAATTCAATCAGTTTTAATCATCTTTTATAAGTTTTAATTGTCCCGAGTTTTGATCATATCTCTACCATATTTTTTTTTTTTTTTTTACCTGTATGATTCATTTCAGTCAGTTAGCATGAAGTAAGAATTGTAGTAAATTATATATTATTATATTTATTGATGACAGTGTCAATATTCATTCTATTTAGTTCACTTACAAGGCAATCTTAAACAAATGGGCGGATTTACAAGTTCTTACTTTAAAGTACTTAACTTCCTAGGAGAGAGAAGTGAACTTCCTATTCATTATTCTAACATGTGTAAAGAAGAGATAGCATTCAATATTATTTTTAATATATGCTGCCTTTTCATTTAAAATTATTTATTTAAATTGTCTATTTTCAAAGATTCAGAGCTACTAAAGCTTCAATCTAGTTAATGACCAATTGTATTAGAGTTGCTAACTGAAAAAAATTAAAAGTATGCTTATGTTGTTCTTTTAGTTGGTGAAAATTGTGTAACAATTGCTATTACTGTGTGACAAAAAAATATCAGGAATGCCCAGAAAAAGCAAGCACGGCATCAAATATCCTATTATACTGTCGCCTGCAATAAAGTCTATTCCACATAAGGAAGACTTGCCGATAAGAGATCCCTGAAAATCATGGAATGAAGGAAGCGATGATGAATATGGCTAGGATTCTTGTGTCGGATAGTTGTAGACTTTGCGGGATTGACTGCCTCAACGGATTTGGATTACCAACCAGAAAATTATAACATTCCACACTTAATTAAGCAAGGACAGTTGAATGATTTAGTTTGTGATTTGAATGATAAAGAGCAAGCAAAACTCCTTGGTTCCAGGTTACAACAATGGAAGTTACTTGAAGCAGAAACTAAAATTACACTATATTGAAAACATCACACTAAGTTCTCAACACATGTCTTCTATATGAAAGACAATGTGTTTCTGTAAAGATATTAGTGGTTTTCTCAACAAATTGGGCATTGAGTACGATCCTAACGAAAGATGCTGTATATTTATTAATGCCCAAGAATTAATAATATACCGCACTTTTCCTTCATGCTCTTGACTTGAAAGAAACATGAAAGAAACATCCAAGATCCTGAGTACTATAGAGTACCATCACTTTGCTTATGTTTGTGGTGATCTTAGGGTAATGGATTACTCACTGGTCTGTAGGAAAGTTTCACAAAATACTGTTATTTTATATGTTTATGGGATAGTTGTTAGACAGAAAAACATTATGCAGCAGTTGAAAAAGAAAGAAGGATTTTTACCACCTTTGCATAGAAAGCTTGGATTAATGATGAATTTTGTTAAGGCTGTGGATAAAGAGAGAAGAGACTCTCATACCTAAGGGAAGTGTGTCCCAAATTTAATAAGTGCTAAATTGAAAGAAGGCATTTTCATTGAGTCTGAAACTCCTCAAAGATGTGTTTGAAGCAGAGATACAAGATACTGAACTGTTTTATTTCCCAAAATTGGGAGATTGAATGATGAGTAAGGGGAATGATTTTATCAGGACATATCCACAATGTAAAAGTGATACTAAGGTTGCTTGGATACTTCCATGATGGGAGATTACTGCTTTCTTAAGGGGGGAAAAGGCAAAATGGGCTATTATGGAAAAACTGAGTGGCAAACATTTCTAAGGAAATAGTATTACAATAATACATTACATGTTTGATTAAAGTATTTTAAAATGAATGACTCTTGTTTAAGATAGCATATGTATTATTATATGATATATGAAATTTGGCCTTAAGTTATTAATTTCAGTATACCTTTCAAAATTGGAGATGTAATAAACATTATTTTTGGAATCAGTGGCTCAATTTCTTTTAGAAATGCAACCTTTGCTCAGGAGGCAAATTGCATTGGAGGAGACAAATTATGCTGGCCAATAATTTTTTTTTTTTTTTGTTGGCCAGTGTAATTTGTCTAATAACCCTTTAAATTTTTTTTAAACTGCCCATTTTACAACATTAGATGGAAATTTATGACAACAGTGAGTTACTCTGGCTGAAAAAAATTTTTTGCATGTTTTTTGAATCATTTCTTTACAATTTCAGTTTGAGAGCCTTTGAAACTTTTGTGACCTGAACATGAAGAGGTTTTTTTGAGAAGTCTGGTAACATGTCACTTTTCAACATAAGTCCTTTTTAAGGTCCATGTTACTTTTCAACATAAAAGTGTATTGGCTCCAAAGTACCCTTTGGAGCCAATACACTTTTGTTGCTGATGCTGCAATGCATTGATTCCCACTGCAAAGTTTTCTCTTATGCTTCCAGAAATTCATATGCTGCAGACGTTACAGTGTAAAAATGTGGCAGTCAGGTATTTTTTATTTTTTTAATTATTTTTTTCTTTTATTCCCAAATTAGGAAATGGGTGAAAGTCCTATGGTGCTAGATTTGGTGAATAGTCCAAGATTTCAAAGCCACACTCATGCAGTGTATCCAAAGCAATGACAGACTTGTAAGAAGACACATTTTTCTGGTGGAACAGGACTCCTTTGTTGAGTTTTCCTTGGCATTTGTCATCGATGCTTTCATACAAACACTTCACAATGTCTGTGTAGTATGCTCCTGCAACTGTCTGGCCTTTCTGAAGGTAATCCACTAGCAACACTTCATCAGCATCCCAAAAAACTGATGCCATCAGAAGGAATCGACTCAGCTTTCTTTGGAGTGGGGAGAAGAACTGTGTTGTTTCTGCAGTTTAGACTGCTCTGTCTGGCTGAAAGTGATGGACTCACATCTCATCCATGGTTGAAAACAACACATGTTCATATGATTTCACAACACTCCCATGCATTTTTTTCTCTTTTGTCAACTTTGGGACCCATTGTGCTGACACCTTTTTCATAATGAGAACGGCGCCTCTGTAGCCAGGTGGGAAGGAGCAGCAGTGCGTAACACACGCTTCTTGATTAGACCGGGGTTCGATCCCGTCACCACCAAATACAGAGGATGCGGAAAGGTCAGGGAATGACCACCGCATATTCCCGGAGCAATATGGCCTTAGTTGCTAATGCTCCTAAAAACCAAATAACAATAACAATCATAATGAGAACTTCTGTTGTTAATCACACATTCAGATGAGATGCCCAAGATGCTGGCAATATACTGACCTGTTAACTTCTGGGTAATCAACATTGCAGATCTTCCACTGCTTGTGTAATCTTCCAGGCTCTCCTTCCCTTGTTTAAATTGTACTGCCCACTTAGCTATAGAATAGGAAGGATCATCCTCTCCCAGTGTTGTAACCATGTCCTTATGATATTAATCCCCCCCATCCAACTATTGGATCATCTTTCCTTATTAACACAACTGTGTTGACTTCAGTACCTTGTAATTAAAAAAGATGTTGAAATTGGAATGTGGTGGGTTACCATTTGAAGTGTTATACATTAAAGTACAGAAATTTTTAACACTGTCGCTACCCTTTCATCATATCCCCCCCCCCCCTCTCTCTCTCTCTCTCTCTCTCTCTCTCTCTCTCTCTCTCTCTCTCTCTCTCTCTCTCTCTCTCTCTCTCTCTCTCTCTCTCTCTCTCTCTCTCTCTGTGTGTGTTGCCTGAGAAAGAGTAAGAACCATCACATTGCCATCATAATTTAGTTTACCCAACCCTTTTAAAGATGTAACTACTTCACTAAGTCTCCTCATAGATACCTAATTTCCAGATTCTATAATTTACAGAACTTACGATTTTCTTGTTAAGAGTATCTTGTTGCTGTTCTCTGCACTCCCAATAGATCCACGTCCTAGCTGAAATGAAGCTTCCAGAGTTGTATGAAGTACTCAAGATGTGTCCTACCCATTTTTATATAACAGAATAATCTGTTTGTTCTGCTAGCAAAATTTCTGTATATCATTGACAGAACCCTATGAGTTGCTCTAGCTGCTTGTCTACACTGCTCAGAAAACCTAATGTAGGACTACAATTACCCTTTGGTCTTTCATTATCCACTACCTTGAGTGTGGTACAACTGAATTTGTATGTTATTGGGATTACTGCTGCTCAAATGCAGTACCTTGCATTTTATCAATGTTATATTCCATTTGCCACTTTTCAAAATATACTATATAGAATATGCTGAAATCATTGACTTGCAGAACAGCTTGCAACACAAGTTGGAAATTACAATTGTTATCTGATATGTCAAATTTTATATACAGCAATACCTCAATTAGCATGGCTTCAAACGGCACGGATTTCACTATAACACGGTTTTCAATTAAGTTTAAGTCAAATTTATTGTACATCTTAAAACTCATTCAATAGCCTAGACAGGTACTGTACATATATGCTGCGGTGCCAACTCTATTGTCTACCATGCACATGGTACTTTAGCTCCCTTCAGGCAGTCAGGTGCAACAGTGTTCAGTATTTTTAATTCCATCCTGACGAGATGACATGATAGTTTTTCAAAATTTATTTTTTACCCCTTTAAATACGATCAAAAATATATCTGCATCTTGACTAGAAATCACTGACAACAGCATGCATTCTGTTTGGCAGCATGTTTTGCCCCATTTGGTAAAGGATTTCACTTGTTTTGAATCGCAAGTTCAGATAATTTCCGAAGACGTTGTGAAGGTCGGAAAAGACTTGGGATTTGAAACTTCGGACACTACCAGTGTACGTGACTGCATTAACTCACATGCAAATGACTTAGATGATGCAACTCTCCTTGAAATTGACGAGCAAACTGCATATGCAGAAGAGGAAAACAGAAGAACTGGAGAAAATTTTTTTGGGTGAGGGTTGACATGGCCTGTGAGGCGATTAAGAATGGGGATGGACTGTTGAACGTAGCATCGAGATACGGCAAATTTTACAAGATGGGATTCGATGCTACAAAGACGTGTACACCAAGAAAAAGAAGAGACAGCTTCACCAGACTTCATTATTGAAATACCTAAACAAACAACCGCTTTTTTCTCATCTCTCATGATGTTACCTTTTCATTAATAAAATTTTTGCAATATTTTTTAAATTTCAAATCCTTTTAATTGGTTATCAAGTACAAATTGTTTATAGATTTATTATAATTTGTTTATAGACTGTTTCTCTGATATGCATTCAATTAAAACCCATTATAATTATACCTCGATCAGCACGGTTTCACATAACACGGAATAGTTTCAGTACCAATTATCAGTGCTATGCAGGGTATTGCTGTATTTGAAATTTAATACTTTAGGTTATTTTAAAAAAAAAAACCCACTGTTGCAAGTTTATTTTGAACACTGGCATCAGGCCACACCCTTCTAAATCATTCATGCTTCTCCTTGACATTAGTGATATTATCAGTAGTTCAATGTATATTAAATTAATCATTTTAGGAAAGGTTATGTCATTGTTTCAATTTGATAAAAATATAATTTTCCTTCCTTTAGGGAACGATTCGCGTGCCTGCACCGTGCCAGTATGCTCATAAACTAGCCTTTTTAACTGGGCAGTCGCTTCATCGCCCACCATCAGATAAACTGGCAGATACTTTGTTCTATTTGTAAATAGAAACGGGTCATTACTCATTTTTTTGTTTTTATTTTTTAATAAGCATTTTAAAAACTATTTTTTCATGTTTTCATACAACAATTTGTTTTCATATGTAAACTTTCACTTGTTTAAAATAAAAACTTTTGTATTCTTGAGTAAAATGATTACTCTCTAAATTATTTTTTTTACTTGCTACTTACAAGCAGAATTGTTTGGTATGCAAATATATGCTATGTATATTTTTGAGGCCTTCAAAATAGTAGTGAGCAGAAAATGCTGCTAGTGTTTTTTGTTTGTTCTGAATAGGAGAGCAATACCAAATAGTACAAAAACAGATCTGATTGATGGTTTTACCAGTGATAGTGGAAAGAAGAAAAAAATCTAAATGATTTGAATTCAGGAAAGTGTAATTTATTTGCAGTCAAAATCTACTAATTGACTTTTAATGACATTTGCATAAATTAAAGCTACACTGATGCTGTTATTTGTTTTGGTAACAAAAGTACTTTTGTTTGCAGTCATAGTGGAGAAAAATGCAACCAAAATAAAATAGCAATTTTTTTAATGGTCATTCAGTTTTTTTCTTCTCGGTTAGTATGTAAGTACTGTTGCAACAAGCATCAAAGCCAGTTGCTTGGATGAATACATCATTTAATCTGACCTTGAAAGAAAAATTAGTTTCTGTAATAGATTTTTTTTTTTTTTTTTTTTTTTTTTGTCTGCTTGCCACAAACTGCAAATAAGTGGAAAAGTTTGTTTGTTCACAATGACTTGCCATATGAAGTACATTCTGTGGGAGTATAATACAGGTGATGGTCAATTTATCGTACTGTTTTTTATTCATCTTAGGAATATAAAATATTGTTTAAAAGTAGAAATTAATACTTGAACCGTGTGTAGTAATGTTATGAAATTCATGCCACGACTTGTACAATAAGTCTTCAACATTTATCAATAATGTGTTGCAGTTGGAGTATCCAGTTACAAAGAACATGCTCTGTTTCCCTTGGGGGGGGGGGCGGATTTCATCTTCAGTCACTTTCTTCAGAACAGCAGTTGTCCATGGATTTATCTGAGATAACACCAGAGATAAAAATCAGGTGACATCACTATATACAGAGTAGAAGTTATACTCCAAGACAACTCTGTAGTATTCAACATTGACAATCAAATCTCCAAAATTTTCTATGCAGAGTAAGAGCTCTTTTGAATAATTTGAAGCTTAAAACTGCACAGAAGAGAAATAGTATGATGAATAAAAAAATTATTAATGAATTTTTATGAAAAATTTAAACAGGATGATTTTATTAATAATAATAATCTTACTGCTATGAGCAAGAAATCTCATAATTGCAGTGTAAATAGAACCAGGGATTATCTCTGAAAAAAAAAAAAAATAAATAAAATAAATAATAATGATAAACATTAATATAAAACAATGTTATAACAGTTTTAAAAAGTAAAATATTTTTAAAGAAAACTGATTGTGACATTTCATTTTGGTTAATGCCTGTAGTATCAATAATCAAAAATATCAAATGTGAATTGCTCAATTCCCATTGTTATTATTTTATTTGTCAGTTAAAGCTGCACTTATGGTTGCATATTATTTAAAATACCCACTAATGTGTGAGTATTTTGGTTATTTTTTTAAAATAACTACTAACAGTGGCCACTGTTTCTATAATGAATTTAATATTGATAAGAAAAATAATGTCTATTGTTGACTTAATGTTTTTATAAATTCTACTATGAATATGGCCCTGTGATAAAAACTTTGAAAAAAGATACTAAGATTGAGCAATATTTTTATTGGTGAATATTCTCTTTTGGAAACTGCTACTAATTTGTAGCATTGTAAACACGGCTGAAGTAAACAGTTTAGCTGTGAAAATGATGATAATGAAAAAAAAAAAAAGAAGAAATTGTACTATTTTGTCATTAGTCAGTAACGTACAATTTTCCTTTACAAAATGAAAGATATTTTGGTATACCTATTATGTGCATTTAAAAGTGGAATATGCCCCGTGTACTTGGAGTGATTATGACATACACTGTGGAAATTGGAAAACGAGACTGATGCTAGGAAAAAATTATGAAGTCGCATGAGGCTAAGTCTGGCGAATATGGTGGACGCGACAGCATGCAGAAATTTTTGCTAACCAAAAACTCACGAACAGAGAGCATCATGACTTGGTGTGTTGTTATGCAGGAGGAACTAACTGCTGTCTTCCATACAGAGGCTGCACATGATGGATTCTCTGCAACAAATGTTTCAAGAGGTCCAGATAGTAAGTAGCAGTAACACTGGCCATCGGGCATAAAATGCTTGCTATTAATGAGCATGTTTTGATTTTTGACTTTCGGAGAGTGCTCACTTTCACTTACTTTGCTGTTTTGTTGCAGGGTTGTACCGAAAACACCCTCTTGATCATCTGGAATGATCAAATTCAGGAAGTTGGGTTTTGCTTTCAGTGGCCTCAATGAGTTCCCTGCAGTTTTCAACTTACACATGTTGACAGTCTGTTAATGAATGTGCAACAAACCACACCTTCATTTTACTTCAAATCCTGGGTTATTATTTGTCAAGTTGGTTCCTTATTAACACACAGATCTTCTGAAATCATTTGAGGCATTGCACATAGGTCGTAATGATTTCCTGCACCATTTCGATGAACTCTGGTTTTTGAACTTTTTTGCAGGGCACGGATGTTTGTTGTCTTCCAGTGATTCTCTTCCATGGGCAAAACATTTATGCCACTCGAACACCTGCACATGACAGTTCTCCCGTGCATGTGTGTTTGTGTGACACATTTTGCTTTGAGTGGCCTCAGTGAATTCTCTGCAGTTTAAAACTCAATGATAATTCTCTTTGTACACTTGCTTCGTTTGAAACATTTGTGTCACTTTCCCGTTGAACACAATTTAATGTTTGCTCTTTGTTCCGTTGTCCAGCTACAACAAAGGAGAGAGACGCAGTTCAACTCACACTACAGTGGCAACTTCAGCCTTGAATGGTTCTCAGGGAACAATCATTTTCATTTCACGTTTACTTCTAGTAGATGGAAGCACCTGCATCATCTCATGACATCGGTCTCATCTTCCAATTTTTGCACTGTCTCCTGAAGAGTTAAGAAATTTGTGGAAATAAATGTAAAAGGAAAGACAATCCTTTTGCATTTGTTTTTTTACTTGACCACTCATTGATATGAAGCCACGATTGTATAACTTATATTTCTGTTTTATAACTTGTTTCTTTTTAAGTGGCCTTATTTGGAATCCTGCAGTTGCTGTAAAAAAATTGGAAGTGTACTTTCAAGTAAATATCACTCAGGGGTATTTAATAACTTTGCTGAGATATTGGTTTAATCTGCAATTTTGTTTCATTTATAATTAACTTGAACCTGTTTAGTATTCTGCTATCAGAATAAAAAAAAAATTACTATAAGTGACATTAACATTTGAAAGTTGAATGTACTGCTCTGTATATTAGATCGATTGATGCATATAGGCAAGGAGACAAAAATTCATTTAACAGGGATCACTTAAAGTAGATATCACTGTATTTGGTTATTAGGGTAAAGCTTATTTTCTCAGTGATGTGTGGGTGCGTGTGCACACACAGAATCCCTGGTGTGATTCTGTTATTTGGGTCCTATTTTTGACCAATCCTAAATTATATGAGCTATTTGATTGGAAACCAATTCCTTTAAAAACCTATTTTAATCTTGCTAATTGTACACAATATATTAATGATACTGTAATTGATTTCAAAGACCTTGTTTATTTCTAGCATTAGGAATAAATTCTAATATAGTATTGCACAGGGGGTATTCCAGTGCCTGAAATCTACTAATTTGTATGCTTTACTGCATTTCATTTTCAAAGATTGGATACTTTCTGCTCTGAAAGCAAAGAACTTTGGCACTAAGGCTTGGGCTTGTGTTCAACTTAGAGACATCGTTATCCACAATTCTGTTTAAATTGCTAATACCGTTAAATTATATACATCATCTGAACAGGTGAATCTTATGCATTTGAAAATCTGAGATGTAACCAGCAGCTTTTTCCACGCTGATTCCATATCAGACAACCCCTTGTTGAAAGTAGGCTGAACAGAATAGCATATTTTGTCACCAGTGGCTTAGTGAACTTGGCATTTGATACATCTTTAATAAATATTAATTTGTTATTTTTTATTATTGCGTATTTATTTATTAAAACTACACACTATTAAATAACAAAGGGAGCCCAAGTTTTTCATTTTGGTGCTACTATGCTAATTTTATCAGTTCAATATAAGAATTTCAGGGATGTGAGAAACTACTCCATTGCATCAGTTCTCTACAGGGATGCCACAGTGAGCAGCCAAGTATAAAAAAAGAAATGTTTATTTCATAAACACGTATTGACAATTGTGGTACCCAGACAGTATAATGGTTTGTCACATGGATTGGTTTTGGGTCAATTTCTTGAAAAGCTTGAGTTCAAGCTGTAGTGGATAGCAGACCTTTGGCTGAGTAGGGTTGCCTGTACATTATGTCAGCTTGCATACCATGAAAATCAGCCTATGTGGACTCATATTTCTACAAATCATAATATCCCCTCTGAACCTTCATAATAATGAAATAAACAATAGTGGTTCAGGCAAGAACTTTGGGGACCCCACTTTAACCAATTCAGAAGAACAACAGTTAACCAATCTTTTGCTTCCTGTCGCCATCTGATAATCCAAATGTTCACGATTCTGGTGTGATCTGGTTTATACAGTTTTTTTTTTTGTGGTAGAATGAATTGCTTCACTAAGTCCAGATAAATAATGGGTAACTGATGGATATAATCGTTGATCTCACATTAGGAAGAAAAGGCCTGAGTGTGAATCCTGACTGCTTTGGAAAAGAGAATTGCAGATGCCAATTCAGAATGATATAGTGCCCATGGAATAACAAAAGCAACAACAGTGGGAAAAACATGGCTGGGTTATTAACTTGACTGCCATTCATTTGAATGGAGTAAAGAAGTTTTGGGACACCGTACCACATATTTGAAAACAACATTCCCTATTTGGCTGGATTTGAGATTTGTACCAAATGAATAATTGCTTAGAAGAAAAGTAATGCCAAGAGTGCAAGAAAATACCTAGCTTTTTATATGTAGAGGAAACAATATTTGTGCTTATACCAAGAGATGTTAGAAATCAGGCAACCCTAAGAGTGATATGTGATCTAGTAATGTGAGTGTCATTGAAGTTAAGCATAGGTGCAGTAGACTCCTTTTGGTAAGATATATGGTGCCTCCATAGCCAGATGGGCAGGAGCAGCAGTGCGTAGCACAAGCTTCTTGATTAGACCAGGGTTCGAGCCCGTGACCACCAAATACGGAGGATGCGGAAAGAGCAGGTAATGACCACCGCATATCCCTGGAGCCATTTTATGGCCTTAGTTGCTAATGCTCCTAAAAACCAGATAATAACAACAACAGTAAGATATACTGAGTTTTAGGATTGAAATGAAGTTTTGTTTGTTGTAGGGTTTTACATGCAACAAATTCTATTTATGCCATATATAATGTGTAAATTGCATGTGTCCTGTTGATTTGCCTGTTTTGTTGAACAAAATACCTGAGTTTCAGCAAGATACCTCTGGTGTAACAGTAGGTGATGCTGTACTAAGGACTGAAAAACCACTTTCAGTAGAATTGCCCTGGAACAAAGCAAGCATTTTTGATGGCATTCAGTGGACCTCTGAAGGAAACATGAATCAACACAAATTACCTATTAATGTTAGTATGTTAATTTATTATCTTGTAAGTAATGTTTTTAAATGATTACTAATGTCATTTATATATAATTAGTTGAAAACAGTCATTCATGGTTGAGATAAAGTATGACAATTTTGCGGATTAAAATAACACTTCGGTCCATTAAATAAAATTGTTTTATTCAAACCACATGTTCTTGGGTAGCATAGTGGTATGGTCACTCTACTCCTCACTGGGTGAAAAAAGGCCCGGGTTCAATTCTTGACACTAACTTTAATGGGCTTTTTTCACTCCATGGCTGAGTTAGTCTCAGGTGTAGATAGCAAGGTTTTTCTTACAGCAAAACTCAAATCGACCGGAGAAAGCATGCAATTTACAGACATGGGAATAATGTAATAAATTACTGGGTGACCCTAAAGTAGTTCGGAAGAAAAAAAACCATGTAACCCTCGCATAGGAACAACGAACTCAGCCACGTTGTGCAAAAGGCCTATAAAAATTTCTCACGAGATTGACGGGATTCGAAATCGTCTTTTCCACCCGATGTCATGCAAATGGCGATTCTACGAACTGCTATGCCAAAGGCGAAATTCAGTTTTCACCCCATTGGAAAATTACTTGTAGATCAGAATTTAAGGAACTAGTGTTGGATATTTGAGAAGTTGACACTGCAATGCAACATTTCTCACACTGGAGAATGGAGTCTGCTATTTATAGAACTATGAATAGCATTTCTAGTCAGAATTATATGAATATAAATATACGAGAGAAAAAGCTGAAACCTGTGGAGCAGTTAGAAAGCAGATGCTGTCTACCACAACTCGCAGGAAACAGAAAACGATACTGAATTGCAAAAAATACAAACAGCGATAAAATGCCAATAGAAAATAGTTTCACCAAATGTTTCAAATTTGTCCACAGATGACTAACGTAATGTATCACCAGTTAATCGATACTGAAGAAATCCATATTGATGATCGTTGGATCATATGGAATGTAGGGACTTCACCCTGTATAGAAATTGCCTTAAAGTGATAGCTGGATATAACCAAATTTCCAAGCAGAAGGAAAGACACCAGTGAAATAAAGTGAAAAGTCAAAACATAACTGGCACAATCTCAAAGTACACATTTTGAAAAAAAAAAAAAAAAATGCAATCAGGAACTGGAGCTTGGTTTTAAAGGTAGGAGTTTAGATGGACTGAAATTGTGGACAATAACTGGCCAGAGAAGACCAGAATGATTGCTGACCATTCGAATAAGAAGCAAATTGCCTACTCTCAACCTACTCAAAATCGAGCTTGGACAATAATTTTACAATTATTGAGCTTTTATGTTGGTAGAAAATGAAGCTGGAGCTTTGGAGACAACACAATTGCATTTTGCTACACTCATTATTATTATTAGCTATATGGTGCAAGGAAGCCTGAGGCTTATGCTGCACCAGCCAAAAATAAAAAAAATAAAAAATAAAAATAAAAATCATCCCAAATTACCCTGAGAGAGAGAAGTAGAAGGGAATCACCAAGAAAGAGAAGAATGATGATATCCAGCTCAGGACCGTGGGTATGCCAAGCCCATACTCACCAGATGTGAGCCCCCGGAGTTATATCTTGAATAGCCTTAGGGCATTGGAAATCAAGGTTTAGATGACAGGGTATGCTGACTAAAGGATTTTATCCATACAAGAATCATTTTGCCCTCGTGTGTAGCACACTGGGTGGAAAAGACTTGAGTCTGAATTCCGTCGGTGGGGGATTTTTATGGGTGTTTTTCACAATGTGGTTGAGGGTAGCATGGTTTTTTCTCTGAGAAACTCGGATTTTCATCCAGCAAAAAACCTCAGAACACAAGAAATTTACAGACAATATACCTGGAGTAACGTGGCCTTAGTTGTCAGTACTCCTAAAACCCAATAACAGCAATCATTTCATTGTCAGGATCTGAGAAAATATTGAAATGTCTCTTTTCATGAAATGTGTTCCACAGGGTTTCCTTTTGCGGTTGCTTGCTGGACATCATTCAAATGGAGAATAAGGCCATCAACTCTTACTATTCAACATTCCATGTGTACAATAAAGTTTTTTCCGGGAAAATTCATTCGGGTATAGGGGTTCCAGGAAACACCTGTGTATTATATGATCGACAAATGGTTTATATTTTAGGACAACAATCTCGTGTTCTCAAGATCTATTCTGAATCGTGGAGAATAGACTCGCAACATCAAAATCGGCGTTGTTTATTCATTCTGAAATCTTTCTATTAGACCTCAAAATGCCGCATAACGTGGTTCTTTTAATGTAAAACTCGTGCTGTGGATAACGTAGCAAGAGAATGGCTAAAGGCAAGGAAGATTAAACAAAACATGGTTTATTAATTAGAGCATACAGATATAAGAATCAAATTATTGCATCTTTCGTATAGTTAAATAAAAACTCTTTACCTCTTGTTAATGAATAAACAATAGATTAATAGGATGATACATATATACAAACTTGTCTGCGTTCTTCATGTAATCTTTAATTAGCACTGCTACTCGTATTCTATGGAGCCAACAATCATCTCCGCTATTCGAGTATCTGGATACAAATGTAAGGGTGCCATATCTGTTTAACAATCATAACTAATGGTGTTCAATTAATACAAATGGATCTTGTTAACCTTAAACTAATTTCTAAGTGTGGTATAATAGGTGCTACTATAATGTGTTCCTAGGAGGAGAGTTGTTTGTCAGTGGACTAGTAAATAAAGAGTTAAGTCATGACGCTCAATACTTTCATTCTGTTAGCTATCGTGTTGCAAACATAGGGTGAAACTTACCAGAATAAACTTTGGTATGTTCAGGGCTTGATGATTAAGAGCAGGAGCCAGCGACACAAGACGCAAGACGTCCTTTATCGTGAGATAGCCTCAAGAAAAGAAAAGCTTACTCAGGGTTCGGCTCTCTTAGTCTCTCTAGATTTCTTGTAGTTTTCCGTCCTGTCTCTCTGCGTCCGCGCTCTAACCTCCTCTCTGTCTCCCATCTGCATATGTGTCCCCCCCCCCCTTTGAGTTTCCAACTTCTATTAGTCAAAAGGCTGATTTCGTGGGGAAAAGAAAATCCCGGGGACTATTATTTTTGGAGATCTGACACAGTAAAGGATGGAATTTATGAGGAGAAAGAGGAACTTCACATCTGCATAGGGTGGCATTTCCAGACTGTCCAGCGGTAGTCACTAGATCTAAAGTCCGTTCGTTCCTACACAAGGAATTTCCAGACAACAATCACCCCGTAGTTATCAGGTTCAGATTTCACCCTAAAGTATGTTCCTTAATTGACATTACTCTCTTTTCTCTGACGAAAGTCATATACTTTCCACCGTTTTATAAACACTACCTCCACAATGTTCGTCCGCTCCGATCGAGTAATGATCTCTTGCTGTGAACCAGCCGGACTCATAAAGATGGCATAGTGTTCCAACGGCTGTTTTCCTTAGCTTGGCGTCAACGAGCATACGCAAAAAACCAAAAGGGCCTTCAACATGAAGTGAATATCACCCTACAAGTATAGTAGTGGCAAAAGAATAGGGTGACATGCGGTGACAGCCCTCAAAGGCAAATGAAAAGTAAAAATGTGAAGACATTTTTACAAATGCAATGCTACTTCAATGATTGCATCGCGTGTTCGCAACATGCAATATAAAGTACATATTTAGGGAATATTTTTCTTCTTGACCATTGAATATTTCCTAAACAATTAAAATCAAAATTGTTTCATCATTAATTCCGCTTCCAAAGTACTACATTAATAGTTATCTTGCTTTTACTTTCATGTGTAATTTCATTGCTTCACAGGTATCACACACTGGTCAGTAAAATACGAATCTTTGTATTTAGACCATCACAGACGGAAAAATACAAATACAGTTGCAAAGACTACCATAACGGCGATGGGGTGACGACATTTCCACGTTGAGTATAAAGACTGGACAGTGGAACGTTGGCAGAAAATCATGCTGTCAGACGAATTACATTTTGTTTTGCACGGATGGTAGGTAGAGTGGCAAAACTCATGAAGTGATAGACCCCGCTTGACTTGCTAAAACACAAGCCAAGCATCTGGAGGCATAAATATTTGTTGGCACGGACTAGGCCCATTCATAGTGGTGGAAGGTCGAACGTCATCTGGGGAAGTATCTGAATTTTTTTATTAGATCTATTGCATCCTGCAATGTTACACTTTTATCATGAAGGTTATGGCCACTTTATGGATGACAGTGCAACAGGGCATCGTCCCAAAATAGTTCGGAGAACACGACAAAGATTTTCACCATCTTCCCCAGCCCACACTCACCTGATCTCAATGCTAATGAGAATATGTATTATGCTGGATAGAGCTATTCAGCAAAGAATTTCCCCTTCAACTTTATTGCAGCCACGCGATATTTTTCTGGAAGAATCATTACAATTAGGCCAAAGTACCTTATATAATTCATGCTGCGCTGTATATTTGCTGTAATTCGAATCAAAACAGGCGACCCGATTCGATACTTTTTTTTTTTTGTATGTTCTTGATTCAGGGTTGCTCCTAGGCATATGCCCATCTTCACCTTGTTCACCCGTGATGGTGCAAAACCTCTGCTAAACAGGCCTGAAAAAAAGTGTGATGCATGTGTGTGTGTGTTGTTAGTGCTAGGTCTCTTTGCACCAGGGAGAAGCCGGCAGCTGCTGCCTAATGCCCGTCCCTAGGCTCGAGGAGCCAGTCCAGGTGTACAATTTGCTATCAGTGCTCAGCGCACTAAAATCTCGAACCCTGCCGGATGTAGTGAAATACTGGTGAATTCACCTGATTCAATACTGAACAAAGGTCCGTATTTGTTTTAGCTAGTGTGTGTATGATTACTATACTTCAACACTGGATGAAAAAAGTCTGGGTTGAAATCCCGCCAAAAGACGCAAGATATTTTTTTGGGCTTTTTTCACGCACGTCACTGAGCTAGTCGATCTCAGGCGAGGATTTTATGGTTCTCCCGGAAACTAAGATTTTTCTTTCATCAAACCGGAAAATAAAATACTTAATGCATACAATTTACACAGTATACTGACATCTTACAGTCTTAGTTGTCTAAGGCACCCAACACATATCAAAATAAAGATTCTCTCAGTGATACCATTAGATTTTTTTTTTTATATTTTAAGTTATTTTAATTTAATTTTTTTTCTATGTATTTTTATTTTTTATTATTCCCCCCCCCCCATCTGATTCTTGGTTCCTATACGGGATTATTTTCTTATCTCTATCCCTTCTTTTACTTTTATTTTTATCGCCTTCTCGGTAGCAAAGTGGATCTAAACAACAGTAATATCAAAAATTTAGTTACAACTTTTAAAAGTAAATAAGGACCATGTATAACTTAATTTAATAACATTTAAAATTTTTGCGATATCGTTCTGTGTATTTAAAATGTAAATAGTTTAATTAATGTTATTTTTAAGTGAACGCTTACTGCTTTAGGAAGAAGGGTGGAACTAATTCTCAATTATCCAATCCTAACCTTTTCTTGCAACAGTTTCATTTTAAATAAAATACAGACGATTTAATTGGCCAAGTTTTCTTCTGACCAACTTTGTGTAGTGTATTTCATATTTTTTTAAATTTTAATTTTTTTTTATTGATTGATTAGCGACCCCAGGGCCACCCCAATTAGCCGCAGTTTAACATCATGTGGAGAGAGAGAGAGAGAGAGAGAAAGAAGAGTAACTATGTAACTACACAAAATTGTGAAAAATCACAGATGCATCTAAATTACGAGGGGAGGTCTTAACTAATAATAACTCTTAATTATTACACCACAAGGTTCAAATAGCCATATATACAAAATAAATTAGTTATATATACAGAATACGTAAAAATGTGGTCATGACATGAAGAAAAGAAGAGCTGGATATCATCATTCTTGAATCTCTCTTTCTCACAGGGTAATTCCGGTTTTTTTTTTTTTTTTTTTGGCTGGTGCAGCAAAAGCCTCAGGCTTCCTTGTACCATATGGCTAATAATAATAATAAAAGTTAACTGAGATGGACTGCAGTAACAAAGAAGCACAATTTTTAACGATTTCAAATTAGAATGTTCAAGTTGAATTTTTTAACATTTTGTCTAAATCAGAAAAAAAAAAAAAGTTGAAAGCATGTGATCAGAAATAGAATTCTTGCGTAGCCTAGTTTTTTGTTATTAAAGAAGCGAAACTAAAACAGTGAAGTTTGAAATTCCATATAAGGTGTCATATAGATAAATTACGAACACAAAACTGAATTTTAATAACCACTTGATAAGATAATGTCTTATCACATTGTATTAATTTATCAGTTTAATAACATTCCAACTTCACTTTTTATTTTTGAAAATTGTTTATAATTTGATTTTGGCTGTACTTTCTTCTATGTCCATAATAAGTGAGTATTATCTACAATTCTTTTGCCATTATAGACTGACCTCTTAATTTCATTTATTTATCAAAGAACGAATGAGGTATCCTGATGTATTGCTAACGGACAATGTATATATATATTTTTTCTGTACTCTTTGCTTATGTTGTTTTGTTTTTCATCCAAGCAGCTAAGACTATTAGACGTCAGGATTTATATCTGCAACAGCATGTATCCTGTGTGCAGTTTGCCCTGTTTTGTTAGATGTACAGGTTAAAACGACCTCGCGAATAGCAAAGTGGTTATAATTACCATTTTTCCCACACCGGGGGAAAAAGACCAAGGCTTGAATTCCCATCAATGACGTGACAAATTTTCATAAGCTTTTGTCGCTCTGTGGCTGAGTTAATCGATCTCAAACGAAGACAGCAAGGCTTTTTCTCTTTTTCCTCCATCAAAACAGACAAACCGGCCAGAAACGTACACAATTCAGTAGATGAGTTTGTTCTTGGTAATTATAATATGACAATTCTATACGAGTAAAACCGGACTTTATTATTATTAGCCATATGGTGCAAGGAAGCCTGAGGCTTATGCTGCACCGGCCAAAAAAAATTCCCAAGTTACCCTGTGTGTGAGAGAGAGAGAGAGAGAGAAGTAGAAAGGAATCACCAAGAAAGACAAGAATGATGGTAATTAGCTCAGAACCCTGGGTGTGCCAAGCCCATACTCACCAGATGTGAGCCCCTTTCCGCCAGAAATAAGTTTTGGCCTTAACTCAGACTGACTAATTCGGCCAAGGTGGGAAAATAAAGCTCAGATTATTTCCGTAATGACGGAATTCGAGCCAACACCTTTCTAGATGGTGTTGGAGGAGGACAATCGTAATTAATATGCTATTTATGAGGGTCACATATGTTTAAAGATGGTTGTTGTAATTGGGTTTTATTAGTATTAGCATCTAAGGCCAGATTGCTCCTTGTATACTGTCTGTAAATTGCGTGCGTTCTGTAGTTAATTTTCTGTTTCCTAGACGAAAAACCCAAGTTTTCGGGAGAAAAACCATGCTACTTCGCCTAAGAGACAAACTTGGCAACGTTGTGAAAAAGGCCCGTAAAAAAAAATCTCATCATCGACGGCACTAGAACCCAGGTTTGTTCCATCCTGTGTGGGGAGGACGGCGATTCTACCAACTGTGCTACCCACGAGGGTTTAAAGACGGTGAGAAATATTGAACTGTAACAAAAAGTACATAAAATAAATAGAATGAAATATTATTAAACTATAATATTTTAAGTGAAGTGACATCAAGCCAGGCGTCTGTACGATTTTCTGCTATTTATGCACTGTATGGTCACTCTATTGATAGCCGATAGCGTTTTTTTTTATATCGCCGATGGCCCGAATCGAGGTAGCATGTAGTCAAGAAGGTGTTGAAAAGTGATACGAGGAATATTGGGTCACTCGCGTAACAAAATTGTTCTCAGTTCCTGGAGTGACATAGGCAGAGGGGTGTGTGATGAATATACCTTTTCAGTTCGTCTCACAGATGCTTAAAAGGATTGAGGTCCAGAGATTTCGCTAGCCAGGTCACATGCACAAAATATCCCTGCGTTTCTCTGAAAGTACTGTCCCAAGGGATGAATATGCAACATTGCCGGATGTACAAGTTTCTCATTAATGTTCAGGTTACAGATTAGATAGAATACTTAGTAATCTGTGGTTCAGATATGTTCTTGAGGATCACGGTGTTCAGCAGTGGGATAAGGGAACCAAAACGTTCCCTGCTCCATTACGCTTCCTCTAGAATCCTGTACTGTTGGCATTTATCTGGGTTGTTCCAGTGCCTCGTGTGGCTTTTTCTATCTGTGCATTCTTCATATGTGCTGAAGAGAGCAAATCAGGACATTGAGTTAAATTACTTATCTCCAGTACTCTTGCATTCTTACATTTCCAAATTTTAAACCAGTGGCAAAAGGGAAAATAGTTTCGGCGTTTTTACCCCTTTGGCCCTCGTTTAAAAATGAGGAACGAAGTAATGTACAGGAATAAAATAAATAAATTTTCTGTTTATACTCCGGGACGGCCAAACGGTCAGAGGAGTTATATAGATCACCTAATCACTGCGAGCCAGTGGGCTGAGCTAGATTAGCTCTTCCTTTGTCGCAGTCTGCGCGGGTAACACAGTGGTATCGTCACCGTCCTCCCCACAGCGGGTGGAAAAGGCCCGGGTTCAAATCCCGCCAATGACGCCAGGAACTTTAATGAGCTTTTTTCACTCTGTAGCTGAATTAGTCGGTCTCAGGAGTAGATAGCAATGTTCCCCCCCCCCAGAAATTGGGTTTTTTTTTCGTCCAGCAAAACAGGCAAATCGACCAGAGAACACACGCAATTTACAGACACAAAATACACGTCCATGTAAGAAATCACGGATGACTTTGATAAAATGATTTAATAATTTTCTCTTGTCGCAAAGATCCATGGGTAAGCACAATAAAGTAAATTTCAATCCTGGATTTTAAAAAACGTATTTCGCTTTTATGCTCTGATTAATATAATAAGCAAATGGTAATAATTCATGATCTATATATTAAGTAAACTGATAACAATAAAACGAGCTCATCAAAAAAGCCACAAAGATATGCAGGAACAGAACATTTTTCTGCACATCCGCAATATTGTCCATTCATTCAGCTCACTACAGTAAATAATATCCACTGCTTCAGCTACAATATACACTATACTGATATCCAATGTGACATTTAAAAAAAATAATAATAAATAAAAGAATAATTTTCTGTTTGCTTTTCGTTTCAGTGAAATTTGGGGTAGGGTTGACAAATATTTTCAAAAGAGCCAAATATTAAATTTCATTACAATCCACTGGAGTCGATTTATTACATGCAGACAGATGAACAGAAATATTTGTCGTTGGGTTTAAGGAGCAACGGTAACTAAGGCCATGTTGCTCCGTGTATATTGTCTGTAAATTGCGTGTTCTGAGGTCGATTTTCTGTTTGCTGGACGAAAAACCCGAGGTTCCGGGAGAAAAAACAATGCGACCCTCGCCTGAGACTGATTAACTCAGCCACGTTGTGAAAAAGGTCCATAAAAATTACTGCTGCCATCGACTAGATTCGAACTCAGCTCTATTCCACCCAGTGTGGGGAGGACGGTGATCTTACCAACTGTGTTATCGACGAGGGCTCAACGGACAGAGGTGAAAACAATACTGTCAATACACACTACACACTATATTCATAGCATTAGCAAAGGCACATGATGCAAGAAAGCAAGCTTATATAGCATCAGCCAAAAAAAAAAAAAAAAAAAAAACCCTTATTTCACCCATCCACTCGCTCCAAATGTTTCTCAAGTCTGCCTTGAAGCTATTTAAGCTATCAACTTCTACAACGACAGATGGAAGTTTTGTTCCAACAATCAACCACCCGCTGGCTAAAGGCAAACTTCAGCACATCTATCCTACAAGCGTCTTTTATCAATTTGAATTTATGCCCTCTCAGGCGATTATTCTGAGAAAGAGGAAGAATCTCATCTGCATTGAGCATGCTCAAACCATTCAAGGATTTATACACCTCAATCAGATCACCTCGCAGGTGCCTACTCTCCAGACACTGTAATTTGCAAAACTTAAGCCTTTCTTCGTAAGAGCAACCCTTTGTTCCATTCACTAATCTTGTTGCCTTTCTCTGTACTCGTTCCAACAGCTCTACATCCTTCTTAAAATGAGGTCTCCAGACCTGTATACAATATTCAAGGTGTGGCCTGACCATTGCCTTATTTGTACAAGGGGATAATCACCTCCTTATCCCTGCTAGCAAAATTCCTGTATATCTCACATTTATCTTCATATATGTGAACGCGCCTAAAAATTGTGAAAATAAATTATGGGATCAAATAATACAACTATGTTTGTGATAACAGTTAAATTTCGCATTGTCTTTTATTTTTTTGGAGTAATTCAAAGTAGCATTATGACGTCACGCATTGTTAAGTCACTGGGGTCAGACTATAAATGCTGCCATCTAACAAGAACGCTTCACGTCTTGTGAGCAGATCACAGCATAAGTGGGTGTGGTTGTGGTAGGAGCATTATGGTTGCTTATATTTAAGGCAAATAACTCTTAATTTTAACACCCATTTCCTGTGTTTTCAGGGCCAAAATGCGTCTTCCCATACACATAAAACTGTGCTATTGTTTTCAGCAGATTTATATGTATGTGGGCATTTGAGTGGAGTATGTCGGGAACCAGTGGTTTTGAACGCGCTGGTTTACCTCCATAAAAGTGTTAAACGAAATAGGTGGATATGGGTGAGTAGTGAAGAAGACGAATATTGAGATAAATGGGGCGCTTATAATTTTACAGTGAAATCACATTTTTAGTGAGCCGAAATGCTCACGGTAGGCAATGGCGGTGTTTGGCACCATGCAGTGATTATGGATTTTTTCAATTTTTGGGATATCCATTAACCTTTCTTGAAAGTATGACAATTTTAAAACTATTTCTATACGGATTTTGGCGTATATTGTAAGCCAATAAGAGCACGCTCAATAATAAGAAGGGAATTTATTAAAAAAAAAGGTGTTTAATTCTCAGTGTCCCAACCCAACAGTTAAATGCCATTTAAGGTGTTGATAGGCTGGCAAACACTGGGAAAAGATAAACATTTTTGATTTAAGATGACATCTAACTTTACTGTTAATGCGGTCATTAGAAAGGTTCCTACTTCCAGTCATTGATAAATGTGTAATATTCGAGAAATAACAGAATTGGGATGCTGTTCTTGAGAGGAACTCTAGGGACCCGACTTCAAGGGTCCGAAATTCATTCCTCATTGCCTTAACTAAGGTTCATCCTCCCATACAGATCGACACATGTCGTACAAATTCTGTATTTGGGCATTTAAGCGGTAATACGCCGTGGAGCAGATATTAACACTCTGCTTCAGGTCCGTGAAAGTGCAAAGCTTGGTTATTGGACGTTGGTGAAACGCGGAAGTGAAGAGGATGAATATTAGTTTTTGGTAAGTCAAAACTGATGATAGAGGATTGTGTATATAAATTTCAGAGTTAGCGAGATGTTCCAAATTTTTGGAGACTCTTTCAAACTTTGAACAATGGCGATATATCAATTTTTTCTAAAATTCAAAATGGCTCACGCCTCTGTATTTCAGGTTTTAATTTCTTAGATGTACTAGATTAGCAGTTCTGAAGAAATTACTTCTTGAAGTGATACACTTCTTGAAGTATATATACTTCAAGTATAATTAGAATTATTACCTACTTATAATTAGCTAAATAAGTAGGTAATAAATAATTTATATAATATATAAATAATTTATATAATATATAAATAATTTATATAATATATAAATAATAATAATAATATATAAGTAAAATATACTTCTTGAATAAATAACTTCTTGAAGTAATTATATATGGGTTGGTAGACTCTGTGAAAGGACCGGTATTTTGGTGCTGCGGATCGGAATTAACTAATAAAGTTAATTGAGATCTGTGATTTGTAAAATAGAAGGTGAATGCAGTTGTTGAGGCAAGCATGAGGAGCCATTGACTTCAAGAGTATCTGTGGTTTCACGCCAGTTCTATTCTAAAGAGAAAATTTCATCCTCCCATACAGATGAAGTTTCAATGGAAACAACATCTCTGTATGTGGGAATATAAGCGGAGTTACGTCGGAAAGCAGGGATTGATCCCCCTGCGCCCTCCGTGAAAGTTTTAAGCTTGGTTGGTGGATGGTCCTGTTAGGAAGCGAAGAGGATGAGCATTGATAGAGTGGTTGATTATGCCTTATAAGCTGATCGAAAAACCGAAATGCAATGGGTTGGAAGTGGTGGGGTTTGATATTGTGTAGTGTTAATGGTATGCCGGATTTTTGTGATATACATGGTGTTTCAATTAAAAAAAAAAAATAACGCCTTTCATCAGAATTAAAATATTTTTCTGACACGCAGCAGCATTTTTAAATTAAATTATATGAGAAAATAAACTCTGACCAAATTTTTGTAGACCAAACAGCAAGCTACATAAAACTAATACACCCTCTGTGGAAACTCTATTAGGTACATCTATTAATTTCACGAAATAATCGCGTTCCTTCATTAACATCACGTGTATCAAAAGCCAGGACAAGAATGGGCAATGTGAAAAATTAATGGCATGGTAGTATACAGTGGCGAATTCAGGGTAGGGGCACCGGGGACCGTGCCCCCTTGTCATTTTTCGGAAAACATACACCAATTGTTTAAATTGCTTTTAGCTACAAAAAAGTTTTTTTTCATTGTCAACATAGGATTTTGTCTATTTTTGCATTGTGGCTCAGCTATTTTCAACTGACCACAGTTGGCAACACTGATGCTAATGTGCTCGATATTCTAGTGCACAAAATGGTGCCCCCCTCTGTCACAAATGGGGCGACTCCTGTCATTTTTTTCTGGATCCACCACTGGTAGTATATACTAGCTGAAGAGACACCTCCAGTACAGTTTTTTTTTTATTTTATGTATGACTGTATCTGAGAAGTATGAATTATTGGTTCATATAATCGAACAACATCCAATGGAAGGCAGAAATGCTGAAGTTTATTAAATAGTAAACCTACACTGACCAAAATACAGTGCTCGACAAAATTAACAGAAAATGTTTTTTCATGAATACTTTATTGTGAACAGCGTCACCAATGGCGAATATTTGAAATAATAGGCATTCTGGCATGCAAATTCCGAGTATCAAATAAAATTATCACCAGACTTCAATCCGATCGAACATGCGTGGGATGCCCTTGGGCGTCTCATAGCATGCCAACAGCCAACTCCTTGGTCACTTGCCGAGCTAAGGTCTGCACTGGTGGAAGAATGGGATTTGTTGCCAGAGAATTTTATAGACACTCTTATATCGAGCATGGTCCACCGCTGTCAGGCCTGTTTAGCCGTTGGAGGGGATCGTACGCCGTACTGATATCATGTGGCCATATTTTCGAGCATCTTGTATTTACTTCTGTAATGTGATCTTTTTGGTAATTCTTATACAACCCCGATAAAAGTTCCTTATAGCTGTCTGAAGTTTCTCGCTGTCTCCTCATTTCACCATTCTTCTTTGATATACAACCATACCAAATTTTGTCTCGCTTCATCACTGGGAAGTAGAGGATTGGTAAAACTGCCTTTTCTGACGAATCATGATTAATGCTGTTTCGTGCCGATGAGAGGACCAGAATACACGGAAACAATTCGAGTCCATCTACCCATCGAACCAGGTGTCATAACCCAAATAACACCCCTTGACACCAGTGGAGAGCAAGACTTGGATGCCACAGCTGTATATGATCAGATGCATCCCTTCATGATTACATTGTGTCTATCTAAGAATAAGTTCCCCCAACACGATGTGCTGTGTGGCAAGGCCAGAACTGTATTAACTGGTTGCAGAAGGAAGGCTTCGAGAGGAAGGCTTCCTAGCAGAATTTGAGGGAATTGACTCCACAAAGACTCACAGTATACGGAAACAGAGACCCAATAGAATCCTGTGGTAAGTCATAGATCATCTCAATCGACAAATAATACTTGAATACCTCAAAAGCAACGAAGTAACGATGGACGTCATCCGCATTGCTGTGTACTGAGCAGCCATAGTAGCCACCAGGATTAACGGAATTTATTGTTGTTGTAGTTGGGTTTCAGGAGCATCAGCGACCAAAACCATATTACTCCGTGTGTATTGGCTGTCAATTGCTTGTATTCTGAGGTCAATTTTCTGTTGGCTGTATGAAAAACCTGAGTCTGGGGGAGAAAAACCATGCTACCGTCACCTGTGGTCGACTAATTCAGCCACGTCATGAAAAAAGGCCCAGAAAAATTTCTCACATCCAGTGCCGGATTAAAGTACGGGCTAGCAGGGCCCTTTCCCAGGGCGCTAAAAACAGAAAAACAATGAGCAAAAAAATATATTCTTAGTAAAGGGCACCGAAATGTTTTCTGCCCGGGGTGCAGAAATACCTTGGTCCGGCTCTGCTCACATGATTGACGGGATTCAAACTGAGATCCTTTTTACCTGGTGTGGGGAGGGCGCGATGCTACCAACTGTGCTACCCATGAGGGCAATTAAGGGGAGAGTAACCAAGGACCAGCAGAACAAGAGATGCAAAAAGAAGGAACCACCAGATTGGGAAAGAAGGCTTCAGCAGAAGATAGAAGAGTTAAGAGTCGAAGTAGGCTTGCTAACGATACTGTTTGATTTGAGGAGATTTGTATTAGTATTAATATCTGTAATTAACCAGAACAAACTATGTAAGATGGCAAAGTTATTTTTCATCAGCAAAAATAAAGCAAATTCGACTATAATTTGTCCATGACATATTTCTAGTTTTGGAAAAATTATGATCGAAATTAGCTAGTGTTTTTCATTGTTCATCACATTTCTGGAGTGCTTTTTATCCATGCTCAATCTTCTTCAGTTTCTTTACTGTTCGAATAATGGATAGGCAGTCGCGGGGACCAGCGTTCCCGTCTTATGACGTTATCCATACACCTGAATGTTTCTAATAGTCTTTCATATACACAAAGAATTTAATAACAGTGTACTGCTTCTGGCATACAGTCGTGGTGGTAGCCATGTTTTTCGACTGCTGCAGCAACCTCGCCTATGGAGAGACGATTCCATTATCATAATAAGAGTTTTCTATTATCGTAAACCATTATCATAATTTTCATAATAATTAAATATTTTTGAAGAGTGGCTAATGGGGGAACCCTGGGGACCGCAACAACTACACTTGAATTATAATAAGAGTCTGGAAGGATGTACCTCTACAGTGTACAAATAACGATGCTGTAAAATAAACATAGTTCTGTAAAAAAAAAAAAAAGAAGTGAGGAATTTTGAATAACCTTCGTATTTTTAAACATCTAACTTTTCTCTATTTAAGTTTTTTCCCTCTTTTTGCACTTTTTTTTTTTTTTTTTGAAATTATTCTTATCCTCTTCTATTCTGTTTCACCCTTCGGCATCACTGACTTATGTTCTTAATGGTGTTATGTAAGTATTCTTGAGGTTAATATAATCATTAGAAAGAATCACATTAGTCATGCCAAAAAAAACCCCATGACTGTGCATCATGTTTTTTTTTCTAAATTTTTATTTTAAATATGAACAGAAATTTTAAAAAGAGCCAAGGAGGGGGGGGGGAGGGGGCAGGAAAGCGCAATTAAAATTTCCTCGTTTGAATAATTGGACTGGCATTTTCCAAAAAAAAAAAATCGTATCTGGAAGGTTTAAATTTGGAGTCCAATTTTAAATTTATTTTAGTTCTTGAAGATGTCGTGTACCTCGAAAAAATAAATAAATAAACAAACAAACAGCAAATAATGTTGGTCAGAAAACGTTACTTTAATTTAACACCCCCTAAGAAAAAATAAATAAAAAAATAAGAACTGTACTGTTGCATCACTGTCGACTTGTTTACTCATCTTCTACTGGAAATCCTGATGATCATCAGATGGTGTTGTTTACTATGATGTGCTCTTTCCCAGAATAATTACTCTACAGATGTTGGATTTGTTATATAAGTTAGATTTGATTGTTGAATGATGTTTTTTTTTTTTTTTTTTTTAATTTCTTAACAACTACATAAACCATTTATGCCTTTTTGATCAAAGGAGAACCCATTTCTGCTGCCCTGTAATTTCCCCCCCCCATCCAACAGTGGGGATATTAATTAAGTTAATGTAATTTTCTGTGTTGAACTAATTCTGTACACGCAGACAAGATCAAGTAAGTTTGGACTTATTTATCTTATATTTTCTCACTGTTACAGTAACTTTGAAAGAAAAATGTAGTTATTTTGAACATCTCGATAATTGTATTTCTTTCTTGACCACCGGCCGAAGTTGATTTTGACATCTATAATCATAGGAACACTTTTTGGAATGTGTGATTAATGTTAATTTTATAAAGGTACGTTAGTTAATGGTGCTTGAATAAATGAAATTTATAATAAAATAAGGATGCAGTTAGTTTTATATTTGGCACTTATTGTTTAAGGAATAACTAGCGAGTTATGAGATATTTACTGGCAATACTGATTCATAATGTAACTTGGTTATTTTTTATTATTGCTTTTCCCCAAAATTGATGCTTTAATTCCAAGGCATGGCCATAGATATTTTCTACTAATCGTAGTAGTGGTACTTTTCTCCTTTCAGTTGAAAAAGAGAAAAGTACTTTTAGTGAGAAATATAGTTTTTAAGTAGCCATATCATATCATTATCTTGACTCTTGGCGCCGCGTTTTCAAAAATCGGATAGTACCAACTTATAACATGTTGGTACCACTCGATTTTTGAGGCAGTACCAACATATTAGGCAGAGGGAGTGTATTAAAGACATTATACTTTTTAATAACAATTAAAAAAATAATTAATTCACATTAGAATAAAATTTACTGCAAAATAAATCAAGCATATAAAACTTAATAATTAAAACAGTTTATTATTTTTATAAAATCAGCTCCCCTAAGGTCTAGCACTACAGGAAGAATGTTGCTATAGTGAAGAAACATTCCATAACAATAGGTATATTTGTTGTCAAATCCCAGTACAGCTGGCATAGCATGATAAAGTAAGGGAAAACATGTTTAATTCATATTTGTAAAGAAATAAATGCAATTGAAGACAATTTATGTTCAGTTGGAGTAATTAGTGCAGTACTGTGCAATTACAAATAATATGAAATGTAATTAATTGCAGATTATTTAAGTATAGTGCAAAATTTATGTAGTCTCCAGACTTTTGGATAAAATCAGTACATCACCTGGCATTAGAAATAATTATATTATTCATATGAAAATGTAAAATAAATAAATATTCTGGCATGACCACTAGATTAGAGGCATTTGCAGTTAATAAATGGTAAAATTTTAATTGGCAAAGTTAACTGTATTTCGCATCCATTAGACCAGGAGTGGCCAACTTAATTTGTGATGCAATCTACTTTTTTTCCTTCAAAATGTGCTGCAATCTACCATACCAAAAATTTCATTGCACAAGGTGCACAAATGGAGGATGACTGTATATTTAAAATTTGTCGTGATCAACCGAAATTAAATCCGCAATCGACTGGTAGATTGCGATCGATTCGTTGACCACCCCTGCATTAGACCATGTGAACATATGGCTGTATTTCAGAAGAGACAAGGTGAAGCAGAGTGGATTAAGTCCTGACAACTTGGCATACACCCAGTGGTGTGACTAGAGAAAATTTATCTTGGTATCAAAATAAATCACCCCCCCCTCTTCCCTGATAGGGTATAGGGACCAGATGAAAATTAAAAAAATATATATTTTTCTCAATTCTTAAGGCCCACCTCAACTGCAACAACATACACATACATGCCTGCTTTGCTGCATACAAAATAGATATATGTGTGTCGGGGTTGGATCTGTAAGTGATCTGTCATTTGATTTGTCTCCCTTACTTCAGATGGAGACCAGTCAAATTGCACTCTTCTAGCAAAATGTTATTTTGTATGTAAGTTGCTAGGCATGTTTTGATTTGAGAAATTGCAGAATCATTAGAGAACAAACTGCTGCTAATGAATGTGAGAAACCTGAAGAGTGTATTCTTACAGGATTAATCTATTATCACCGCAGATGCTTGTTCGCACCTTTAAAATTAGTGTCAAGGTGGATTGTTGTTGTCATTACTGATGATCAGGTGATTAGAAGTTAAATGATGATACTGAGAGGATTAGTTTCAATAATTTCTCTCTTGATTTCTCAAGAGAGAAATTGTTGAAACTAAAAGTAAATAAGGTACCTGGAACTGATGGAATTTACCCAGTTATATTAAAAGAAGCAGTAAAAGAGGTAAACTAACCTTTAGCCATAATTATGAAAATGTCCTAGGATTCAGGGGCTGCCCTTACATACCGAAGATGTACATTGGTCTTTCCTATCACAAAAAGGAAGAGATCAAAGTTTGAAGTAATTACAGACTTGTAAGCTTGACTTCTGTGCCAGGAAAGACAATGGAGTTCATTGTCAAAGAAGAAATGCAGGATCACCTTGACAGGAATAAAGTTATGTGGCAATCACAGCGTGGATTCATTAACAAGTAATTTTTAACTTTTTTACAGAATTGAAAACAATGTTACATTAATTATGATTTGCTAAACTAAATTTAAAAATATATGAAACAAAAATAAAATAATAATGTTTTATTAAGAAACCAGTAATAATAATAATGTTTTTGTTGTATTTCTTAGAATTTTCAAAGTCATTCATGTAGTATCTGGTAGATGCCACATGAATGGCTTGTGTTTTGTCAACTGGTTGCTTTAGTTTCTGCAAAGCTGGAAAAATGAAAATTCTGTGGTAAGATTAGACATTTCTTGCTAGCTTCTCATAGATGTGAGTGCAGTCCTGTCAATGATATTACAGGAATTTTTGTCAACAGAGACAAACAGGTTATTAGGGTACATCTTGGGTACTGCATACAGGTTTGGAAACGTCATCTTAGGAAGGCTGTGGATCTGTTGGAACAGGTGCAGAAAAGAGCAAGATTAGTCAAGGGCACTAATAGGTACTTGTACCAAGAAAGACTTGAATTCTGTGAATTGCAGCATCTGGAAACTAGACACGTGCAAGAAGACCTAATTGAAATGGTTTAAGTCTTAAATGGGTTGAGTAAACAGTTCTAATGGAATCTTTACTATTTCTTGGATGATGCACACTAAGTCTCTGCATAACTCTTCTAATTCTTTGGGATTGTGGCGTATGATCATAATGTGATCTGCAAACTGTAAATGGTTTAGGTACTCTCCATTCATATTACTCATTTCAGCAACCAGTCCAGTCTTCCGAAAGCTTCTTCAAGGGCAGTAGTAAACAACCTTGGAGATATTGTGTCTCCTTGTTGAACTCCTTTCTCAATTTTAAATTTTCTACTGTCTTTGTCTAGTCTAATAAAGGAGGTAGTGTTCTCATATATTTTCTTCAGAATCATAATGTATGGGGTGTCGAAACATTGCCTTATGCTGTATGGAGTCAAATGCCTTTTCATAATCCACAAATTCCAGGCATAATGGTGTTTTATATTAATTTGCTTTCTCCATTAGCTGTGATATTACGTGATCCATAGTTGAGAATCCTATCCTAAAGCCAGCTTGCTCTTTCGGTCGATTCTCATCAAGTATTTCTAATCTGTTAGTAATGACCGTTATGAACAACTTGTAGATGTGGGACAACAAGCTAGTTGTTTTTAATTGACTTTGGATTTTTTAATTGATTTTCATTTTTGGCTAGTGAAAAGAGATTAGGTTAGTTTATGCCACTAATTCAGGATGGATTCAAGCAAAAGAAGCCATGCCAGCAAAGTGGTACCCATGTTATTACTATTATTATTACTATTACTATTATTAGCCATATGGTGCAAGGAAGCCCAAGGCTTATGCTGCACCAGTCAAAAAAAAAAAAATTCTGAGTTACCCTGAGAGAGAGAGAGAGAAGGGAATCAAATAAAAGAATGCGAGAAAAAAAGAAAGAGTTAAAAGGGAAAAAAATCACAGAGAAAAATGAGAGAAAAACGCGTGAAATTGATAGACAGTAAGAGAGAGAGAGGAAATATCTCATATAGTATTGTTAAAGATATATGAATAATGCAAAGATGATCTCTCTCTCTCAAAAACGATTAGAAACAATACCATTTATTGCAGATAACATTTATCTGCAATAAATGGTATTGCAGAACCTCTGCAATACCATTTATTGCAGAGGTTCTCAAACTTTCTCGGTTCACGGCGCCCCTAAAGAAATACCTAACACAATGGTTTTCAACCTTTTAATAATCCGATTCTCTGTGTGTGTGTGTGTGTGTGTATTTTATATACAGTATATATATATATATATATATGTATGAATTTTGTTAGTTGTTGGCGCATCGGCTTCTGTGGCCAGTATGTATGAATAGATATATTAGATAAAGTATGCTTAGATGGAGGTGAAATGGCCTGACTTATTAATTTTTCATCAACTGAAACCTTTTTTCATCCACACCAAATTTTTTTTTTAAAATTACATTTAATATATATATATATATATATATATATATGTATAATATTTAAAAAATATGTTATATGATAGTTATTATAATAATATAATTATAAACAAAATTACAATTCATAATGCAAATTATATATATTTATATAATTATTTTATTCTTTATATAGAGGTACTAAATAAACATCAATTTTAGATCACCACAGAATTAAAAAGATATGGTACAATGGATACCATACATCTTTTTATAATGAAATAAATATATAAATTAAAAAAAAAAACTTTAAATAACTTAAACCCAAATTACATGGCATCCCTGGAATGTTGATGCCATGGCACCCCAGTTGAAATACACTGATTTATTGTTTCATACATACATATTATATAGGCTATCCATATACTATACATTGTTGATGAAGCACTGCTATTATGTTTATTGCTTGTCATGTGGTAGTTGTGGGAATGAATGGGCAGTGTGGCAGATTTGCCGAAACAAAAGAAAAATTTTTTTTTATTTATTTATTTTTTATTATAAATCACGAATTATTACTATTTGCTAATGTGCCTGCAATGTAATTCACTGTGTACATCAACTAGCTTGTTTTAAATTTGTAAATGAAATTGGATCTTCCTGTGTACCCCACCAATATCCTCTAGCTGGTTACAGCATTTTCTGTTTTCATTTTGATATACTATGAATTATGAGACATTTAATTTTTTGTGTAGTGTTTAATAGACACCAGGTGAGAAAAAGCATATAATTTTTCTTGTAAGTAATTCCCATTCCTACGTGATGTCTGTGAGATGTCAATGACAGGTTTCTAATCTTGCCATAGAGCTTTGATTTCTTCAGTTAAATGCAAACAGCTGACAAAAATACAGACATTCGCATTGCATCTGCCAGATGCCATGCAAGCTTCTGGGTTTCAACCCAGGGGATCAGTTACCTTAAATTCTAAAAAAAATCGCTAAAAACTTTCTTTATTATTATTGTTATTATTGCTTTCTCTGATTTTGATTTCATTATTTTTTAATTGGATTTAGTGAATCTGATTTTGATTTCATTATTTTTTAATTGGATTTAGTGAATTATAATTAATAGATCACCATTTTAAATTTAATAAAAAAGTTAAAAATTATTTTTTTATAATTAAAACAAAAAAAAAAAAGGGTATCATGCAGATGTCATATGTGAGTGTCTTTATGAAATTGAGGGTGTGAGTGACCGAGGGTTAATACTAATGCTAAAGAATCAATTTGCCATTAACTCGGCATTTTGGTAGAGCAGTGGCAGAACTAATCAAATCTACTTTCCACATCTTTCAACATGATGAGTATTGAGCCCATTTCAACCTTGTTTAACGTGCTGGTCTGCATGTTAAACAAGCATGTTAAAGACCAAAATAAAGACATTCTTATCAGAATCTCCCCCCCCCCCCAACATACTGCAAATTTGATCATATCAGATTGTAAGCCTGGGTCTGAATGATTCAGAAAAAAGAGCTTCCAATTTAGCCTGTTTCCTGTTACTCAACACATATGTTAATATTAAGTTGTTCTTTTTATAAAGATTAATATTAAAGGTTAGCTTAGTCTGAGTCAGCTTCAAAGAAGAGGTTGCCAGCATTACATCCGACTACTACAAGAATGTTTTTGTAATTTGTGTATTAATTGGCAAGAAGGCCACAGTGCTGGAAAAATGTCTTTTTTGGCTTTAACACCGGACTGGTCATTTTGACAGGTTTTAATTTTTCATTTGCTCCAGGTTTTTGAGTTCTGTTCCTACACAGCTGTAATTAGCTGAGGTAGAATTTTACTCAGTGTGGTCTGTGCTTATTAACAGGAGAGACTGTTTTTACAGGGATGGAATACACTTAAATAGGAGGAGTGCTAGAATATTTCCTGATGCTATTGAGGCAGTGTTAGACAGGTCAGAAAACTGATAGCCTGGTGGGATATACACAGCCTAATAGATTTACTAGAGCCACAGCCAGATGTGAAAATGATTCTTGCACTGCTTTTATTGGAAAATGCAGCAGACTGGAAAGCAAGGTGTCAGGTACTGTATTTCAAACCCTGCTGTGGGTCATAATGAAACAATCAAATACACATGGGCTGTGTTAGGGTAATTAAGAGTGAGAAAGGTGCATGTATACTTGCAGGTACACCAGTGCTGGGATCATATAAAATAAATTTGAAGTGCTGGTAAAGTCATCAAATGCAGACATTGTGGGGATATCAGAGACGTGGTGTCACTCAGATATAAGGAATGCGGAATTTGATTATGGAGAGTACAATGTATATCCAGAAATGACAGACAGCACAGGAAAGGGGGGGGATTATGCTGTTAGTTAAGAAGCATATTAAATCTAAGAAAGTGCATCCAGTTGACATGGGTGGCCAGTGCAATGTTGAGACAGTTTGGTGTAACATAAGCACTGGGAGAACAAAAATGAGAGTAGAACTGTGTTATAGGCATAATGATGGTGATGAGTATAACAAACAACTATATGGAGAAGTAGAGTTGGCCCATAAATCAGTCTTATAATAGGGGATTTTAACTTTCTAGATATTGATTGGAACATGTGGATTGGTCACTCACGCACTAGCAAGATCTTTGTGGATTTATTGGATGACTGTTTTCTGCAGCAAACAGCATGTTAGAGAAGCAATAAGAGGAAGTAATATCCGTGATCTGATTATCAGAAGAAATTCTTCATCATTAAGAACCTGCAAGTAAAAGACCCTCTGGGTGGCAGTGATCACAATATGCTAATGTGGGATTTACTTAAAGACATAACAACTGTGTTCAAGTATGGACACCTCATCTGAAAAAGATATTGAGCTTCTTGAAAGGATTCTAAGGCTGGCAACTCGCATGATAAGATCAGAAAAAGGGTGACCGTATGAGGAAAGATTCCATATATGTGGGCTACAGAGTTTGACAACCAAGCATCTCAGAGGTTGATTAAGGTTTATAAGGCTCTGGGAGGGTTAGTAAAATGAACAAAGGCTTAATTTTCACTGTTATAGAGAATTCCAGAACTTGGGGGCATAAGTTCAAATTACAGGGTAAGAGATTTAGACTATTTGTAGGAAGTTTTCTTTTAGCCAGCAAGTCATTGATTGCTGGAACAGGTTGCCTTCACAGGTATTTTAGGCTGGCAGTTTGAATAAATTCAAAGGTCAACTGGATAGTTACCTATCTGAGGAGGGAAGCATATAATTTGTATTTTCTTATCTACTTGTTTTTTTTTTTTGCCAGTGCAGCATCTGTGGCTTCCTTGCACCATATGGCTATTACTGTCAAGGGTAAAGAGATGGGCATTTGTCTTCATAAGGGTGATTCAGTGGTCTCAGACAATTTTTAAATTCTATACAGTGAGATTGGTTGATGATGTTATCAATAGCAAATTCTAAATGGGAAGTATTCAGGCAAGTAATTGTAGAAGCTGCTAGGCTTTTCATACCAACTAAGAAATACCATTCCAAGGTTTGAACTAAATGGATGTCAGGTGAATTGATATGACTTGTGGCAGAGAAGAAAATTGCATGGGATACATATAAATTATCAGGTGATACAGAAGCCTATAGTAGATATAAACTAGTCTGTAATCATGTCACATGCCAAGAAAAACAACATCTTCTTTACTTATATTAACAGTAGAAGAATGGGGTTGAATCAATTGGGCTACTTCATGTCAATGATTTAACTGTAGATGATCTTGCTTAGGTAGCTGACAGACCGAATAGGTATTTTGCATCTATATTCATGCATGAAGAGTTCTTTTTGGAGAGGAATTCTAGAAGCTGATCAAAATATAATGAGGTGCAAAATGATTTTGTGATAATTGAGAGGAAAGTGGAAGAGAAATTGTTGAAGCTTAACATAAAAAAAAAAGCCACTTGGGGTGGATGGGTTCTATTCATTTATATTAAGGGAGGCAGTGAAGGAGGTAAGCAAACCCTTAGCCATAATTATGAGAACATCTTTGGATTCAGGAGGTTTCCCAATGGACTGGAGATATGCAAATATATTGCCAATTCACAAAGGAGGATTAAAGGGTGACATGAGTAATTATAAACCTGTTAGCTTTACTTATGTTCTGGGGAAAATAATGGAGCTGGTTAAAGAAGTAATGCAGGAACATCTGGACAGGAATGCACTTATACTGCAGTCACAGCATGGATTTGTTAAGTGACACTCTCTTGTAACCAATCTGATTGGATATTATGATGTAGTAACAAAGGAACTGGAGCAAAAAATAATTTTGATATCGTATACTTGGAATTCAGGAAAGCGTTCAATACTGTTGCACATAAGATTGCTGCACAAGAGTGTGGCATTAACAGCAAGTTACTGATCTGGGTGAAGATGGTTATTAATAGACACTGCTGTTCGTAGACTAATATTATTGGTGGACTTCCAGGGTTCAGTGCTGGGCCTGTTGTTTTCTATATTTATTGATGACGGTATGACAAGCTTAATTTCTAAATTTACAGATAATACAAAGGTTGGCAGGGTGTTTAATGATGGTAATCAAGGTAAGCTGGTGCAACAAGATCTAAAAAATTAGGCGGATGGGCTGAGAAATGGCAACTGAAATTTAACATTAACAAATGCAAGGTGCTGCATGTGGGTAGCAATAATCCCAGATTAACATACCAACTATGTGGTACTACACTCAGAGTGGTGGTGAATGAAAAAGCCTGTGGGTAATTGTGCAGTCAGATATGAAGTTCTCTGAGAAATGCAGACAGGCTGCTAAGATGGTTCATGTGGTCTTCTGTATGATATAAAGGAACTTTGCTAGTAGGGATAAGGAAGTGATTATCCCACTGTATAAGGTAATGGTTAGGCTGCATCTTGAGTACTGCATACAGGTCTGAGGCTTCATTTTAGGAAGGAAGGAAGAATCTGCTGAAATGGGTGTAGAGGTTGGCAACAAGATTGGTGACGAGAAAGAAAGGGTGGTCTTACCAAGACAGGCTTCAATTCTGCAAATTACAGCATCTGTAGACTAGGCACCTGCAAGATGATCTGATTGAGGTGTTTAAGGCTTTGAATGGATTGAGCAAGCTCAGTGCTGGTGGGATTCTTCCTCTTGCTCAGACCAATCACATGAGGGGACCCAAATTCAAATTGAGGAAGGACAGTTGTAGAATAGATGTGTAGAAATTTGCCTTTAGCCAGCAGGTGGTTGAGTGCTGGAACAAATTTCGATATGTTGTGGAAGTTGATAGCTTAAATAAATTCAAGGAAGAACTAGACAAACTATTGGAGGAAATGAATAGGCAAAATGGGTAATTTTTTTTTTTTTTTTTTTTGGCTGAATGAGTTGTATAAGCTTGCTATCTTGCATCGGAAAACTGCTAGTTGTGGGGGATACAAGGACTAATAAATTAACAGTAGCCACTGGCAGAGGTGGAAGTGATTCTTGCACTGCTTCTATTGAAATGAGCAGAAGCCTGAAAAACAAGATGCAGGATATTTCAGAAACTGCTGGGAGTCATTGCAGTACAAGTAAACACATGGGTTGTGTTAGGGTAGCTAGGAATAGAAACAGGTGCATGTATACCTGCGTGTACACCAATGCTAGGAGTTTGGTAAATAAATTTGATGAATTTGAGGTATTGCTCAAAACATCAAAGGCAGATATTGTTGGGATATCAGAGACGTGGTGTCACACAGATATAAGGAATGCAGAACTGGAATTTGGGGAATACAATGTGTATAGAAAGGATAGACAGGACAGGAGGGGAGGAGGGGTTATGCTATTAGTTAAGAAACACATAAAATCCAAGGAAGTGAAGCCAGTCGACATCGATGGACAGGGCAGTGTCGAGTCAGTTTGGTGTGACATAAGCATAGGGAAATCAAAATTGAGAGTAGGAGTGTGCTATAGGCCTAATGACTCTGATGAGTATAATAAGATATTGTACAGCGAAATAGAGTGGGCTAGTAAATCAGAGAGTCTTATAATGGGAGATTTTAATTTCCCAGATATTGACTGGAATTTGGGGGCTGGTCACTCACACACTAGCAAGGCTTTTGTGGATTTATTGGATGATTGTTTTCTACATCAGCATGTTCGTGAGGCAACAAGAGGGAGCAATACTCTTGATCTGATTATCAGTAGTGATTCTTCATGCATTAAGAATCTGCAGATAAATGAACCACTAGGAGGCAGTGATCACAGTGTGTTGAAGTGGGATTTACTCAAGGAGGTAACTACCATCAGAGGTAAAGGGAAGGGTTTTTGTTTTCGTAAAGGCAACTATGATGGTCTGAGACAGTATTTAAATTCTATACAGTGGGACCAACTGATGATGTTACCAACAGCAAACTCAAAATGGGAAGCATTCAAGGAACTAATCTTGGAAGCTATCAGGCTTTACATACCAACTAAGAAATGTTGTTCAAGGTTTAGGCCTAAATGGTTGTCAGATGAACTAATGAGACATGTGGCAGAGAAGAAAAATGCATGGAATACATACAAATTAATGGGTGACATGGAAGCCTATGATAGATATAAGTTGGTCTGTAACCAAGTCACAAAGGAGATTAGGCAGGCAAAGGCAGACTACGAAAAATCCTTGGCAAAGGATGCAAAGAAAAACAGAAAAGAATTCTTTACCTATTTAAACTCAAGAAGGAAAGGAATGAATCAGATTGGTACACTGGATATTGATGGTTCAACAGTTGAAGATCCTGCTCAGGTGGCTAACAATCTAAACGAGTATTTTGCATCTACATTCACGCACGAGGAGTTATTCAGGAAGGAGAATGACGTAGGTAAAGTAAACATTGGCAGTGAGCTAGATGATTTTGTAATAACTGAGAGGAAAGTGGAGGAGAGATTGTTGAGGATAAACATAAAAAAAGGCACCTGGGGTGGATGGGATCTATCCAGTTATATTAAAGGAGGCAGCAAAGGAAGTAAGCAAACCCCTAGCTATAATTATGAGAGCTGCTTTGGACTCAGGGGAGGTACCCATAGACTGGAGATGTGCAAATGTAACCCCAATTCACAAAGGAGGATCAAAGGCTGACACAAGTAATTATAGACCTGTTAGTTTAACTTCTGTTCCAGGTAAATTAATGGAGGCACTGGTTAAAGAAGCACTGCAGGATCATCTAGACAAGAATTCAGTTATAGCTCAGACGCAGCATGGTTTTGTTAAGGGCAGGTCTTGCCTGACCAATTTGATTGGATACTATGATGTAGTCACAAAAGAACTGGATGCAGGGAATAACTTTGATATTATATATTTGGATCTTAGAAAGGCTTTTGATGCTGTTGCACATGGAAGACTGCTGCACAAATTGGAGCAGTGTGGCATTGGAGGCAAATTGCTGCTATGGATAAGGGGATGGTTGAGTGGCAAAAGACAGAGGGTGGTAATCAATGGACACTGCTCAACGTGGACTAATGTTATTAGTGGAGTTCCTCAGGGTTCAGTGTTGGGTCCGTTGTTGTTTTCGGTGTTTATGAATGATATTGATGATGGTATATCAAGTTTAATGTCCAAGTTTGCAGATGATACAAAGGTTGGCAGGGTTGTTAAGGACATTACTGACGCTATGCTGCTGCAACAGGATCTGGAAAGGTTGAACAGATGGGCTGAGAGGTGGCAAATGAAGTTTAACATTGACAAATGTAAAGTACTACATATGGGAAACAGTAACCACAGAGCAACGTATCAACTCTGCGGTACTACACTGACAGTGGTGGAGAATGAAAAGGACCTGGGGGTAATTGTGCAGGCAGATATGAAGTTCTCTGAGCAGTGCAGACGAGCTGCAAGAATAGCTCACGGTGTCTTGTCAGTGATATACAGGAATTTTTCTAGCAGTGATAAGGAGGTGATTATTCCCTTGTATAAGGCAATGGTTAGGCCACATCTTGAGTACTGTATACAGGTCTGGAGGCCTCATTTCAAGAAGGATGTAGAGCTGCTGGAACGGGTACAGAGAAGGGCAACAAGATTAGTGAATGGAACAAAGGGTTGCTCTTGCAAAGAAAGGCTTAAGTTTTGCAAATTACAGAGTCTGGAGACTAGGCACCGGTGAGGTGATCTGATAGAGGTGTATAAGGCTTTGAATGGTTTGAGCATGCTCAATGCCAGTGGGATTCTTCATCTTGCTCAGAATAATCACCTCAGAGGGCATAAATTCAAATTGAGGAAGGATGGATGTCGGATAGATGTGCGGAAATTTGCCTTTGGCCAGCGGGTGGTTGGTTGGTGGAACCGACTTCCATCACTTGTTGTTGAAGTTGATAGCCTAAACAAATTTAAGGCTCAACTGGGCAGGTATTTCGAATGAACGGAGGGGTGAAATGGGAGTGGTGTGTTTTTTTTTTTTTTTTTTGGCTGATGCTGAATAAACTTGCTTTCTTGCATCATATGCCTCTACTAATACTAATGCTAAAGAGTCTAGTGATTCTATGCTCTTCTTTAGTGACTCAGATTTCTAGACAAGATCACATATCTCTATTAGGGATTACTCTGAGTTCTAACCTTTTTTGGCATAAGCACATCATAAATATTGTTTCTTCCATTCAAAAAACTCAGCTTTCTTTTTTGGTCTTGGTGTTACTTTTTCTCTAAACAGCTACTCTATAAAAAAAAAATCTCAGATATGGAAGGTAGGGCAGATCATTCCCATATCTGGCATGGTGCCCTTGAAGCTGCTCTCAGGCTTGTCTTTATTCAAAAGAGAGCAGTCAGGTTAATTAATGCCCCATCTTTTGCAAAGCCTCTGCACTCTGTCTCAGATGTTCAGTTTCTGCTACATGCTTTTTCTATAGATACTTCCATGGGCACTATTCTAATGAATTTGCATCTGTAATTCCCTCACTTCCTTCCAAACCAGCCCAGACATGTGCTACAGCCAGTCAGCATCCATTCACTGTCCAACTTCAAACTCATAGATTGAACTTTTTCTCTTCATCATTTATCCCTTCTACTTCTGTTTTCTGGAACAACCTTCTTTTGCATGTATATCCTGAAAATTGCAGTCTACAGAAATTCAAGTCTGATGTCAACAAGTATTTTCTTCTCAGCCTTTATCCCATGTATGTTACTAAGCACCATAGGTCCTAATACCTTTTGTGGTTTTTCATTTAAAAAAAAAAATAATAAAAACCTACTGTCATGGCCCTATAACCATTCCTTGAAAACATAATTTACATCATATTTATCCCAAAGTGTTACCCTTTTAATTGTTGTTTCAGTTCAGGATATAGATGCTAATCTAAAGGAGTCATATTTGGAGAATAGTGTGAGTGTGCTAATAATTAATAACCAAAATCTCTGATTGTCTCCATGATTTCTCAGGCGTTGTGACTTGGGAGCATTATCATGTAGGTAGAGGGTCTCTCTATAGAGTTTCCAACATTTGGCCTTTAATTACTCATGAAATTTCAGTATCAAGGAAGAATAATATTCACCCATAATGGATTTACCTTTTAGAGATCATAGATCCTTCATGATGCCACTACATGGACTGTTGTTTGGTCTCTGGATAACAGTAAAGAATTCAGCTTTCATCCATGATCATCAACTCGTTTAAATCCTGGGAAAATTTTACAAGAGTTATTTAGTGTCTTTGTGACATATTGTGAACCCAGTCCAGTGCTCTTTCAAAATTAGACCATGGTTGACAGTCATGGGGTGTCCAGACCTGAGTTTCATCTTTGGTGAATCTTCATTCCCCGTTTGAATTCAGCAATCCAGTTTTTGATGGTATTGCATGGTAGTCAATCACTGTGTTAGTCTCCATATACATGTACTCATGGATTTTCTTCCTATACAGCTGTTTCAGAAGTTTCACTACTCTCTTATTATGTGAAATTATTGGTTTTGATGGATGCAACTTTAAATTAAAAAAAAATTAAGATATTACTCAAAAAAAGTTTGTAATTTAATATTATCATATT